>NC_092163.1:81682857-81982857 GCF_045791955.1 Oncorhynchus clarkii lewisi | reverse complement strand
TCAGTGTGTATTGGGGTACATGCCGGTTCTGGCACCGTGGTATCAGAATCAGACCGAGGCTCCTGCGGTGGACGATTGGTTCAGATGAGGAGACAACAGTCAGTATAGGCCCTAATGAGGAGACAACAGTCTATATAGACCCTAATGAGGAGACAACAGTCGATGTAGGCCATAATGAGGAGACAACAGTCTATATAGGCCCTAATGAGGAGACAACAGTCTATACAGGCCCTAATGAGGAGACAACAGTCTATACAGGCCCTAATGAGGAGACATCAGACTATAGAGGCCCTAATGAGGAGATATCAGTCTATAGAGCCCCTAATGATGAGACATCAGTCTATAGAGGCCCTAATGAGGAGACATCAGTCTATAGAGGCCCTAAGTTGGTGGTTGAAGCTATCCCTCTAGTGGTGTGGGGGCTGTGCTTTGGCAAAGTGGGTGGGGTTATATCCTTCCTGTTTGGCCCTGTCCGGGGGTGTCCTCGGATGGGGCCACAGTGTCTCCTGACCCCTCCTGTCTCAGCCTCCAGTATTTATGCTGCAGTAGTTTATGTGTCGGGGGGCTAGGGTCAGTTTGTTATATCTGGAGTACTTCTCCTGTCCTATTCGGTGTCCTGTGTGAATTTAAGTGTGTTCTCTCTAATTCTCTCTTTCTTTCTCTCTCTCGGAGGACCTGAGCCCTAGGACCATGCCTCAGGACTACCTGACATGATGACTCCTTGCTGTCCCCAGTCCACCTGGCCGTGCTGCTGCTCCAGTTTCAACTGTTCTGCCTTATTATTATTGGACCATGCTGGTCATTTATGAACATTTGAACATCTTGGCCATGTTCTGTTATAATCTCCACCCGGCACAGCCAGAAGAGGACTGGCCACCCCACATAGCCTGGTTCCTTTCTAGGTTTCTTCCTAGGTTTTGGCCTTTCTGATGTACGAAGGGCTATGTAAATAAATTTGATTTAATTTGATTTTGATTTAATGAGGAGACAACAGTCTATAGAGGCCCTAATGAGGAGACAACAGTCTATAGAGGCCCTAATGAGGAGACAACAGTCTATAGAGGCCCTAATGATTAGACATCACAGTGCATTCAGAAAGTTTTCAGACCCACTGACTTTTTCCACATTTTGTTACATTACATCCTCGTTCTAAAATGGAATAAATATAATATGCTCAGCCATCTACACACAATACTCCATAATGACAAAGCAAAATCAGAATTTATGACATTTTTTGCAAATGTATTAAAAATAAAAACTGGAAATATCACAATATCATAAGCATTCAGAGCATTTGATCACTACTTTGTTGTTGTATCTTTGGCAGCGATTACAGCCTTGAGTCTTCAAATCAAATCAAATCAAATCAAATCAAATTTTATTTGTCACATACACATGGTTAGCAGATGTTAATGCGAGTGTAGCGAAATGCTTGTGCTTCTAGTTCCGACAATGCAGTAATAACAAGTAATCTAACTAACAATTCCAAACTACTGTCTTGTACACAGTGTAAGGGGATAAAGAATATGTACATAAGGATATATGAATGAGTGATGGTACAGAGCAGCATAGGCAAGATACAGTAGATGGTATCGGGTACAGTATGTACAAATGAGATGAGTATGTAAACAAAGTGGCATAGTATAGTATAAAGTGGCTAGTGATACATGTATTACATAAGGATACCGTCGATGATATAGAGTACAAAGTGGCATAGTATAGTATAAAGTGGCTAGTGATACATGTATTACATAAGGATACCGTCGATGATATAGAGTACAGTATATACGTATGCGTATGAGATGAATAATGTAGGGTAAGTAACATTTATATAAGGTAGCATTGTTTAAAGTGGCTAGTGATATATTTACATCATTTCCCATCAATTCCCATTATTAAAGTGGCTGGAGTTGAGTCAGTGTCAGTGTGTTGGCAGCAGCCACTCAGTGTTAGTGGTGGCTGTTTAACAGTCTGATGGCCTTGAGATAGAAGCTGTTTTTCAGTCTCTCGGTCCCAGCTTTGATGCACCTGTACTGACCTCGCCTTCTGGATGATAGCGGGGTGAACAGGCAGTGGCTCGGGTGGTTGATGTCCTTGATGATCTTTATGGCCTTCCTGTGACATCGGGTGGTGTAGGTGTCCTGGAGGGCAGGTAGTTTGCCCCCGGTGATGCGTTGTGCAGACCTCACTACCCTCTGGAGAGCCTTACGGTTGAGGGCGGTGCAGTTGCCATACCAGGCGGTGATACAGCCCGCCAGGATGCTCTCGATTGTGCATCTGTAGAAGTTTGTGAGTGCTTTTGGTGACAAGCCGAATTTCTTCAGCCTCCTGAGGTTGAAGAGGCGCTGCTGCGCCTTCTTCACGATGCTGTCTGTGTGAGTGGACCAATTCAGTTTGTCTGTGATGTGTATGCCGAGGAACTTAAAACTTGCTACCCTCTCCACTACTGTTCCATCGATGTGGATAGGGGGGTGTTCCCTCTGCTGTTTCCTGAAGTCCACAATCATCTCCTTAGTTTTGTTGACGTTGAGTGTGAGGTTGTTTTCCTGACACCACACTCCGAGGGCCCTCACCTCCTCCCTGTAGGCCGTCTCATCGTTGTTGGTAATCAAGCCTACCACTGTTGTGTCGTCCGCAAACTTGATGATTGAGTTGGAGGCGTGCGTGGCCACGCAGTCGTGGGTGAACAGGGAGTACAGGAGAGGGCTCAGAACGCAACCTTGTGGGGCCCCAGTGTTGAGGATCAGCGGGGAGGAGATGTTGTTGCCTACCCTCACCACCTGGGGGCGGCCCGTCAGGAAGTCCAGTACCCAGTTGCACAGGGCGGGGTCGAGACCCAGGGTCTCGAGCTTGATGACGAGCTTGGAGGGTACTATGGTGTTGAATGCCGAGCTGTAGTCGATGAACAGCATTCTCACATAGGTATTCCTCTTGTCCAGATGGGTTAGGGCAGTGTGCAGTGTGGTTGAGATTGCATCGTCTGTGGACCTATTTGGGCGGTAAGCAAATTGGAGTGGGTCTAGGGTGTCAGGTAGGGTGGAGGTGATATGGTCCTTGACTAGTCTCTCAAAGCACTTCATGATGACGGATGTGAGTGCTACGGGGCGGTAGTCATTTAGCTCAGTTACCTTAGCTTTCTTGGGAACAGGAACAATGGTGGCCCTCTTGAAGCATGTGGGAACAGCAGACTGGTATAGGGATTGATTGAATATGTCCGTAAACACACCGGCCAGCTGGTCTGCGCATGCTCTGAGGGCGCGGCTGGGGATGCCATCTGGGCCTGCAGCCTTGCGAGGGTTAACACGTTTAAATGTCTTACTCACCTCGGCTGCAGTGAAGGAGAGACCGCATGTTTTCGTTGCAGGCCGTGTCAGTGGCACTGTATTGTCCTCAAAGCGGGCAAAAAAGTTATTTAGTCTGCCTGGGAGCAAGACATCCTGGTCCGTGACTGGGCTGGGTTTCTTCCTGTAGTCCGTGATTGACTGTAGACCCTGCCACATGCCTCTTGTGTCTGAGCCGTTGAATTGAGATTCTACTTTTGTTGGCTATGACTCTACAAGCTTGGCATACCTGTGTTTGGGGAGTTTCTCCCATTCTTCTCTGCAGATCCTCTCAAGTTCTGTCAGGTTGATAAGGAATGTTGCTGCACAGCTTTTTTCTCTCCAGAGATGTTCGATCTTGTTCATTCCAGGCTCTGGTTGGGCCACTTAAGGACATTCAGAGACTTGTCCCAAAGTCACTCCTGTGTTGTCTTGGCTGTGTGCTTAGGGTCCTTGTCCTGTTAGAAGGTGAACATTTACCCCAGTCTGAGCTCCTGAGCGCTCTGGACCAGGTTTTCATCAACGATCTCTCTGTACTTTGCTCTGTTCATCTTTCCCTCGATCCTGACTAGTCTCCCAGTCCCTACCGCTGAAAAACATCCTAACAGCATGATGCTGCCACCACCATGCTTCACTGTAGGGATGGTGCCAGGTTTCCTCCAGACGTGACGCTTGGTATTCAAGCCAAAGTGTTCTATCTTGGTTTCATCAGACCAGATCATCTTGTTTCTCATGGTCTGAGAGTCCGTTAGATGCCTTTTGGCAAACTCCAAGAGGGCTGTCATGTGTTTTTTTACTGAGGAGTGGCTTCCGTCTGGCCACTCTACCATAAAGTCCTGATTTGGTGGATTGCTGCAGCAGGTTGTCCTTCACGAAGGTTCTCCCATATCTACAGAGGAACTCTGGAGCTCTGTCAGAGTGACCATTGTGTTCTTGGTCACCTCCTTGACCAAGGTGCTTCTCCCCCTACTGCTCAGTTTGGCCTGGCGGCCAGCTCTATGAAGAGTCTTGGTGGTTCCAGACTTCTTCCATTTAAGAATGATGGAGTTCACTGTGTTTTTAGGGACCTTTATAAGGCAGATATGTCTTGGTAACCTTACCCAGATCTGTGCCTCGACACAATCCTGTCTCAGAGCTCTACAGACAATTCCTTCCACCTCATGGCTTGGTTTTTGCTCTGACATGCACTGTCAACTGTGGGACCTTTATCTCAAGGATGATCCATATATAGGGTTCCATTTGGGACAAACAGGGCTGACGGTAGAGCTGGTTACCGTCCCTGGCTAACAGAATTACTCATCATTTACTGTCATTTAGCTCACGTTGTTTTAGTGTGCAGCTTACTCATGACTTCAGAAAGCAGAAAAATAACCATTAGAAACTAGCAGATGACTTTGACAAAGCTCTTTCAGTCTCTTGTTCTGGCCCTTTAATGATAGGAATTCATTTGTGAGATACACCCAGATTTCCTGCTTAATTATGTCACGTGAAATTGTATGTTTAGTTCATGGAATATATTAACCTGCTTCGCAGGCAATTTTAAAGAACAAATGTTTGGTGGTTCTTTATACTTAGTGTTTGTTTGTGTTTGTCTGTTGTGCGTGCGTGGCACTTAGCTGGCATGGTGAATAGACAAGTGTGTTTCACCTGGAATTTCCAGTTGAACAAAAAGTAGAGCCGTCATAAATTGTCAATTCAAAAACACTCCGGTTTCAACAGGGAGACTGTTTTCTAATTGACTGGTTAGGGGGGTTGTTTACAAGGTTTCCACTGAATTTGTGACTGTTAATGATGATGCACGGACACAGAGAGGGTTCTTCAATTCCACCGAAAGGGTTCTAGAAGTCCTACCCCCCCCCCATCCAGTGAAAATGCTCCTACAATGAAGATTGATTTATTTTAAACTGAATGTACACTGAGGACATCACACGTTACGAACACCTTCCTAGTATTAAGTTGCACCCCCTTGAGAACAGCCTCAATTCATCAGGGCATGGATTCTACAAGGTGTGGAAATCGTTCCACAGGGATGCTTGGCCACGTTCACTCCAATGCTTCCCACAGTTGTGTCCAGTTTTCTTACCAGGACGTGTATTCCCAGCATGCGCTGACCAACTGGTAAGTGTCTTCACTGACATTTTCAACCTGTCCCTGACGGAGTCTGTACAACCAACATGTTTCAAACAGACCACCATAGTCCCTGTGCCCAAGAACACGAAGGTAACCTTCCTAAATGACCTCCGACCCGTAGCACTCACGTCTGTAGCCACATCGACGGGGCTGTAGTAGAGCGTGTCGAGAGTTTTAAGTTGAAGAGTTACAGTCGTGGAGAGGGCACAACAAAACCTCTTCCCCCTTAAGAGACTGAAAAGATTTGGCATGGGTCCCCAGATCCTCAAAAAGTTATACAGCTGCACCATCGAGAGCATCTTGACTGGTTGCATCACCGCCTGGTATGGCAACTGCTCGGCATCCGAGGCACTACAGAGGATAGTGTGTACGGTCCAGAACATCACTGGGGCCAAGCTTCCTGCCATCCAGGACCTATATAATAGGCAGTGTCAGAGGAAAGCCCATAAAATTGACAGAGACTACAGTCACCCAAGTCAAAGACTGTTTCCTCTGCTACCCCACGGCAAGCGGTACCGGAGCTCCAAGTCTGGGACCAAAAGGCTCCTTAACAGCTTCTACCCGCAAGCCATAAGACTGCTGAACAATTAATCAAATGGCCACCGGACTATTTACATTGTCAACCCCCCTCTGAACATCTATGTGCTGAAGGTGGTGCAAGGACAACAACCTCTCCCTCAACGTGATCAAGACAAAGGAGATGATTGTGAACTAAAGGAAAAGGAGGACCGAGCCACGCCCCCATTCTCATCGACAGGGCTTTAATGGAGCAGGTTGAGAGCTTCAAGTTCCTTAGTGTCCACATCACCAGCAAACTATCATGGTCCAAACACACCAAGACACAAGACTCCTGAACTTCTAATCAAATGGCTACCCAGACTATTTGCATCGTCCCCCTCCCCTCTTTTACGCTGCTGCTACTCTCTGTTTATTATCTATGCATAATCACTTTAATTGTACCTATATCTACATATGACCTCAATTACCTCGACTAACCGGTGCCTCCGCACATTGACTCTGTACCGGTACCTCCCGTTACATACCCTAGCTATTGTTATTTTACTGCTGCTCTTTAATTGTTTGTAACTTTTCATTTTATTTATTTGACCTATCTATTTTATACTTAACACTTATTTTTCCAAAAACTGCATTGTTGGTTAAGTGCTTGTAAGTAAGCATTTCACTGTGAGGTCCACACCTGTTGTATTCAGCATTTCACTGTGAGTTCCACTACACCTGTTGTATTCAGCATTTCACTGTGAGGTCTACTACACCTGTTGTATTCAGCATTTCACTGTAAGGTCTACTACACCTGTTGTATTCAGCATTTCACTGTGAGGTCTACTACACCTGTTGTATTCAGCATTTCACTGTGAGGTCTACTACACCTGTTGTATTCAGCATTTCACTGTGAGGTCTACTACACCTGTTGTATTCAGCATTTCACTGTCAGGTCTACTACACCTGTTGTATTCAGCATTTCACTGTGAGGTCCACACCTGTTGTATTCAGCATTTCACTGTGAGGTCTACTACACCTGTTGTATTCAGCATTTCACTGTGAGGCCCACACCTGTTGTATTCAGCATTTCACTGTGAGGTCCACACCTGTTGTATTCAGCATTTCACTGTGAGGTCTACTACACCTGTTGTATTCAGCATTTCACTGTGAGGTCCACACCTGTTGTATTCAGCATTTCACTGTGAGGTCCACACCTGTTGTATTCAGCATTTCACTGTGAGGTCCACACCTGTTGTATTCTGCATTTCACTGTGAGGTCCACACCTGTTGTATTCAGCATTTCACTGTGAGGTCCACACCTGTTGTATTCAGCATTTCACTGTGAGGTCCACACCTGTTGTATTCAGCATTTCACTGTGAGGTCCACACCTGTTGTATTCAGCATTTCACTGTGAGGTCCACACCTGTTGTATTCTGCGCATGTGACAAATACAATTTGATTGGATGTCCTTTGGCTGGTGATGGACCATTCTTGACAAACACAGGAAACTGTTGAGCGTGAAAAACCCAGCAGCAGATTTGAAGTTCTTGACCAAAACCGGTGTGCCTGGCACATTCTGCCATATCCCATTCAAAGGCACTTAAATCTTTTGTCTTGTCCATTCACCCTCTTTGTAGACATGAACACCTGCCCTGAAAATGTCAATACGCAACCCTGGCAATTCTCCTGAAGTGTCCTACTATGCTATAGAAGTGACCTAGAAGTGTTTAACTCGTTCCATGGAACTTTCCTGCCTCACCTGAGAGTAGAGCGGGTGAGAGACCGCCCTTTCTGGGAATATAACACAATTTTGTCTCCTCCCTCAAAGCTTTAAATAGGAGCACACACGCTCTTCTCTCTCACACACAAAGTTTTGTCGTAAGATAGTTGGTCACTGGGCTGAAAATCTTCCAGAACCTGTAAGTAAAATATTCTCTCTCATTGATAATGATAAAAGGGAAAAGGTTTGTCTATATCTGATAACTATGGATGTTATAAATGTGTGTGATATTTTTCAATATATTTTTTTCTTCATGTCTAATCAGAAAAACCTGACAGCCTGTTGATTTAAGATACGTTATCACATTAGATATGTTTACATAGTGCCAGTGATGAAGTCACTGAGTCTAATGTAATTCAACATCTTAATGTCTTTTGCAGGTTCCTGACCTACGCCCCTAAGCACAGATCAAGGATCAGCTCATCCTCATCAAATCCAAACCAGGACCTTATTAAACCACAAGGGGAACACTGACCTCAGACCAGCGTTTAAACCCCACGTCTTCCTGCCAAGACACTGACACTCCGTCCAGAATTCCTCTGCGCTCCAGCTGTCCATCCATCCATCCGTTCATCCATCCATCCACACCCCAGCCAGCCAGCTATGGGTCTGATGAGCGAGGACATGGAGTGCTGTGTCTGCCTCCAGCCCTACTCTCGCAGGGAGAAGATCCCTCGGATGCTCCACTGTAAGCATACATTCTGTGGGCTGTGCTTGCAGGCGATGTCCAGGCTCCAAAGCGGCCTACTGACAGTCTGCTGCCCCCTGTGCCGTTGGATCACCTGCACCGAGCCCAGCCTCACCCTGCCGGGGTCGCTGTGGGTTAACACTGAGATCTGGGACCAGATACTAGAAAGACAACAGGAAGAGGAGGAAGAGTGGAAGGGAGCTAACAGACAGACACGGACCACTACACAGTACACATGGTGAGTACCCCAGGCAAAGGTGGATGGATTGATAGACTGATTTAGAAACCTGGAGAAACCTTCCTCTGTTCTCTGATCTTCCTAAAATTTTGTTCTGTATCTTTTGCTCTCTCTCTCTCTCTCTCTCTCTCTCTCTCTCTCTCCCCCTCCCTCCCCCCCCTCCCTCCCTCCCCCTCTCTCTGTTTTTTTCCCCTTCTCTCCTGTCCTCTAGTTCTCCATCAAGGCATTGTGGCCTGAGGCTCAAACTACAGAATTTCCTTAGGAGGATGAAGCACAATGTGTTGTAAACCGAGAAGACGAAGAGCAGAGAAAAAGAAGACTGGATTTTCTCATTTTAGAGCAGGAGATACTCATCGAGTAATGAAGCTAAATCACAAAACAGGACCGACCGGTGACTTTACATTATTTTTTTTATTTTACCTTTATTTAACCAGGTTGAGAACAAGTTCTCAATGATGCAATAATGAAGCAAGATTGAACCAATTATTCATATGCTTTGTGTTTGATTGACTTTGGGTATGTGTAATGTTCTCAGCCAACTTACCTGGTAAAATAAGGGTTACATTTTAATATTAATAATAAAGGATGGATAGGTGGAGGAAATAAAAAATAAGATATTAAATGGATTGAGGAAGAAAGAAAGATAAAGGAAGTTATGAATAGATGGACAGACATAGATAGATAGATAGATAGATAGATAGATAGATAGATAGATAGATATATAGATAGATAGATAGATAGATAGATAGATAGATAGATAGATAGATAGATAGATAGATAGATAGATAGATAGATAGATATATAGATAGATAGATAGATAGATAGATAGATAGATAGATAGATATATATATAGATAGATAGATAGATAGATAGATAGATAGATAGATAGATAGTGTGCGGTTAAAATTGGCAAAAAACACACACATTTCTTCACACAGGGTCGTGGGGTTAGACAGGGATGCAGCTTAAGCCCCACCCTCTTCAACATATATATCAACGAATTGGCGCGGGCACTAGAAAAGTCTGCAGCACCCGGCCTCCCCCTGCTAGAATCCGAAGTCAAATGTCTGCTGTTTGCCGATGATCTGGTGCTTCTGTCACCAACCAAGGAGGGCCTACAGCAGCACCTAGATCTTCTGCACAGATTCTGCCAGACCTGGGCCCTGACAGTAAATCTCAGTAAGACCAAAATAATGGTGTTCCAAAAAAGGTCCAGTCACCAGGACCACAAATACAAATTCAATCTAGACACTGTTGCCCTAGAGCACACAAAAAACTATACATACCTTGGCCTAAACATCAGCGCCACAGGTAACTTCCACAAAGCTGTGAACGATCTGAGAGACAAGGCAAGAAGGGCATTCTATGCCATCAAAAGAAACATAAATTTCAACATACCAATTAGGATTTGGCTAAAAATACTTGAATCAGTCATAGAGCCCATTGCCCTTTATGGTTGTGAGGTCTGGGCTCCGCTCACCAACCAAGACTTCACAAAATGGGACAAACACCAAATTGAGACTCTGCACGCAGAATTCTGCAAAAATATCCTCCGTGTACAACGTAGAACACCAAATAATGCATGCAGAGCAGAATTAGGCCGATACCCACTAATTATCAAAATCCAGAAAAGAGCCGTTAAATTCTACAACCACCTAAAAGGAAGTGATTCACAAACCTTCCATAACAAAGCCATCACCTACAGAGAGATGAACCTGGAGAAGAGTCCCCTAAGCAAGCTGGTCCTGGGGCTCTGTCCACAAACACAAACACACGCTACAGAGCCCCAGGACAACAGCACAATTAGACCCAACCAAATCATGAGAAAACAAAAAGATAATTACTTAACACATTGGAAAGAATTAACAAAAAAACAGAGCAAACTAGAATGCTATTTGGCCCTAAACAGAGAGTACACAGCGGCAGAATACCTGACCACTGTGACTGACCCAAAATTAAGGAAAGCTTTGACTATGTACAGACTCAGTGAGCATAGCCTTGCTATTGAGAAAGGCCGCCGTAGGCAGACATGGCTCTCAAGAGAAGACAGGCTATGTGCTCACTGCCCACAAAATGAGGTGGAAACTGAGCTGCACTTCCTAACCTCCTGCCCAATGTATGACCATATTAGAGAGACATATTTCCCTCAGATTACACAGATTCACAAAGAATTCGAAAACAAATCCAAATTTGAAAAACTCCCATATCTACTGGGTGAAATTCCACAGTGTGCCATCACAGCAGCAAGATTTGTGACCTGTTGCCACGAGAAAAGGGCAACCAGTGAAGAACAAACACCATTGTAAATACAACCCATATTTATGCTTATTTATTTTATCTTGTGTCCTTTAACCATTTGTACATTGTTAAAACACTGTGTATATATATATATATATATAATATGACATTTGTAATGTCTTTACTGTTTTGAAACCTCTGTATGTGTAATGTTTACTGTTAATTTTTGTTGTTTTTCACTTTATATATTAACTTTGTATGTTGTCTACCTCACTTGCTTTGGCAATGTTAACACATGTTTCCCATGCCAATAAAGCCCTTGAATTGTAATTGAATTGTATATAGATAGATAGATAGATAGATAGATAGATAGATAGATAGATAGATAGATAGATAGATAGATAGATAGATAGATAGATAGATAGATAGATAGATAGATAGATAGATAGATAGATAGATAGATAGATAGATAGATAGATAGATAGATAGATAGATAGATAGATAGATAGATAGATAGATAGATAGATAGATAGATAGATAGATAGATAGATAGATAGATAGATAGATAGATAGACAGATAGACAGATAGATAGATAGATAGATAGATAGATAGATAGATAGATAGATAGATAGATAGATAGATAGATAGATAGATAGACAGATAGATAGATAGATAGATAGATAGATAGACAGATAGACAGATAGATAGATAGATAGATAGATAGATAGATAGATAGATAGATAGATAGATAGATAGATAGATAGATAGATAGATAGATAGATAGATAGATAGATAGACAGATAGACAGATAGATAGATAGATAGATAGATAGATAGATAGATAGATAGATAGATAGATAGATAGATAGATAGATAGATAGATAGATACATAGATACATAGATACATAGATAGATAGATAGATAGATAGATAGATAGATAGATGTATGTATGTATAACACTTGTATCTTTCATCAATGTTTATGATGAGTATTTCTGTAATTTGATTTGGCTCTCTGCAATTTCACTGAATGTTATTTGAGTCAATGCATTACTGAACATAACGCGCCAATTTAAACTGTGTTTTTTGGACATTAAGAGGGATCGTTTCTCTAAATCCTGTCGTCTCCTCCCTCTGCCCGGTCTCCCTACGGCCCTACAAACTGCTTAGGCCCTGTTTACACACGTCTTCCGGAACTACGGGGTTCCTGAGGATATAGTGTCTGATAGATGTCCCCAGTTCACTTCGAGAGTCTGGAGGGCGTTCATGGAACGTTTGGGGGTCTCGATCAGCCTCACCTCAGGTTTTCACCCCGAGAGTAATGGGTAGAGAGTGAGTGAACAAGGATGTGGGCAGGTTTCTGCGGTCCTATTGCCAGGACCGGCCGGGGGAGTGGGCAGTGTTCGTGCCCCGGGCAGAGATGGCGCAGGACTTGCTCCGCCACTCCTCCACTAACTTCTCCCCCTTTCAGTGTGTATTGGGGTACCAGCCGGTTCTGGCACCGTGGCATCAGAGTCAGACCGAGGCTCCTGCGGTGGACGATTGGTTCAGACGTGCGGAGGAGACCTGGGAAGCTGCACATGGTCGCCTCCAGCAGGCCGCGCTGCGCTAAAAGACCAGCGCAGACAGTCACCGCAGTGAGGCCCCAGCGTTCGCACCGGGGGACAGGGTCTGGCCCTCGACCCAAAACCTGCCCCTCCTCCTGCCCTGCTGGAAGCTTGGCCCCCGGTTTGTGGGGCCATTCAAAGTCCTGAGGAGACTGAACGAGGTATGTCACAAGTTACAGGTTCCCCTCGATTACCATATTAACCCCTCGTTCCATGTGTCTCTCCTCAGGCCGGTGGTGGCTGGTCCGCTCCGGGAGTCTGAGGTACAGGAGGTTCCTCCGGCCCAGCTGGACATCGAGGGGGCCCCGGCGTACTCTGTCCGTTCCATCCTGGATTCGAGGCGTCGGGCGAGGGGCCTTCAGTACCTCGTGGAGTGGGAGTGGTACGGTCCGGAGGAGAGGTGCTGGCTTCTGGTGGCTGATGTATTGGACCCTGAGCGTGAGTTCCACCATCGCCTCGCCCTCCCGGTCGTCCCCGAGTTTGGTGTCGACGCACCTCTGGAGCCGAGCGTCGGCTGTCACGACTTCCGCCATCGGCTCCTCTCCTTGTTCGTTCGGCGGTCGACGTCACCGGCTTTCTAGCCATTGCCGCTCCATGTATCCATTTGTTTTGTCTTGTTCCCTGCACACCTGGTTTTCCTTTCCCAATCAATCTACATGTATCTATTCCTCTGTTCCAAATTAATATCTTATTGTGAGATTTATTGTGTTACGTGTGTGTTGTTGACGCGCCAGCCTGGCTTGTTTTTTCCATGGTATTTCACGAAGATGTTCATTGTTAAACATAATTATTGTGACTGTTTTGCACATTTGCCTGAATGAAGTGAGCACTTGTTCACAAATATCTGCTCTCCTGCACCTGACTTCAACTTCAGTATGCACACATCTGACAGAATCTCACAGTCTACATAGATCCCAATGAGGAGACAACAGTCTATACAGGGCCTAATGAGGAGACAACAGTCTATATAAACCCTAATTAGGGGACAACAGTCTATACAGGGCCTAATGAGGAGACAACAGTCTATACAGGCCCTAATGAGGAGACAACAGTCTATGTAGACCCTAATTAGGAGACAACAGTCTATATAGACCCTAGTGAGGAGACAACAGTCTATATGGACCCTAATGAGGAGACTACAGTCTATATAGGCCCTAATGAGGAGACAACAGTCTATATAGACCCTAGTGAGGAGACAACAGTCTATATTGACCCTAGTGAGGAGACAACAGTCTATATAGACCCTAGTGAGGAGACAACAGTCTATATAGACCCTAATGAGGCGACAACAGTCTATATAGACCTTAATGAGGAGACAACAGTCTATATAGGCCCTAATGAGGAGACAACAGTCTATATAGACCCTAATGAGGAGACAACAGTCTATATTGACCCTAATGAGGAGACAACAGTCTATATAGAACATAATGAGGAGACAACAGTCTATGTAGACCCTAATGAGGAGACAACAGTCTATATAGAACATAATGAGGAGACAACAGTCTATATAGACCCTATATATAATCTTTGTGTTTAATATGTATATTTTATGGCTCCTATTTGGTTTGTTCTTCTTAACTTTTCTTGATAATTGTAGCCTTAAGGTGTCTGTCAGAGAAATAGGCAGCTCTGTTGTCCCTGGGAGTGTCCCAATTGCTATCCTATTCCATAGATAGTGCACTGCTATGGACCAGAGCCTTTGCCTTTAAAGTAGTGCACTATGTAGGGAATAGTGTTCCATTTGGGACGAAGTCTCTGTCATATAGAATAATAATGTATTTGTTAACCCACAGCTCCACTCCTCTTTTCCAACTAGTAGTTAATCAACGGTAGTTATTCATTAACGGGAGATATGTAGAAAGAGAAACTACAACATTCTGAAACAGGTGTGTCAGGTATGTATGGGGGTTAGATTAGATAACAGGGTGGATGGAGCACGGCCCTGACTAAAAGTAGTATGGTATGTATGGGGGTTAGGCTAGATAACAGGGTGGATGGAGCACGGCCCTGATCAAATGTAGTATACTATATAAGGAATGGTATGTATGGGGGTTAGATTAGATAACAGGGTGGATGGAGCACGTCCCTGATCAAATGTAGTATACTATATAAGGAATGGTATGTATGGGGGTTAGATTAGATAACAGGGTGGATGGAGCACGGCCCTGATCAAAAGTAGTAGGAGGACTTCCTAAAAAAAACACTTCGGTACAGCTACGACCAGAAATGACTTTCGTAGCTGGTTAGGAGAGCTAACCCTAAGCCTTTTCCTAACCTTAACCTCATTCTCCTTACCTGCAACGTTAATTCCCCTAACATGCTGCATAAATTCGCCTAACATGCTACGAAGAATTCAATTCCGGTTATAGCTTTAACAAAGTGATGTGTTTTTAGGGAATCTCATATGCAAGAATGCATACAGGGTTCTCTGAGACATGATTAGACAGAGAGTGATTTCAGTCATGTACTGCACACATCAAAACCAAGGACAGTGGAATGTTTAGGGTTTGTTTTGTGTTTTAGGAAATAGTAGTGTAGAATGTGTAGTGTATTAACACCCCCAACTCTATCTGGGGTCCATAAATAGTTGGATATCAGACAGTTACTTTCCTAATGTAATGATAATAATAAGCTATTTCACAACTCTAAGACAGGGTTATTTTAAATTGGATGTATTTATCAACCAATAAATATAATTCCAGGATAAAAACCTGCTCTTCAAACAGAACAGATGAATTAAACATGTCCAATGAGGATAAACAAATCCAACATGCCTGATTTGGGGGACTGGAAATGATGCAGACAATTACATTGATAAAAGAAACAATCTGCAATATTAAAGCTGTTCTAAAATGATGTCATAATAAATACTAAACCTCCACTTCCCTTCACACAGTAATACACCTTTTATCAAATCATTAAACATCTATTATCTATTATCTGTCTGTCTATTCAATTCAATTCAATTCAAGGGGTTTTATTGGCATGGGAAACATGTGTTAACATTGCCAAAGCAAGTGAGGTAGATAATATACAAAAGTGAAATAAACAATAAAAATTAACAGTAAACATTACACATACAGAAGTTTCAAAACAATAAAGACATTACAAATGTCATATTATACATATGTGTACAGTGTACAGTGTTATAACAATGTACAAATGGTACAAATCTATCTATCTATCTATCCAACTGTCTATCTATCTATCTATCTATCTATCTATCTATCTATCTATCCATCTATATATGTCTGTCCATCTATTCATAACTTCCTTTATCTTTCTTTCTTCCTCAATCCATTTAATATCTTATTTTTTATTTCCTCCACCTATCCATCCTTTATTATTAATATTATAATTTAACCATTATTTTACCAGGTAAGTTGACTGAGAACATTACACATACCCAAAGTCAATCAAACACAAGCATATGAATAATTGGTTCAATCTTGCTTCATTATGTAAAGTCACCGGTCGGTCCTGTTTTGTGAAATAGCTTCATTACTCAATGAGTATCTCCTGCTCTGAAATGGGAAAATCCAGGCTTCTTTCTCTGCTCTTCGTCTTCTCGGTTTACAGTACATTGTGCTTCATCCTCCTCAGGAAATTCTGTAGTTTGAGCCTCAGGCCACAATGCCTTGATGGAGAACTAGAGGACAGGAGAGAAGGGGAAATAAACAGAGAGAGAGAGAGAGAGAGAGAGAGAGAGAGAGAGAGAGAGAGAGAGAGAGAGGGAGAGAGAGAGAGAGAGAGAGAGAGAGAGAGAGAGAGAGAGAGAGAGAGAGAGAGAGAGAGAGAGAGCAAAAGATACAGAACAAAATGTTAGGAAGATCAGAGAACAGAGGAAGGTTTCTCCAGGTTTCTAAATCAGTCTATCAATCCATCCACCTTTGCCTGGGGTACTCACCATGTGTACTGTGTAGTGGTCCGTGTCTGTCTGTTAGCTCCCTTCCACTCTTCCTCCTCTTCCTGTTGTCTGTCTAGTATCTGGTCCCAGATCTCAGTGTTAACCCACAGCGACCCCGGCAGGGTGAGGCTGGGCTCGGTGCAGGTGATCCAACGGCACAGGGGGCAGCAGACTGTCAGTACGCCGCTTTGGAGCCTGGACATCGCCTGCAAGCACAGCCCACAGAATGTGTGCTTACAGTGGAGCATCCGAGGGATCTTCTCCCTGCGAGAGTAGGGCTGGAGGCAGACACAGCACTCCATGTCCTCGCTCATCAGACCCATAGCTGGCTGGCTGGGGTGTGGATGGATGGATGGACGGATGGAGCTCAGAGGAATTCTGGACGGAGTGTCAGTGTCTTGGCAGGAAGACGTGGGGTTTAAACGCTGGTCTGAGGTCAGTGTTCCCCTT
Organism: Oncorhynchus clarkii lewisi; assembly: GCF_045791955.1. NCBI lineage: Eukaryota > Metazoa > Chordata > Actinopteri > Salmoniformes > Salmonidae > Oncorhynchus > Oncorhynchus clarkii. The sequence continues at coordinate 81,965,998 of NC_092163.1, read as the reverse complement.
GTGGTTTAATAAGGTCCTGGTTTGGATTTGATGAGGATGAGCTGATCCTTGACCTGTGCTTAGGGGCGTAGGTCAGGAACCTGCAAAAGACATTAAGATGTTAAATTAAATTAGACTCAGTGACTTCATCACTGGCACAATGTAAACATATCTAATGTGATAACGTATCTTAAATCAACAGGTTGTCAGGTTTTTCTGATTAGACATGAAGAAAAAAATATCTTGAAAAATATCACACACATTTATAACTTCCATAGTTATCAGATATAGACAAACCTTTTCCCTTTTATCATTATCAATGATAGACAATATTTTACTTACAGGTTCTGGAAGATTTTCAGCCCAGTGACCAACTATCCTACGACAAAACTTTGTGTGTGAGAGAGAAGAGTGTGTGTGCTCCTATTTAAAGCTTTGAGGGAGGAGACAAAATTGTGTTATTTTCCCAGAAAGGGCGGTCTCTCACCTCCTCTACTCTCAGGTGAGGCAGGAAAGTTCCATGGAACGAGTTAAACACTTCTAGGTCACTTCTATAGCATAGTAGGACACTTCAGGAGAATTGCCAGGGTTGCGTATTGACATTTTCAGGGCAGGTGTTCATGTCTACAAAGAGGGTGAATGGACAAGACAAAAGATTTAAGTGCCTTTGAATGGGATATGGCAGAATGTGCCAGGCACACCGGTTTTGGTCAAGAACTTCAAATCTGCTGCTGGGTTTTTCACGCTCAACAGTTTCCTGTGTTTGTCAAGAATGGTCCATCACCAGCCAAAGGACATCCAATCAAATTGTATTTGTCACATGAATACAACAGGTGTGGACCTCACAGTGAAATGCTGAATACAACAGGTGTGGACCTCACAGTGAAATGCTGAAAACAACAGGTGTAGGAGACCTCACAGTGAAATGCTGAATACAACAGGTGTAGTAGACCTCACAGTGAAATGCTGAATACAACGGGTGTGGACCTCACAGTGAAATGCTGAATACAACAGGTGTGGACCTCACAGTGAAATGCTGAATACAACAGGTGTAGTAGACATTACAGTGAAATGCTGAATACAACAGGTGTAGTAGACCTTACAGTGAAATGCTGAATACAACAGGTGTGGACCTCACAGTGAAATGCTGAATACAACAGGTGTAGTAGACCTCACTGTGAAATGCTGAATACAACAGGTGTAGTAGACCTCACAGTGAAATGCTGAATACAACAGGTGTGGACCTCACAGTGAAATGCTGAATACAACAGTTGTAGTAGACCTCACAGTGAAATGCTGAATACAACAGGTGTGGACCTCACAGTGAAATGCTGAATACAACAGGTGTGGACCTCACAGTGAAATGCTGAATACAACGGGTGTGGACCTCACAGTGAAATGCTGAATACAACAGGTGTGGACCTCACAGTGAAATGCTGAATACAACGGGTGTGGACCTCACAGTGAAATGCTGAATACAACAGGTGTGGACCTCACAGTGAAATGCTGAATACAACAGGTGTAGTAGACCTCACAGTGAAATGCTGAATACAACAGGTGTAGTAGACCTCACAGTGAAATGCTGAATACAACAGGTGTAGTAGACCTCACAGTGAAATGCTGAATACAACAGGTGTAGTAGACCTCACAGTGAAATGCTGAATACAACAGGTGTGGACCTCACAGTGAAATGCTGAATACAACAGGTGTGGACCTCACAGTGAAATGCTGAATACAACAGGTGTGGACCTCACAGTGAAATGCTGAATACAACAGGTGTGGACCTCACAGTGAAATGCTGAATACAACAGGTGTAGTAGACCTCACAGTGAAATGCTGAATACAACAGGTGTAGTAGACCTCACAGTGAAATGCTTACTTACAAGCACTTAACCAACAATGCAGTTTTAGGAAAAATAAGTGTTAAGTATAAAATAGATAGGTAAAATAAATAAAATGAAAAGTTACAAACAATTAAAGAGCAGCAGTAAAATAACAATAGCTAGGGTATGTAACGGGAGGTACCGGTACAGAGTCAATGTGCGGAGGCACCGGTTAGTCGAGGTAATTGAGGTCATATGTAGATATAGGTACAATTAAAGTGATTATGCATAGATAATAAACAGAGAGTAGCAGCAGCGTAAAAGAGGGGAGGGGGACGATGCAAATAGTCTGGGTAGCCATTTGATTAGAAGTTCAGGAGTCTTGTGTCTTGGTGTGTTTGGACCATGATAGTTTGCTGGTGATGTGGACACCAAGGAACTTGAAGCTCTCAACCTGCTCCATTAAAGCCCCGTCGATGAAAACGGGGGCGTGCTCGGTCCTCCTTTTCCTTTAGACCACAATCATCTCCTTTGTCTTGATCACGTTGAGGGAGAGGTTGTTGTCCTGGCACCACCTTCAGCACATAGATGTTCAGGGGGGGGGGGGGGGGTTGACAATGTAAATAGTCCGGTGGCCATTTGATTAATTGTTCAGCAGTCTTATGGCTTGCGGGTAGAAGCTGTTAAGGAGCCTTTTGGTCCCAGACTTAGAACTCCGGTACCGCTTGCCGTGGGGTATCAGAGGAAACAGTCTTTGACTTGGGTGACTGTAGACTCCGTCAATTTTATGGGCTTTCCTCTGACACCGCCTATTATATAGGTCCTGGGTGGCAGGAAGCTTGGCCCCAGTGATGTTCTGGGCCGTACACACTATCCTCTGTAGTGCCTCGGATGCAGAGCAGTTGCCACACCAGGCGGTGATGCAACCAGTCAAGATGCTCTCGATGGTGCAGCTGTAGAACATTTGAGGATCTGGGGACCCATGCCAAATCTTTTCAGTCTCTTAAGGGGGAAGAGGTTTTGTTGTGCCCTCTTCACGACTGTAACTCTTCAACTTAAAACTCTCGGCACGCTCTACTACAGCCCCGTCGATGTGGCTACAGACGTGAGTGCTACGCGTCGGAGGTCATTTAGGAAGGTTACCTTCGTGTTCTTGGGCACAGGGCCTATGGTGGTCTGCTTGAAACATGTTGGTTGTACAGACTCCGTCAGGGACAGGTTGAAAATGTCAGTGAAGACACTTACTAGTTGGTCAGCGCATGTTCGGTGTACACGTCCTGTTAAGAAAACAGGACACAACTGTGGGAGGCATTGGAGTGCACGTGGCCAAGCATCCCTGTGGAACGATTTCTACACCTTGTAGAATCAATGCCCTGATGAATTAAGGTTGTTCTCAAGGGGGTGCTACTTAACACTAGGAAGGTGTTCGTAACGTGTGGTGTCCTTAGTGTACATTCAGTTTAAAATAAATCAATCTTCATTGTAGGATCATTTTCACTGGATGTGGGGGTGGGTAGGACTTCTAGAACCCGTTCGGTGGAATTGAAGAACCCTCTCTGTGTCCTTGCATCATCATTAACAGTCACAAGTTCAGTGGAAACCTTGTAAACAACCCCCTAACCAGTCAATTAGAAAACAGTCTCCCTGTTGAAACCGGATTGTTTTTGAATTGCCAATTTATGACGGCTCTACTTTTTGTTCAACTGGAAATTCCAGGTGAAACACACTTGTCTATTCACCATGTCAGCTAAGTGCCACGCACGCACAACAGACACACACAAACAAACACTAAGTATAAAGAACCACCAAACATTTGCTCTTTAAAATCACCTGCGAAGCAGGTTAATATATTCCATGAACTAAACATACAATTTCACGTCACATAATTAAGCAGGAAATGTGGGTGTATCTCACAAATGAATTCCTATCATTAAAGGCCCAGAACAAGAGACTGAAAGAGCTTTGTCAAAGTCTTCTGCTAGTTTCTAATGGTTATTTTTCTGCTTTCTGAAGTCATGATTAAGCTGCACACTAAAACAACGTGAGCTAAATGACAGTAAATGATGAGTAATTCTGTTAGCCAGGGACGGTAACCAGCTCTACCGTCAGCCCTGTTTGTCCCAAATGGAACACTATTCCCTACATAGTGCACTACTTTAAAGGCAAAGGCTCTGGTCAAAAGCAGTGCACTATCTATGGAATAGGATAGCAATTGGGACACACCCAGGGACAACAGAGCTGCCTATTTCTCTGACAGACACCTTAAGGCTACAATTATCAAGAAAAGTTAAGAAAAACAAACCAAATAGGAGCCATAAAATATACATATTAAACACAAAGATTATATATAGGGTCTATATAGACTGTTGTCTCCTCATTATGTTCTATATAGACTGTTGTCTCCTCATGAGGGTCTATATAGACTGTTGTCTCCTCATGAGGGTCTATATAGACTGTTGTCTCCTCATTAGGGTCAATATAGACTGTTGTCTCCTCATTAGGGTCAATATAGACTGTTGTCTCCTCACTAGGGTCTATATAGACTGATGTCTCCTCACTAGGGTCTATATAGACTGTTGTCTCCTCATTAGGGCCTATATAGACTGTTGTCTCCTCATTAGGGTCAATATAGACTGTTGTCTCCTTATTAGGGTCAATATAGACTGTTGTCTCCTCATTAGGGTCAATATAGACTGTTGTCTCCTCACTAGGGTCTATATAGACTGATGTCTCCTCACTAGGGTCTATATAGACTGTTGTCTCCTCATTAGGGCCTATATAGACTGTTGTCTCCTCATTAGGGTCAATATAGACTGTTGTCTCCTCATTAGGGTCAATATAGACTGTTGTCTCCTCACTAGGGTCTATATAGACTGATGTCTCCTCACTAGGGTCTATATAGACTGTTGTCTCCTCATTAGGGCCTATATAGACTGTTGTCTCCTCATTAAGGTCTATATAGACTGTTGTATCCTCATTAGGGCCTATATAGACTGTTGTCTCCTCACTATAGGGTCTATATAGACTGTTGTCTCCTCATTAAGGTCTATATAGACTGTTGTCTCCTCATTATGGTCTATATAGACTGTTGTCTCCTCACTAGGGTCTATATAGACTGTTGTCTCCTCACTAGGGTCTATATAGACTGTTGTCTCCTCATTAAGGTCTATATAGACTGTTGTCTCCTCATTAGGGCCTATATAGACTGTTGTCTCCTCATTAAGGTCTATATAGACTGTTGTCTCCTCATTATGGTCTATATAGACTGCTGTCTCCTCATTAAGGTCTGTATAGACTGTTGCGTTGTTGCTATACTAGTCAGCTAAGTCTTTTGGATATCTAAACATATTGGTCTCTACATCCCTGCCTCAGCACAGTCAGGAAGACTCACTGAACTGATTGGCTCATGGGTTGACTGACTGGCAACGAACACAACCCAAGACGTGTCAATTCATATCGCTGTCTGTCTGAAATGTCATCCCTGTACAGTATGCTGCACTAGCCGGGCCCTGGTCTAAAGTAGTATACTATATACTGTAGTAGTTGGGCCCTGGTTTAAAGTAGTATACTATATACTGTACTAGTTGGGCCCTGGTCAAAGTAGTACACTATATACTGTACTAGCCGGGCCCTGGTCTAAAGTAGTATATTATATACTGTACTAGTTGGGCCCTGGTCAAAAGTAGTATACTATATACTGTACTAGTTGGGCCCTGGTTTAAAGTAGTTTACTATATACTGTACTAGTTGGGCCCTGGTCAAAGTAGTATATTATATACTGTACTAGCCGGGCCCTGGTCTAAAATAGTGTACTATATACTGTACTAGTTGGGCCCTGGTCAAAGTAGTACACTATATACTGTACTAGCCGGGCCCTGGTCTAAAGTAGTATATTATATACTGTACTAGTTGGGCCCTGGTCAAAAGTAGTATACTATATACTGTACTAGTTGGGCCCTGGTTTAAAGTACTTTACTATATACTGTACTATCCGGGCCCTGGTCTAAAGTAGTATACTATATACTGTACTAGTTGGGCCCTGGTTTAAAGTAGTTTACTATATACTGTACTATCCGGGCCCTGGTCTAAAGTAGTATACTATATACTGTACTAGTTGGGCCCTGGTCAAAGTAGTATATTATATACTGTACTAGCCGGGCCCTGGTCTAAAATAGTGTACTATATACTGTACTAGTTGGGCCCTGGTCAAAGTAGTATATTATATACTGTCCTATCCGGGCCCTGGTCTAAAGTAGTATATTAAATACTGTACTAGTTGGGCCCTGGTCAATAGTAGTATACTATATACTGTACTAGCCGGGCCCTGGTCTAAAGTAGTATACTATATACTGTACTAGTTGGGCCCTGGTTTAAAGTAGTTTACTATATACTGTACTAGCCGGGCCCTGGTCTAAAATAGTGTACTATATACTGTACTAGTTGGGCCCTGGTTTAAAGTAGTTTACTATATACTGTACTATCCGGGCCCTGGTCTAAAGTAGTATACTATATACTGTACTAGTTGGGCCCTGGTCAAAGTAGTATACTATATACTGTACTAGTTGGGCCCTGGTTTAAAGTAGTTTACTATATACTGCACTAGCCGGGCCCTGGTCAAAAGTAGTATACTATATACTGTACTAGCCGGGCCCTGGTCAAAAGTAGTATACTATATACTGTACTAGTTGGGCCCTGGTTAAAAGTAGTATACTATATACTGTACTAGCCGGGACCTGGTCTAAAGTAGTATTCTATATACTGTACTAGCCGGGCCCTGGTCTAAAGTAATATACTATATACTGTACTAGCCGGGCCCTTGTCTAAAGTAGTATTCTATATACTGTAGTATTCGGGCCCTTGTCAAAAGTAGTATACTATATACTGTACTAGTTGGGCCCTGGTCTAAAGTAGTATATTATATGCTGTACTAGTTGGGCCCTGGTCAAAAGTAGTATACTGTATACTGTACTAGCCGGGCCCTGGTCTAAAGTAGTATACTATATACTGTACTAGTTGGGCCCTGGTATAAAGTAGTATACTCTATACTGTACTAGTTGGGCCCTGGTCTAAAGTAGTATATTATATGCTGTACTATCCGGGCCCTGGTCAAAAGTAGTATACTATATACTGTACTAGCCGGACCCAGGTCTAAAGTAGAATACTATATACTGTACTAGTTGGGCCCTGGTCAAAGTAGTACCCTATATACTGTACTAGCCGGGCCCTGGTCTAAAGTAGTATATTATATACTGTACTAGCCGGGCCCTGGTCTAAAGTAGTATACTATATACTGTACTAGTTGGGCCCTGGTTTAAAGTAGTATACTATATACAGTACTAGCCGGGCCCTGGTCAAAAGTAGTATACTATATACTGTACTAGTTGGGCCCTGGTTTAAAGTAGTATACTATATACTGTACTAGTTGGGCCCTGGTCTAAAGTAGTATACTATATACTGTACTAGCCGGGCCCTGGTCAAGAGTAGAATACTATATACTGCACTAGTTGGGCCCTGGTCTAAAGTAGTATGCTATATACTGTACTAGTTGGGCCCTGGTTTAAAGTAATTTACTATATACTGCACTAGCCGGGCCCTGGTCAAAAGTAGTATACTATATACTGTACTAGCCGGGCCCTGGTCAAAAGTAGTATACTATATACTGTACTAGTTGGGCCCTGGTTAAAAGTAGTATACTATATACTGTACTAGCCGGGCCCTGGTCTAAAGTAGTATTCTATATACTGTACTAGCCGGGCCCTGGTCTAAAGTAATATACTATATACTGTACTAGTTGGGCCCTGGTCAAAGTAGTATACTATATACTGTACTAGCCGGGCCCTGGTCTAAAGTAGTTTACTATATACTGTACTATCCGGGCCCTGGTCTAAAGTAGTATACTATATACTGTACTAGTTGGGCCCTGGTCAAAGTAGTATACTATATACTGTACTAGTTGGGCCCTGGTTTAAAGTAGTTTACTATATACTGCACTAGCCGGGCCCTGGTCAAAAGTAGTATACTATATACTGTACTAGCCGGGCCCTGGTCAAAAGTAGTATACTATATACTGTACTAGTTGGGCCCTGGTTAAAAGTAGTATACTATATACTGTACTAGCCGGGCCCTGGTCTAAAGTAGTATTCTATATACTGTACTAGCCGGGCCCTGGTCTAAAGTAATATACTATATACTGTACTAGCCGGGCCCTTGTCTAAAGTAGTATTCTATATACTGTAGTATTCGGGCCCTTGTCAAAAGTAGTATACTATATACTGTACTAGTTGGGCCCTGGTCTAAAGTAGTATATTATATGCTGTACTAGTTGGGCCCTGGTCAAAAGTAGTATACTGTATACTGTACTAGCCGGGCCCTGGTCTAAAGTAGTATACTATATACTGTACTAGTTGGGCCCTGGTATAAAGTAGTATACTCTATACTGTACTAGTTGGGTCCTGGTCTAAAGTAGTATATTATATGCTGTACTATCCGGGCCCTGGTCAAAAGTAGTATACTATATACTGTACTAGCCGGACCCAGGTCTAAAGTAGAATACTATATACTGTACTAGTTGGGCCCTGGTCAAAGTAGTACCCTATATACTGTACTAGCCGGGCCCTGGTCTAAAGTAGTATATTATATACTGTACTAGCCGGGCCCTGGTCTAAAGTAGTATACTATATACTGTACTAGTTGGGCCCTGGTTTAAAGTAGTATACTATATACAGTACTAGCCGGGCCCTGGTCAAAAGTAGTATACTATATACTGTACTAGTTGGGCCCTGGTTTAAAGTAGTATACTATATACTGTACTAGTTGGGCCCTGGTCTAAAGTAGTATACTATATACTGTACTAGCCGGGCCCTGGTCAAGAGTAGAATACTATATACTGCACTAGTTGGGCCCTGGTCTAAAGTAGTATGCTATATACTGTACTAGCTGGGCCCTGGTCAAAGTAGTATACTATATACTGTACTAGTTGGGCCCTGGTCAAAAGTAGTATACTATATACTGTACTAGCCGGGCCTTGGTCAAAGTAGTATACTATATACTGCACTATTTGGGCCTTGGTCAAAAGAAGTATACTATATACTGCACTAGCTTGGCCCTTGTCAAAAGTAGTATACTATATACTGTACTAGCCGGGTCTTGGTCAAAAGTAGTATACTATATACTGCACTAGTTGGGCCCTGGTCTAAAGTAGTATACTATATACTGTACTAGCCGGGTCTTGGTCAAAAGTAGTACACTATATACTGCACTAGTTGGGCCCTGGTCTAAAGTAGTATACTATATACTGCACTAGTTGGGCTCTGGTTTAAAGTACTATACTATATACTGTTCTAGCTGGGCCCTGGTCAAAAGTAGTATACTATAATGAATAGGGGCCATTTCAGACACAATCTGTCTATAAATTTGAAGAGCTTTTACATGGTTTCAAGACAGCCTAGTGACCAATACAAAGGGGCGTGTCACGCCCTGGCCTTAGTTATCTTTGATTTCTTTATTATTTTGGTTTGGCCAAGAACTGACATGGGTGATTTTTGTGTTTGGCTTGTCTAGGGGTTTTTGTAGATTTATGGGGTTGTGTTCAGTTTAGGTGTCTAGGTAAGTCTATGGTTGCCTAGATTGGTTCTCAATCCGAGGCAGGTGTTTTTCGTTGTCTCTGATTGGGAACCATATTTGGTCAGCCATATTCTTTGGGTATTTTTGTGGGTGATTGTTTCCTGTCTTTGTGTTTTATGCACCAGTTAGGACTGTTACGGTTTTCACGTTTATTGTTTTGTAGTTTGTTCATGTTTGAGTTTTCTTATTAATGAACCATGAACTATAACCATGCTGCGTTTTGGTCCGCCTCTCGTTCCCAGGAAGAAAGCCGTGACAGGGCGGCAGTGTACTCTAGTGGTTAGACCATTTGACTAGTAACCGAAAGGTTGCAAGATTGTATCCCCGAGCTGACAAGGTAGAAATCTGTCATTCTGCTCCTGAACAAGGCAGTTAAACCACTGTTCCTAGGCCGTCATTGAAAACCAGAATTTGTTCTTAACTGACTTGCCTAGTTAAATAAAACAATAACTCACAGCAGGAAATTAATCACATAATCATTTCCCTAACATGCTGCATAAATTCTCCTAACCTCCTCCGAAAATGTTAATTTTGGTCGTATCTTTAACAAAGTGATGTGTTTTTAGGGAATCTCATATGCAAGAATGCATACAGGGTTCTCTGAGACATGATTAGACAGAGAGTGATTTCAGTCATGTACTGCACACATCAAAACCAAGGACAGTGGAATGTTTAGGGTTTGTTTTGTGTTTTAGGAAATAGTAGTGTAGAATGTGTAGTGTATTAACACCCCCAACTCTATCTGGGGTCCATAAATAGTTGGATATCAGACAGTTACTTTCCTAATGTAATGATAATAATAAGCTATTTCACAACTCTAAGACAGGGTTATTTTAAATTGGATGTATTTATTAACCAATAAATATAATTCCAGGATAAAAAACCTGCTCTTCAAACAGAACAGATGAATTAAACATGTCCAATGAGGATAAACAAATCCAACATGCCTGATTTGGGGGACTGGAAATGATGCAGACAATTACATTGATAAAAGAAACAATCTGCAATATTAAAGCTGTTCTAAAATGATGTCATAATAAATACTAAACCTCCACTTCCCTTCACACAGTAATACACCTTTTATCAAATCATTAAACATCTATTATCTATTATCTGTCTGTCTATTCAATTCAATTCAATTCAAGGGGTTTTATTGGCATGGGAAACATGTGTTAACATTGCCAAAGCAAGTGAGGTAGATAATATACAAAAGTGAAATAAACAATAAAAATTAACAGTAAACATTACACATACAGAAGTTTCAAAACAATAAAGACATTACAAATGTCATATTATACATATGTGTACAGTGTACAGTGTTATAACAATGTACAAATGGTACAAATCTATCTATCTATCTATCCAACTGTCTATCTATCTATCTATCTATCTATCTATCTATCTATCTATCTATCTATCTATCTATCTATCTATCTATCTATCTATCTATCTATCTATCTATCTATGTCTGTCCATCTATTCATAACTTCCTTTATCTTTCTTTCTTCCTCAATCCATTTAATATCTTGTTTTTTATTTCCTCCACCTATCCACCCTTTATTATTAATATTATAATTTAACCATTATTTTACCAGGTAAGTTGACTGAGAACATTACACATACCCAAAGTCAATCAAACACAAGCATATGAATAATTGGTTCAATCTTGCTTCATTATGTAAAGTCACCGGTCGGTCCTGTTTTGTGAAATAGCTTCATTACTCAATGAGTATCTCCTGCTCTGAAATGGGAAAATCCAGGCTTCTTTCTCTGCTCTTCGTCTTCTCGGTTTACAGTACATTGTGCTTCATCCTCCTCAGGAAATCCTGTAGTTTGAGCCTCAGGCCACAATGCCTTGATGGAGAACTAGAGGACAGGAGAGAAGGGGAAATAAACAGAAGAGAGAGAGAGAGAGAGAGAGAGAGAGAGAGAGAGAGAGAGAGAGAGAGAGAGAGAGAGGGAGAGAGAGAGAGAGAGGAGAGAGAGAGCGAGAGAGAGAGAGAGAGAGAGAGAGAGAGAGAGAGAGAGCAAAAGATACAGAACAAAATGTTAGGAAGATCAGAGAACAGAGGAAGGTTTCTCCAGGTTTCTAAATCAGTCTATCAATCCATCCACCTTTGCCTGGGGTACTCACCATGTGTACTGTGTAGTGGTCCGTGTCTGTCTGTTAGCTCCCTTCCACTCTTCCTCCTCTTCCTGTTGTCTGTCTAGTATCTGGTCCCAGATCTCAGTGTTAACCCACAGCGACCCCGGCAGGGTGAGGCTGGGCTCGGTGCAGGTGATCCAACGGCACAGGGGGCAGCAGACTGTCAGTACGCCGCTTTGGAGCCTGGACATCGCCTGCAAGCACAGCCCACAGAATGTGTGCTTACAGTGGAGCATCCGAGGGATCTTCTCCCTGCGAGAGTAGGGCTGGAGGCAGACACAGCACTCCATGTCCTCGCTCATCAGACCCATAGCTGGCTGGCTGGGGTGTGGATGGATGGATGGACGGATGGATGTATGGACAGCTGGAGCTCAGAGGAATTCTGGACGGAGTGTCAGTGTCTTGGCAGGAAGACGTGGGGTTTAAACGCTGGTCTGAGGTCAGTGTTCCCCTTGTGGTTTAATAAGGTCCTGGTTTGGATTTGATGAGGATGAGCTGATCCTAGATCTGTGCTTCGGAGCGTAGGTCAGGAACCTGCAAAAGACATTAAGATGTTAAATTAAATTTGAAGAACATGAAGGACATGAAGAAAAAAATATCTTGAAAAATATCACACACATTTATAACATCCATAGTTATCAGATATAGACAAACCTTTTCCCTTTTATCATTATCAATGAGTGAGAATATTTTACTTACAGGTTCTGGAAGATTTTCAGCCCAGTGACCAACTATCCTACGACAAAACTTTGTGTGTGAGAGAGAAGAGTGTGTGTGCTCCTATTTAAAGCTTTGAGGGAGGAGACAAAATTGTGTTATTTTCCCAGAAAGGGCGGTCTCTCACCTCCTCTACTCTCAGGTGAGGCAGGAAAGTTCCATGGAACGAGTTAAACACTTCTAGGTCACTTCTATAGCATAGTAGGACACTTCAGGAGAATTGCCAGGGTTGCGTATTGACATTTTCAGGGCAGGTGTTCATGTCTACAAAGAGGGTGAATGGACAAGACAAAAGATTTAAGAGCCTTTGAATGGGATATGGCAGAATGTGCCAGGCACACCGGTTTTGGTCAAGAACTTCAAATCTGCTGCTGGGTTTTTCACGCTCAACAGTTTCCTGTGTTTGTCAAGAATGGTCCATCACCAGCCAAAGGACATCCAATCAAATTGTATTTGTCACATGCGCAGAATGCAACAGGTGTGGACCTCACATTGAAATGCTGAATACAACAGGTGTAGTAGACCTCACAGTGAAATGCTGAATACAACAGGTGTAGTAGACCTTACAGTGAAATGCTGAATACAACAGGTGTGGACCTCACAGTGAAATGCTGAATACAATAGGTGTAGTAGACCTCACAGTGAAATGATGAATACAACAGGTGTGGACCTCACAGTGAAATGCTGAATACAACAGGTGTAGTAGACCTCACAGTGAAATGCTGAATACAACAGGTGTAGTAGACCTCACAGTGAAATGCTGAATACAACAGGTGTAGTAGACCTCACAGTGAAATGCTGAATACAACAGGTGTAGTAGACCTCACAGTGAAATGCTGAATACAACAGGTGTAGTAGACCTCACAGTGAAATGCTGAATACAACAGGTGTAGTAGACCTTACAGTGAAATGCTTAATACAACAGGTGTGGACCTCACAGTGAAATGCTGAATACAACAGGTGTAGTAGACCTTACAGTGAAATGCTTAATACAACAGGTGTAGTAGACCTCACAGTGAAATGCTGAATACAACAGGTGTGGACCTCACAGTGAAATGCTTACTTACAAGCACTTAACCAACAATGCAGTTTTAGGAAAAATAAGTGTTAAGTATAAAATAGATAGGTCAAATAAATAAAATGAAAAGTTACAAACAATTAAAGAGCAGCAGTAAAATAACAATAGCTAGGGTATGTAACGGGAGGTACCGGTACAGAGTCAATGTGCGGAGGCACCGGTTAGTCGAGGTAATTGAGGTCATATGTAGATGTAGGTAAAGTTAAAGTGACTATGCATTGATAATAAACAGAGAGTAGCAGCAGCGTAAAAGAGGTGGGGGATGGGGGGGGGGGGCAATGCAAATAGTCTGGGTAGCCATTTGATTAGAAGTTCAGGAGTCTTGTGTCTTGGTGTGTTTGGACCATGATAGTTTGCTGGTGATGTGGACACCAAGGAACTTGAAGCTCTCAACCTGCTCCATTAAAGCCCCGTCGATGAGAATGGGGGCGTGGCTCGGTCCTCCTTTTCCTTTAGTTCACAATCATCTCCTTTGTCTTGATCACGTTGAGGGAGAGGTTGTTGTCCTGGCACCACCTTCAGCACATAGATGTTCAGGGGGGAGTTGACAATGTAAATAGTCCGGTGGCCATTTGATTAATTGTTCAGCAGTCTTATGGCTTGGGGGTAGAAGCTGTTAAGGAGCCTTTTGGTCCTAGACTTGGAGCTCCGGTACCGCTTGCCGTGGGGTAGCAGAGGAAACAGTCTTTGACTTGGGTGACTGTAGACTCTGTCAGTTTTATGGGCTTTCCTCTGACACCGCCTATTATATAGGTACTTGGTGGCAGGAAGCTTGGCCCCAGTGATGTTCTGGGCCGTACACACTATCCTCTGTAGTGCCTCGGATGCAGAGCAGTTGCCATACCAGGCGGTGATGCAACCAGTCAAGATGCTCTCGATGGTGCAGCTGTAGAACATTTGAGGATCTGGGGACCCATGCCAAATCTTTTCAGTCTCTTAAGGGGGAAGAGGTTTTGTTGTGCCCTCTTCACGACTGTAACTCTTCAACTTAAAACTCTCGACACGCTCTACTACAGCCCCGTCGATGTGGCTACAGACGTGAGTGCTACGGGTCGGAGGTCATTTAGGAAGGTTACCTTCGTGTTCTTGGGCACAGGGACTATGGTGGTCTGCTTGAAACATGTTGGTTGTACAGACTCCGTCAGGGACAGGTTGAAAATGTCAGTGAAGACACTTTCTAGTTGGTCAGCGCATGCTCGATGTACACTTCCTGGTAAGAAAACTGGACACAACTGTGGGAAGCATTGGAGTGAACGTGGCCAAGCATCCCTGTGGAACGATTTCTACACCTTGTAGAATCCATGCCCTGATGAATTAAGGTTGTTCTCAAGGGGGTGCAACTTAACACTAGGAAGGTGTTCGTAACGTGTGGTGTCCTCAGTGTACATTCAGTTTAAAATAAATCAATCTTCATTGTAGGATCATTTTCACTGGATGTGGGGGTGGGTAGGACTTCTAGAACCCGTTCGTTGGAATTGAAGAACCCTCTCTGTGTCCGTGCATCATCATTAACAGTCACAAGTTCAGTGGAAACCTTGTAAACAACCCCCTAACCAGTCAATTAGAAAACAGTCTCCCTGTTGAAACCGGATTGTTTTTGAATTGACAATTTATGACGGCTCTACTTTTTGTTCAACTGGAAATTCCAGGTGAAACACACTTGTCTATTCACCATGTCACCAGTGCCACGCACGCACAACAGACACACACAAACAAACACTAAGTATAAAGAACCACCAAACATTTGCTCTTTAAAATCACCTGCGAAGCAGGTTAATATATTCCATGAACTAAACATACAATTTCACGTCACATAATTAAGCAGGAAATCTGGGTGTATCTCACAAATGAATTCCTATCATTAAAGGGCCAGAACAAGAGACTGAAAGAGCTTTGTCAAAGTCTTCTGCTAGTTTCTAATGGTTATTTTTCTGCTTTCTGAAGTCATGATTAAGCTGCACACTAAAACAACGTGAGCTAAATGACAGTAAATGATGAGTAATTCTGTTAGCCAGGGACGGTAACCAGCTCTACCGTCAGCCCTGTTTGTCCCAAATGGAACACTATTCCCCACATAGTGCAATACTTTAAAGGCAAAGGCTCTGGTCAAAAGCAGTGCACTATCTATGGAATAGGATAGCAATTGGGACACACCCAGGGACAACAGAGTTGCCTATTTCTCTGACAGACACCTTAAGGCTACAATTATCAAGAAAAGTTAAGAAAAACAAACCAAATAGGAGCCATAAAATATACATATTAAACACAAAGATTATATATAGTGACTATATAGACTGATGTCTCCTCATTAGGGCCTATATAGACTGATGTCTCCTCATTAGGGTCTATATAGACTGATGTCTCCTCATTAGGGCCTATATAGACTGATGTCTCCTCATTAGGGCCTATATAGACTGATGTCTCCTCATTAGGGCCTATATAGACTGATGTCTCCTCATTAGGGCCTATATAGACTGTTGTCTCCTCATTAGGGCCTATATAGACTGTTGTCTCCTCATTAGGGTCTATATAGACTGTTGTCTCCTCATTAAGGTCTATATAGACTGTTGTCTCCTCATTAGGGTCTATATAGACTGATGTCTCCTCACTAGGGTCTATATAGACTGTTGTCTCCTCATGAGGGTCTATACAGACTGTTGTCTCCTCACTAGGGTCTGTATAGACCAGTGGTTCTTAACCTGGGTTCGATCGAACCCCAGGGGTTCGGTGAGTCAGTCTCAGGGGTTCGGCGGAGGTCAAGACACACATCCGATTCATATGATTCGTGATGACACGCTCCGCTTGGCCATCATTGGCTACAGGTGATCACGCTACATCGCTTGGCCTATCTGTGCTGCAGGGAATTTGGTGCGCTCAGTAGTCGACTTGTGACTGTCGTGATGGTACGTCTTGTGATTTCTTTCTTAATATTTTAATCCCTTCATACTTACTATGTCGAGCAAAAAAGGAAAGTGGTCGGACGAATATGTACAATATGGATTTACATGTATAACGGAAAGTGATGGGAGTCAGTGTACTAACTGCATGATATGCAATGCCAAGTTGAGCAATTCTAGTCTAGCACCGGCAAAACTAAGAGAACACTTCCTTAAGCTGCATGAGATGAAAAATACAAGAACACAACGTTCGCTGAATTCAAGGTGAAGAGAGCCAGATTCGATGAAAAGGCTACTCTGCCTGTTCTCGGCTTTGTACCCATCAACAAACCGATCCTCACAGCATCGTACGGAGTTGCTTAGCAAAGCAGGGCAAACCAACATTGGTGAAACACTCATAAAACCAGCTGTGTTGAAGATGGTGAATATCATGCTGGGAAAAGAGGCTGAAGTTAAGTCCCAAATCCCAAATTCCTCTTTCAAATGACACCATCAGCGACAGAATAGAGGACATGAGCAAAGACATCTTGGCTCAAGTAGTTGCAGATCTGATTTCAAGCCAAATCTGGCAGAAGTATTAAAATTTGTAGTAGAATGCGTGAACTATGTGCGAACTAGTGCTCTGCGGCATCGCATCTTCAGTGAGCTGTGTAAAGAAATGGGCTCTGAATTCGAAGTACTTCTGTACCATTCTAACGTTAGGTGGTTATCCCGGGGACAGGTGCTGAATCGTGTTTTTGCCGTGCGTGTGGAATTAGCCTTGTTTTTGCAAGAGCACCAACATTGTCATGCAGATTGCTTCAAAAATTCTGAGTTCATTCTCATTTTAGTGTACATGGCCGATATCTTCGCAGCTCTCAGTCATCTCAATCAAAATATGCAGGGCGGTGGAGTCAACATCATCGAAGCGGAGGAAAACCTGAAGGCTTTTCAAAAAAAGCTACCGTTATGGAAACGACGAACAGAGAACAATAACTTTGCAAACTTTCCCCTGCTGGACGACTGTGTAAGTAAGATCGAAGATGTATCTGGAATCGGAGACATTTCTGTACCTGCGGAACTGAAGCAAGCAATTGCCACGCACTTAGATGAGCTTGCAAAGTCTCTCGACGGATACTTCCCTACAAGAGAGTCATATCCAGCATGGGTGAGACAGCCGTTCACGTTTAGTGTTGAGACAACAGATGTCAATGATGAATACCTCGATGAAATCATTGAAATTCAGCAGAGCCAGGTTCAACAGCATCTCTTCAGAACAACAACGCTTTCAATGTGTTTGGTGTCAACAAATGGTAACGTACCCTGTTATTGCTAAGAAAGCTCTGGAGATTTTCATACCGGTTGTTACAACATATCTTTGCGAGCAATCCTTTTCGAGGATGCTGGACATAAAAACGAAGAAAAGGAACAGACTTTGTTGCGAAAATGACATGAGAAGTTAAAGCCGCGCATTTCTGAACTGGTCTGTGAAAGGCAACAGCAGAAGTCACACTGATTTGCAGTAAATATTCATTATTTTGTTTTTGTGTGAAAATGTTTTGATGATTTTGTTCTTTGAACACAGTGATGTTGATGCACGGTTCATTTTGTGCACCAGTCAAATATATACCTATGTTATGAATTTGATTTTTTTTTTCAAGGGTTCGGTAAATGCGCATATGAAACTGGTGGGGTTCAGTACCTCCAACAAGGTTAAGAACCACTGATATAGACTGATGTCTCCTCACTAAGGTCTATATAGACTGTTGTCTCCTCATTAGGGCCTATATAGACTGTTGTCTCCTCACTATAGGGTCTATATAGACTGTTGTCTCCTCATTATGGTCTATATAGACTGTTGTCTCCTCACTAGGGTCTATATAGACTGTTGTCTCCTCATTAAGGTCTATATAGACTGTTGTCTCCTCATTAGGGCCTATATAGACTGTTGTCTCCTCACTATAGGGTCTATATAGACTGTTGTCTCCTCATTATGGTCTATATAGACTGCTGTCTCCTCATTAAGGTCTGTATAGACTGTTGCGTTGTTGCTATACTAGTCAGCTAAGTCTTTTGGATATCCAGTGCCTTGCGAAAGTATAATAATTTTGCACGCCCAATTTTTCAGTTTTTGATTTGTTAAAAAAGTTTGAAATATCCAATAAATGTCGTTCCACTTCATGATTGTGTCCCACTTGTTGTTGATTCTTCACAAAAAAATACAGTTTTATATCTTTATGTTTGAAGCCTGAAATGTGGCAAAAGTTCGCAAAGTTCAAGGGGGCCGAATACTTTCGCAAGGCACTGTCTAAACATATTGGTCTCTAAATCCCTGCCTCAGCACAGTTAGGAAGACTCACGGCGCCGGACTGAACTGATTGGCTCATGGGTTGACTGACTGGCAACGAACACAACCCAAGACTTGTCAATTCATATCGCCGTCTGTCTGAAATGTCATCCCTGTACAGTATGCTGCACTAGCCGGGCCCTGGTCTAAAGTAGTATACTATATACTGTACTAGCCGGGCCCTGGTCTAATGTAGTATACTATATACTGCACTAGCTGGGCCCTGGTCAAAAGTAGTATACTATAATGAATAGGGGCCATTTCAGACACAATCTGTCTGTAAATTTGAAGAGCTTTTACATGGTTTCAAGACAGCCTAGTGACCAATACAAAGGGGCGTGTCACCCCTGGCCTTAGTTATCTTTGATTTCTTTATTATTTTGGTTTGGCCAAGAACTGACATGGGTGATTTTTGTGTTTGGCTTGTCTAGGGGTTTTTGTAGATTTATGGGGTTGTGTTCAGTTTAGGTGTCTAGGTAAGTCTATGGTTGCCTAGATTGGTTCTCAATCCGAGGCAGGTGTTTTTCGTTGTCTCTGATTGGGAACCATATTTGGTCAGCCATATTCTTTGGGTATTTTTGTGGGTGATTGTTTCCTGTCTTTGTGTTTTATGCACCAGTTAGGACTGTTACGGTTTTCACGTTTATTGTTTTGTAGTTTGTTCATGTTTGAGTTTTCTTATTAAAGAACCATGAACTATAACCATGCTGCGTTTTGGTCCGCCTCTCGTTCCCAGGAAGAAAGCCGTGACAGGGCGGCAGTGTACTCTAGTGGTTAGACCATTTGACTAGTAATCGAAAGGTTGCAAGATTGTATCCCCGAGCTGACAAGGTAGAAATCTGTCATTCTGCTCCTGAACAAGGCAGTTAAACCACTGTTCCTAGGCCGTCATTGAAAACCAGAATTTGTTCTTAACTGACTTGCCTAGTTAAATAAAACAATAACTCACAGCAGGAAATTAATCACATAATCATTTCCCTAACATGCTGCATAAATTCTCCTAACCTCCTCCGAAAATGTTAATTTTGGTCGTATCTTTAACAAAGTGATGTGTTTTTATGGAATCTCATATGCAAGAATGCATACAGGGTTCTCTGAGACATGATTAGACAGAGAGTGATTTCAGTCATGTACTGCACACATCAAAACCAAGGACAGTGGAATGTTTAGGGTTTGTTTTGTGTTTTAGGAAATAGTAGTGTAGAATGTGTAGTGTATTAACACCCCCAACTCTATCTGGGGTCCATAAATAGTTGGATATCAGACAGTTACTTTCCTAATGTAATGATAATAATAAGCTATTTCACAACTCTAAGACAGGGTTATTTTAAATTGGATGTATTTATCAACCAATAAATATAATTCCAGGATAAAAACCTGCTCTTCAAACAGAACAGATGAATTAAACATGTCCAATGAGGATAAACAAATCCAACATGCCTGATTTGGGGGACTGGAAATGATGCAGACAATTACATTGATAAAAGAAACAATCTGCAATATTAAAGCTGTTCTAAAATGATGTCATAATAAATACTAAACCTCCACTTCCCTTCACGCAGTAATACACCTTTTATCAAATCATTAAACATCTATTATAAACATTGTTCACAGTATATTGTATTGTACACAGAACACATTGTACAATACACAGTATCTAACCTTCACCCCTCTATCTATCTATCAATCTATCTATCTATCTATCTATCTATCTATCTATCTATCTATCTATCTATCTATTCAATTCAATTCAATTCAAGGGGTTTTATTGGCATGGGAAACATGTGTTAACATTGCCAAAGCAAGTGAGGTAGATAATATACAAAAGTGAAATAAACAATAAAAATTAACAGTAAACATTACACATACAGAAGTTTCAAAACAATAAAGACATTACAAATGTCATATTATACATATGTGTACAGTGTACAGTGTTATAACAATGTACAAATGGTACAAATCTATCTATCTATCTATCCAACTGTCTATCTATCTATCTATCTATCTATCTATCTATCTATCTATCTATCTATCTATCTATCAATCTATGTCTGTCCATCTATTCATAACTTCCTTTATCTTTCTTTCTTCCTCAATCCATTTAATATCTTATTTTTTATTTCCTCCACCTATCCATCCTTTATTATTAATATTATAATTTAACCATTATTTTACCAGGTAAGTTGACTGAGAACATTACACATACCCAAAGTCGATCAAACACAAGCATATGAATAATTGGTTCAATCTTGCTTCATTATGTAAAGTCACCGGTCGGTCCTGTTTTGTGAATTAGCTTCATTACTCAATGAGTATCTCCTGCTCTGAAATGGGAAAATCCAGGCTTCTTTCTCTGCTCTTCGTCTTCTCGGTTTACAGTACATTGTGCTTCATCCTCCTCAGGAAATCCTGTAGTTTGAGCCTCAGGCCACAATGCCTTGATGGAGACCTAGAGGACAGGAGAGAATGGGAAATAAACAGAAGAGAGAGACAGAGAGAGACAGAGAGAGAGAGAGAGAGAGAGACAGAGAGAGAGAGAGAGAGAGAGAGAGATACGAGAGAGGGAGAGAGAGAGAGAAAGAGAGAGAGAAAACAAAAAGATAATTACTTGACACATTGGAAAGAATTAACAAAAAAAACGAGCAAACTAGAATGCTATTTGGCCCTACACAGAGAGTACACAGCGGCAGAATACCTGACCACTGTGACTGACCCAAAATTAAGGAAAGCTTTGACTATGTACAGACTCAGTGAACATAGCCTTGCTATTGAGAAAGGCCGCCCGTAGGCAGACATGGCTCTCAAGAGAAGACAGGCTATGTGCTCACTGCCCACAAAATGAGGTGGAAACTGAGCTGCACTTCCTAACCTCCTGCCCAATGTATGACCATATTAGAGAGACATATTTCCCTCAGATTACACAGATCCACAAAGAATTCGAAAACAAATCCAATTTTGATAAACTCCCATATCACTTGCTTTATGTTAACATGTGTTTCCCATGCCAATAAAGCCCCTTGAATTGAATTGAATTGAAGAGAGAGAGAGAGAGAGAGAGAGAGAGAGACAGAGACAGAGACAGAGAGAGAGAGAGAGAGAGAGAGAGAGAGAGAGAGAGACAGAGAGACAGAGAGAGAGAGACAGAGAGAGGGAGAGAGAGATAGAGATGCCTGGGGTACTCACCACGTGTACTGTGTAGTGGTCCGTGTCTGTCTTTTAGCTTCCTTCCACTCTTCCTCCTCTTCCTCCTCCTCCTCTTCCTGTTGTCTGTCTAGTATCTGGTCCCATATCTCAGTGTTAACCCACAGCGACCCCGACAGGGTGAGGCTGGGCTCGGTGCAGGTGATCCAACGGCACAGGGGGCAGCAGACTGTCAGTAGGCCGCTTTGGAGCCTGGACATCGCCTGCAAGCACAGCCCACAGAATGTGTGCTTACAGTGGAGCATCCGAGGGATCTTCTCCCTGCGAGAGTAGGGCTGGAGGCAGACACAGCACTCCATGTCCTCGCTCATCAGACCCATGGCTGGCTGGCTGGGGTGTGGATGGATGGATGGATGGACGGATGGATGTATGGACAGCTGGAGCGCAGAGGAATTCTGGACGGAGTGTCAGTGTCTTGGCAGGAAGACGTGGGGTTTTAACGCTGGTCTGAGGTTAGTGTTCCCCTTGTGGTTTAATACGGTCCTGGTTTGGATTTGATGAGGATGAGCTGATCCTAGATCTGTGCTTCGGAGCGTAGGTCAGGAACCTGCAAAAGACATTAAGATGTTAAATTAAATTAGACTCAGTGACTTCATCACTGGCACTATGTAAACATATCTAATGTGATAACGTATCTTAAATCAACAGGCTGTCAGGTTTTTCTGATTAGACATGAAGAAAAAAATATCTTGAAAAATATCACACACATTTATAACATCCATAGTTATCAGATATAGACAAACCTTTTCCCTTTTATCATTATCAATGATAGACAATATTTTACTTACAGGTTCTGGAAGATTTTCAGCCCAGTGACCAACTATCCTACGACAAAACTTTGTGTTTGAGAGAGAAGAGTGTGTGTGCTCCTATTTAAAGCTTTGAGGGAGGAGACAAAATTGTGTTATTTTCCCAGAAAGGGCGGTCTCTCACCTCCTCTACTCTCAGGTGAGGCAGGAAAGTTCCATGGAACGAGTTAAACACTTCTAGGTCACTTCTATAGCATAGTAGGACACTTCAGGTGAATTGCCAGGGTTGCGTATTGACATATTCAGGGCAAGTGTTTATGTCTACAAAGGGCACGTACACTGAGTGCACAAAACATTAAGAACACATGCTCTTTCCTTGACATAGACTGAGTGTCCTAATGTTTGGTGCACTCAGTGTAAGTCCAGTTTATGACGGATCAATATTTGAAGGGGAATTTCCACTAGAGAGGGGGAAGCACTTATACAACCCTTTCTGTGGACTTGTAGATCCTATCTGTGGACTTGTAGAACCCTCTCTTTGGACTTGTATTACCCTCTCTGTGGACTTGTAGAACCTACTCTGTGGTACTTGTAGAACCCTCTCTGTGGACTTGTAGAACCCTCTCTGTGTACGTGCCTGGTTATTGTAGTGTTAATGTACAGAATCAGTTCAACGGAAGCCAAACCTCTTCTAGATAAGAGACACAGTTCAATGGAAGAAGTTTGTTGAACTTCTCCTTTGACCCTTTAATGACTCACTTATCTTACAGCACATTGTTGACCTGTATATTGTGAATGAGGTTTATTATAGTGTATATGGACCCCAGGACTCCATGGAAATGTCAGGTGTTAATGAGTGAGTGGGCTATCCAGTTGTTTTTACCATAAACATCTGATGAATTGATGGATGAATGAAACACATATCAGGAGAGTTTCAGGCTGCTGTGTTGTTTTAGTTTTAAAGTCACGTGTTTCTAATAAAATCAAGTCACAAATTCAGTGGAAACCTTGTAAACAACCCCCTAACCAGTCAATTAGAAAACAGTCTCCCTGTTGAAACCGGATTGTTTTTGAATTGACAATTTATGACGGCTCTACTTTTTGTTCAACTGGAAATTCCAGGTGAAACAAGATTGTCTATTCACCATGTCAGCTAAGTGCCACGCACGCACAACAGACACACACAAACAAACACTAAGTATAAAGAACCACCAAACATTTGCTCTTTAAAATCACCTGCGAAGCAGGTTAATATATTCCATGAACGAAACATACAATTTCACGTGACATAATTAAGCAGGAAATGTGGGTGTATCTCACAAATGAATTCCTATCATTAAAGGCCCAGAACAAGAGACTGAAAGAGCTTTGTCAAAGTCTTCTGCTAGTTTCTAATGGTTATTTTTCTGCTTTCTGAAGTCATGATTAAGCTGCACACTAAAACAACGTGAGCTAAATGACAGTAAATGATGAGTAATTCTGTTAGCCAGGGACGGTAACCAGCTCTACCGTCAGCCCCGTTTGTCCCTAATGGGACACTATTCCCTACATAGTGCACTACTTTAAAGGCAAAGGCTCTGGTCAAAAGCAGTGCACTACATATGGAATAGGGATCGAAATAAAATAGACATATTAAACACAAAGATTATATATAGGGTCTATATAGACTGTTGTCTCCTCACTAGGGTATATATAGACTGTTGTCTCCTCATTAGGGTCTATATAGACTGTTGTCTCCTCACTAGGGTATATATAGACTGTTGTCTCCTCATTAGGGTCTATATAGACTGTTGTCTCCTCACTAGGGTATATATAGACTGTTGTCTCCTCACTAGGGTATATATAGACTGTTGTCTCCTCACTAGGGTCTATATAGACTGTTGTCTCCTCACTAGGGTATATATAGACTGTTGTCTCCTCACTAGGGTCTATATAGACTGTTGTCTCCTCACTAGGGCCTGTATAGACTGTTGTCTCTTCATTAGGGCCTATATAGACTGTTGTCCCCTCATTAGGGTCTATAAAGACTGATGTTTCCTCATTCGGGCCTATATAGACTGTTTTCTCCTCCTTAGGGTCTATAAAGACTGTTGTTTCCTCATTCGGGCCTGTATAGACTGTTTTCTCCTCATTAGGGTCTATATAGACTGTTGTCTCCTCTTTAGGGTCTGAAAAGACTGTTGTCTCCTCATTAAGGTCTATATAGACTGTTGTCTCCTCATTAAGGTCTATATAGACTGTTGTCTCCTCACTAGGGTCTATATAGACTGCTTTCTCCTCATTATGGTCTATATAGACTGCTGTCTCCTCATTAAGGTCTATATAGACTGTTGTCTCCTCATTAGGGCCTATATAGACTGCTGTCTCCTCATTAGGGCCTATATAGACTGTTGTCTCCTCACTATAGGGTCTATATAGACTGTTGTCTCCTCATTAAGGTCTATATAGACTGTTGTCTCCTCATTAGGGCCTATATAGACTGCTGTCTCCTCATTAAGGTCTATATAGACTGTTGTCTCCACATTAGGGCCTATATAGACTGTTGTCTCCTCACTATAGGGTCTATATAGACTGTTGTCTCCTCATTATGGCCTATATAGACTGTTGTCTCCTCATTAAGGTCTATATAGACTGTTGTCTCCTCATTAGGGCCTATATAGACTGCTGTCTCCTCATTAAGGTCTATATAGACTGTTGTCTCCTCATTAGGGCCTATATAGACTGCTGTCTCCTCATTAGGGCCTATATAGACTGTTGTCTCCTCACTATAGGGTCTATATAGACTGTTGTCTCCTCATTAAGGTCTATATAGACTGTTGTCTCCTCATTAGGGCCTATATAGACTGCTGTCTCCTCATTAAGGTCTGTATAGACTGTTGTCTCCTCATTAAGGTCTATATAGACTGTTGTCTCCTCATTAGGGTCTATATAGACTGTTGTCTCCTCATTAGGGCCTATATAGACTGTTGTCTCCTCATTAAGGTCTATATAGACTGTTGTCTCCTCATTAGGGCCTATATAGACTGTTGTCTCCTCATTAAGGTCTATATAGACTGTTGTCTCCTCATTAGGGCCTATATAGACTGTTGTCTCCTCACTATAGGGTCTATATAGACTGTTGTCTCCTCATTAAGGTCTATATAGACTGTTGTCTCCTCATTAGGGCCTATATAGACTGCTGTCTCCTCATTAAGGTCTGTATAGACTGTTGTCTCCTCATTAAGGTCTATATAGACTGTTGTCTCCTCATTAGGGCCTATATAGACTGTTGTCTCCTCATTAAGGTCTATATAGACTGTTGTCTCCTCATTATGGTCTATATAGACTGCTGTCTCCTCATTAAGGTCTGTATAGACTGTTGCGTTGTTGCTATACTAGTCAGCTAAGTCTTTTGGATATCTAAACATATTGGTCTCTACATCCCTGCCTCAGCACAGTTAGGAAGACTCACTGAACTGATTGGCTCATGGGTTGACTGACTGGCAACGAACACAACCCAAGACGTGTCAATTCATATCGCCGTCTGTCTGAAATGTCATCCCTGTACAGTATGCTGCACTAGCCGGGCCCTGGTCTAAAGTAGTATACTATATACTGTACTAGACGGGTCCTGGTCTAAAGTAGTATACTATATACTGCACTAGCTGGTCTCTGGTCTAAAGTAGTATACTATATACTGTACTAGCTGGTCTCTGGTCTAAAGTAGTATACTATATACTGTACTAGACGGGCCCTGGTCTAAAGTAGTATACTATATACTGTACTAGCTGGTCTCTGGTCTAAAGTAGTATACTATATACTGCACTATCTGGTCCCTGGTCTAAAGTAGTATACTATATACTGCACTAGCTGGTCTCTGGTCTTAAGTAGTATACTATATACTGCACTAGCTGGTCTCTGGTCTAAAGTAGTATACTATATAAGGAAAAGGTGCCATTTCAGACTCAACCTGTCTGTCTATTTGAAGAGCTTCTTCATGGTTTCAAGACAGCCTAGTGACCAATTCAATAACTCACATCATGTAATGAAACGTACACAAACAAAACAGACATTTGAGATCCACCAAACACAGGCAGTTTGACGTGGTATTTGGAGACAGGGAATGTAGCAGTGAACCAGTTCAGTGTTTTATAGTACACTTAACCACCATCACATTGGTAACCTAATTATACCACTAGTATATATACACAATTATCCTCATTCACCAACCTACCCACGGTGTCTACTAGGTCCATATTTCTCTGTTTAATGGTCCTCATTCACCAACCTACCCACGGTGTCTCCTTCTACTAGGCCCATATTTCTCTGTTTAATGGTCCTCATTCACCAACCTACCCACGGTGTCTACTAGGTCCATATTTCTCTGTTTAATGGTCCTCATTCACCAACCTACCCACGGTGTCTACTAGGTCCATATTTCTCTGTTTAATGGTCCTCATTCACCAACCTACCCACGGTGTCTACTAGGTCCATATTTCTCTGTTTAATAGTCCTCATTCACCAACCTACCCACGGTGTCTCCTTCTACTAGGCCCATATTTCTCTGTTTAATGGTCCTCATTCACCAACCTACCCACGGTGTCTACTAGGTCCATATTTCTCTGTTTAATGGTCCTCATTCACCAACCTACCCACGGTGTCTACTAGGTCCATATTTCTCTGTTTAATGGTCCTCATTCACCAACCTACCCACGGTGTCTCCTTCTACTAGGCCCATATTTCTCTGTTTAAAAATAATGTTTGAGTGGGTCAGTAGCGTTGTAATGACAGACAGACAGAGTCAGACAGAGTCAGACAGAACAGAGTCAGACAGAACAAGCAGACAGAGTCAGACAGACAGAGTCAGACAGAACAGGCAGGCAGAGACAGGCAGGCAGAGACAGGCAGACAGAACAGGCAGGCAGAGACAGGCAGACAGAACAGGCAGGCAGAGACAGGCAGACAGAACAGGCTGACAGAGAAACTGTCACGTCTGCTCCCGCTCTTTCCTTCCCCTGACTCTTGAGGGCTCCAGATTACCCCGCATCACTCACACCTGCCTTCCCTGGTCACCAGCATCAGTGTAATTGGACTCACCTGGACTCAATTTTCCTCTCCTATATCTGTCTGTTCTCCACTGCTGCATTGTATTGTTTTTAGTCTTTTGAATTTGTTTCTGACGCTGTTCCTGTCTCGTCTCTGTCCGTTATAATGAAATGTTTTACTCCCCGTACCTGCTTCGTCTCAACAGCGTCCTGACATGTGAAACAGACAGACAATCAGACAGACAGAGACAGAAATACAGGCAGATAGACAGAGTCAGAGATAGAGAGACAGGCAAAGAGACAGAGTCAGAGATAGAGAGACAGGCAGATAGACAGAGACAGAGAGACAGGCAGATAGACAGAGACAGCGAGACAGGCAGATAGACAGAGACAGGCAGAGAGACAGAGAGAGAGATGCAGGCAGATAGACAGAGTCAGAGATAGAGAGACAGACAGATAGACAGAGACAGAGAGACAGGCAGATAGACAGAGACAGAGAGACAGGCAGAGAGAGACAGATACAGGCAGATAGACAGAGAGAGAGATACAGGCAGATAGAGTCAGAGATAGAGAGACAGGCAGAGAGACAGAGAGAGAGACAGGCAGATAGACAGATAGAGAGATACAGGCAGATAGACAGAGACAGAGAGACGGGCAGACAGAGACAGATACAGGCAGAGAGACAGAGAGAGAGATACAGGCAGATAGACAGAGAGAGAGATACAGGCAGATAGACAGAGAGAGAGAGATACAGGCAGATAGACAGAGAGAGATACAGGCAGATAGACAGAGAGACAGATACGGGCAGACAGAGAGAGATACAGGCAGATAGACAGAGAGAGAGATACGGGCAGACAGAGACAGATACAGGCAGAGAGACAGAGACAGATACAGGCAGAGAGACAGAGACAGATACAGGCAGAGAGACAGAGACAGATACAGGCAGAGGGACATAGACAGATACAGGCAGATAGACAGAGAGCGAGATACAGGCAGATAGACAGAGAGAGAGATACAGGCAGATAGACAGAGAGACAGATACAGGCAGAGAGACAGAGACAGATACAGGCAGAGAGACAGAGACAGATACAGGCAGAGTGACAGAGACAGATACAGGCAGAGAGACAGAGAGAGAGATACAGGCAGAGAGACAGAGACAGATACAGGCAGAGAGACAGAGACAGATACAGGCAGAGAGACAGACAAACAGAGAGACAGGTAGGCAGACAGATACAGATACAGGCAGAGAGACAGAGAGAGAGAGGCAGGCAGATAGACAGAGAGAGAGATACAGGCAGATAGACAGAGAGAGAGATACAGGCAGATAGACACAGAGAGAGATACAGGCAGATAGACAGAGAGAGAGAGATACAGGCAGATAGACACAGAGAGAGATACAGGCAGATAGACAGAGACAGAGATACGGGCAGACAGAGACAGATACAGGCAGAGAGACAGAGACAGATACAGGCAGAGAGACAGACAAACAGAGAGACAGGTAGGCAGACAGAGACAGACAGACAGTATGTCCTAAGGGTTAGTGTCTCAGTGTTTTGGGTCTACCATTTGTATGCAACATTTCCTGTAATTGAATGAGTCATCATACAAACTGTCACATAAAAACGTAATTTATTTGTTAACCTACAGCTCCCTCCTCTTTTCCAACTAAGAGAGGAAAAAAACAATAGTTAGCCATTAACGGGAGATATGTAGAAAGAGAAAGAGAAACTACAACATTCTGATGTACTGTATGTATGGGGGTTAGGCTAGATAACAGGGTGGATGGAGCACGGCCCTGACTAAAAGTAGTATACTATATAAGGAATGGTATGTATGGGGGTCAGATTAGATAACAGGGTGGATGGAGCACGGCCCTGACTAAAAGTAGTATACTATATAAGGAATGGTATGTATGGGGGTCAGATTAGATAACAGGGTGGATGGAGCACGGCCCTGACTAAAAGTAGTATACTATATAAGGAATGGTATGTATGGGGGTTAGATTAGATAACAGGGTGGATGGAGCACGGCCCTGATCAAAGTAGTATACTATATACTGTACTAGCCGGGCCCTTGTCAAAGTAGTATACTACATAAGAAATAGGTGCCATTTCTGACACTGTCTATTTGTCTGTTTGAAGAGCTTTTCATGGTTTCAAGACACCTGAGTGACCAATACAATGGGGTGGCAGAGTAGCGTAGTGGTTTGAGCTTTGGACTAGTAACCAAAAGGTTGCAAAATCAAATCCCCGAGCTGACAAGGTACAAATCTGTTGTTCTGCCCCTAAACAGGCAGTTAACCCACTGTTCCTAGGCCGTCATTGAAAATAAGAGTTTGTACTTAACTGACTTGCCTTGTTAAATAAAAAATAAATTAAACAATAACTCACAGCAGGAAATGAAACGTACACAACCAAAACAGACATGAGTTCCACCAATCAGAGAAGGACTTCCTAAACACACCACTTCGGTACAGCTACGACCAGAAGTGACCCTAAGCCTTTTCCTAACCTTAACCTCATTCTCCTTACCTGCAACGTTAATTCCCCTAACATGCTGCATAAATTTGCCTAACCTGCTACGAAAAATTAAATTCCGGTTATAGATTTAACAAAGTGATGTGTTTTTAGGGAATCTCATGTGCAAGAATGCATACAGGGTTCTCTGAGACATGATTAGACAGAGGCCATCTATCTATCTATCTATCTATCTATCTATCTATCTATCTATGTATCTATCTATCTATCTATATATCTATCTATCTATCTATCTATCTATCTATCTATCTATCTATCTATCTATCTATCTATCTATCTATGTCTGTCCATCTATTCATAACTTCCTTTATCTTTCTTTCTTCCTCAATCCATTTAATATCTTATTTTTTATTTCCTCCACCTATCCATCCTTTATTATTAATATTATAATTTAACCCTTATTTTACCAGGTAAGTTGACTGAGAACATTACACATTCCCAAAGTCAATCAAACACAAAGGATATGAATAATTGGTTCAATCTTGCTTCATTATGGAAAGTCACCGGTCGGTCCTGTTTTGTGAATTAGCTTCATTACTCAATGAGTATCTCCTACTCTGAAATGGGAAAATCTTTTTCTCTGCTCTTCGTCTTTTCGGTTTACAGTACATTGTGCTTCATCCTCCTCAGGAAATTCTGTAGTTTGAGCCTCAGGCCACAATGCCTTGATGGAGACCTAGAGGACAGGAGAGAAGGGGAAATAAACGAGAGAGAGAGAGAGAGGGTGAGAGAGAGAGAGAGAGAGAGTTATGTGCTCACTGCCGTCGTGGAAATTTCCTGTATTTACCAAACGATGAGAGCAAACCACACACAAGTCAGAGTTAGTTATCAAAGTCCATCTTTAATTATATGAGCTCTATCACAACCTTGTGACTCTCAGATCAATTCAGTGTCTATCAATGAATTCTCTGAGAGTCTCTCACACATTGCAACTGAGATCCTTCAATAGCAAAGACACACATAGCCAGACAGCATAGGCATAATTAATTGTTCAGCTTTGTCTCCTAAACTATGTTATTTTCTCAAACTCAGAACCATAAACACATCCTCCATATCAACAGCCACATATCAAATCCATCCTATCTTGACAAGATCACAGAGACACCCTGACTGGCACACAGACATTGTGGAGCCAAGAGATACACGCTTGACCTCTCCCCTCTCTCCGGCCCAAACAACTTAGTCCTGACAGAGAACAGATACTGCAACCCCGCCACAGTATTATACAAAAATAACATTCTTGATGAGAAGTAACTTACAAACATATGATGAATATAAAACATCTATGTTACCACCTAGTTCTGATTATTCCCCAACACTGCCCACAAAATGAGGTGGAAACTGAGCTGCACTTTCCCTCAGATTACACAGATCCACAAAGAATTCCAAAACAAATCCAATTTTGATAAACTCCCTTATCTACTGGGTGAAATTCCACAGTGTGCCATCACAGCAGCAAGATTTGTGACCTGTTGCCACGAGAAAAGGGCAACCAGTGAAGAACACACACTATTGTAAATACAACCCATATTTATGCTTATTTATTTTATCTTGTGTCCTTTACCATTTGTACATTGTTAAAACACTGTACATATATATACATAATATGACATTTGTAATGTCTTTATTGTTTTGAAACTTCTGTATGTGTAATGTGTAATGTTTACTGTTCATTTTTATTGTTCATTTCACTTTATATATTCACTTTATATATTATCTACCTCACTTGCTTTGGCAATGTTAACACATGTTTCCCATGCCAATAAAGCCCTTGAATTGAATTGAATTGACAGAGAGACAGAGAGAGAGACACAGACAGACAGAGAGAGAGACAGAGAGAGAAAGAGAGAGAGAGAGAAGCAAAAGAGAGAGTGATAGTAGAGAGTGATAGCAGAGAGTGATAGCAGAGAGTGATAGCAGAGAGTGATAGCAGAGAGTGATAGTAGAGAGTGATAGCAGAGAGTGATAGTAGAGAGTGATAGCAGAGAGTGATAGTAGAGAGTGATAGCAGAGAGTGATAGCAGAGAGTGATAGCAGAGAGTGATAGCAGAGAGTGATAGCAGAGAGTGATAGCAGAGAGAGCGGAAAAGAGACAGAACAAAATGAGAGGAAGATCAGAGAACAGAGGAAGGTTTCTCCAGGTTTCTCCACCTTTGCCTGGGGTACTCACCATGTGTATTGTGTAGTGGTCTGTGTCTGTCTGTTAGCTCCCTTCCACTCTTCCTCCTCTTCCTCCTCCTCCTCTTCCTGTTGTCTGTCTAGTATCTGGTCCCATATCTCAGTGTTAACCCACAGCGACCCCGGCAGGGTGAGGCTGGGCTCGATGCAGGTGATCCAACGGCACAGGGGGCAGCAGACTGTCAGTAGGCCGCTTTGGAGCCTGGACATCGCCTGCAAGCACAGCCCACAGAATGTGTGCTTACAGTGGAGCATCCGAGGGATCTTCTCCCTGCGAGAGTAGGGCTGGAGGCAGACACAGCACTCCATGTCCTCGCTCATCAGACCCATAGCTGGCTGGCTGGGGTGTGGATGGATGGATGGATGGATGGATGGATGGATGGATGGACGGCTGGAGCGCAGAGGAATTCTGGACGGAGTGTCAGTGTCTGGGCAGGAAGATGTGGGGTTTTAACGCTGGTCTGAGGTCAGGTTTCCCCTTGTGGTTTGTTAATGTCCTGGTTTGGACTTGATGAGGATGAGCTGATCCTTGACCTGTGCTTAGGGGCGTAGGTCAGGAACCTGCAAAAGACATTAAGATGTTAAATTAAATTAGACTCAGTGATTTCATCACTGGCACTATGTAAACATATCTAATGTGATAACGTATCTTAAATCAACAGGCTGTCAGGTTTTTCTGATTATTAAAAAATATCTTGAAAAATATCACACACATTTATAACTTCCATAGTTATCAGATATAGACAAACCTTTTCCCTTTAATCATTATCAATGATAGACAATATTTTACTTACAGGTTCTGGAAGATTTTCAGCACAGCAACCAACTATCCTACGACAAAACTTTGTGTGTGAGAGAGAAGAGTGTGTGTGCTCCTATTTAAAGCTTTGGGGGAGGAGAAGAAATTGTGTTATTTTCCTACAAAGGGTCTCTCACCTCCTCTACTCTCAGGTGAGGCAGGAAAGTTCCATGGAACGAGTTAAACACTTCTAGGTCACTTCTATAGCATAATAGGATACTTCAGGAGAATTGCCAGGGTTGCGTATTGACATTTTCAGGGCAGGTGTTTATGTCTACAAAGGGCACGTACACTGAGTGTACAAAACATTAAGAACACATGCTCTTTCCTTGACATAGACTGACCAGGTGAATCCAGGTGAAAGCTATGATCCCTTATTGATGTCACTTGTTAAATCACTTTAATCAGTGTAGATGAAGGGGAGGAGACGGGTTAAAGAAGGATTTTTAAGCCTTGAGACAATTGAGATGTGGATTGTTTTCGTGTGCCATTCAGAAGACCAAAGATTTAAGTGCCTTTGAACGGGATATGGTAGTAGGTGCCACCGGTTTGTGTCAATAGAACACTCTCTGTGGACTTGTAGAACCCTCTCTGTGGACTTGTAGAACCCTCTCTGTGGACTTGTAGAACCCTCTCTGTGGACTTGTAGAACCCTCTCTGTGTACTTGTAGAACCCTCTCTGTGGACTTGTAGAACCCTCTCTGTGTACGTGCCTGGTTATTGTAGTGTTTATGTACAGAATCAGTTCAATGGAAGCATTATCTCTTCTAGATAAGAGACAGTGGCACAGTTCAAGTACTTATCAACTACTGTTGTTGACAAATTACAACATGACTTGGCATTGCAGATTACTGTTGATAAGTGTGCTCTTCCCTCACCGTGTTAAACCATTTCACGTCACGGGCCATAGACCAGTGACCCGCGGTTTAGCATAATCCAATCCACCCATTGGTGCACGAGCTCTTCCTATATTTACCTTACAGTAAAATTCTGAGTTTAGCAGCTGATTTTGCCAGAGAGGAAGAGGCGAAGGGAGAAGATTTACTCAACCCAAAACCTTTTTTTTTGTACGGAGGTGTATGAGAGAGTGTCGAATAATTTGAGGCTTATTTGATCGAATAGCTGTTTCATAATGTTTAGGCAGTTACAAATGTGTTGATGAAAGTGCATGCACGTGGCATTCCGGCAACTTTGAGTAAAACGATTTTAGTTGTGCCTCTTGTTCACACACTATCTGCCCTCTCATTGGCCAGAATGGTCCGACTGGTTCCTTATTAGAGCGGTTCTTGTCAATATAATAGGTATTATTTGCCTATGCGGCGTCACCAGAAAACATCGGTTTTCAGGGATACAACCAAGACTTGTAACTACATCTCATTGTTCTGTCTGTGTTTTCAACCTAACGTCCGTTACCTCTGAAAAACGGAAGTAGGACCTCCGCTCACACTCTTTTCGTGTGGGCACTTTAGCTAACCCTAGCCAAGTCATTAACCATTTTCCTAACCGTAACCTAATTATCCTATCTGAGGGTAAACATTTTTTTTTTTTTTTTAAGATTCAAGTTGGATATTCGATGGATATTCGCCCATTCAAACCTCAATAGTTTTCAAAACAATTGAGCCACAGAACTCCAAATAAGTGTCATGATGTTGGAAAATTTGCGCACAACATTGCACAGGTCTTATTTTCATGA
This sequence comes from Oncorhynchus clarkii lewisi, assembly GCF_045791955.1. Lineage (NCBI taxonomy): Eukaryota > Metazoa > Chordata > Actinopteri > Salmoniformes > Salmonidae > Oncorhynchus > Oncorhynchus clarkii. The sequence goes on along the minus strand of NC_092163.1, from coordinate 81,931,228 downwards.
TTTGGACATTAATTTGCTTTTAAAGCTAATAAACATGTGGAGAAATGTGAGCAGAATTTTGTATTCCTAGTTTAATTAGTTAGGGAGCGTAAACAAAGCACAAACTTTTTTACATTTGAATTTCAATAGTTTCTTGGTCATGTGACCTACTTGACTCTAACAAGGTTCCGAATGTCCACAGACTACCCTTCTATTTTGTTCATATTCATCTCACACGTTTTTTTTACAAGAATTGTTCAAACATTCTAATTTCAATAGCTCCTTGGTCATGTGACCTGACTTCAATCAAGGTTCAGAATGTTCTCTCAGTGGGCATACACATTGCACACCCTTGAGTTTGTCCATTTTCATCTCACTCGATTTTACATAAATTTTTTAAACGTTCAAATAATATCAAATATCAACGCAGTAGGATGTATGACGAATTAGCCATCCATTGTGTTATATAATAAATTGTCTGACATGCCGTCACTGTTGTCAAAAGATTATAAACATGTTAAATAAAGTTACTAACCCAGTCAGTCTTTGGGTCACATCCGTGTTCTTTATCAGTGGCACACATGAAGCAGTTGTTGGCTTTGCTGAACTCTGAAAGGTATGAACTGAACATCCCACACAACTACATGAAAATAAATAATTTACATTTACTTTGAATTAAATGTCATTACATACCAGATATTTTTTAGTATATCCTCAGCCATTTCTTTTCGCAGTTGCTCCATGTGTTTTTGAAGGTTCCATATCAATTTGGGAGGGGATGTTGGGGACGTTTTGTGCATCTTCCTTGGCCATTTACACCAAAAAATAAAATATAGTTTTTGATCTAATTGTCCCATAACAGGTAACCATTCATTTTTGAAAATATAACTATCAAAACTGCGTTACAAAGACCCCACAGCTGAAGGTGTCCTACTGCATGGTGGGAGTTATTTCCCCTCCTTTTCCACTTTCTTTCTTTCGTTATTTCCCCTTTATTTAACCAGGTCGGCAAGGTAAGAACACCTTTATTTAACCAGGTAGGCAAGGTAAGAACACCTTTATTTAACCAGGTAGGCAAGGTAAGAACACCTTTATTTAACCAGGTAGACAAGGTAAGAACACCTTTATTTAACCAGGTAGGCAAGGTAAGAACACCTTTATTTAACCAGGTAGGCAAGGTAAGAACACCTTTATTTAACCAGGTAGGCAAGGTAAGAACACCTTTATTTAACCAGGTAGGCAAGGTAAGAACACCTTTATTTAACCAGGTAGGCAAGGTAAGAACACCTTTATTTAACCAGGTAGGCAAGGTAAGAACACCTTTATTTAACCAGGTAGGCAAGGTAAGAACACCTTTATTTAACCAGGTAGGCAAGGTAAGAACACCTTTATTTAACCAGGTAGGCAAGGTAAGAACACCTTTATTTAACCAGGTAGGCAAGGTAAGAACACCTTTATTTAACCAGGTCGGCAAGGTAAGAACACCTTTATTTAACCAGGTAGGCAAGGTAAGAACACCTTTATTTAACCAGGTCGGCAAGGTAAGAACACCTTTATTTAACCAGGTAGGCAAGGTAAGAACACCTTTATTTAACCAGGTAGGCAAGGTAAGAACACCTTTATTTAACCAGGTAGGCAAGGTAAGAACACCTTTATTTAACCAGGTAGGCAAGGTAAGAACACCTTTATTTAACCAGGTAGGCAAGGTAAGAACACCTTTATTTAACCAGGTAGGCAAGGTAAGAACACCTTTATTTAACCAGGTAGGCAAGGTAAGAACACCTTTATTTAACCAGGTAGGCAAGGTAAGAACACCTTTATTTAACCAGGTAGGCAAGGTAAGAACACCTTTATTTAACCAGGTAGGCAAGGTAAGAACACCTTTATTTAACCAGGTAGGCAAGGTAAGAACACCTTTATTTAACCAGGTAGGCAAGGTAAGAACACCTTTATTTAACCAGGTAGGCAAGGTAAGAACACCTTTATTTAACCAGGTAGGCAAGGTAAGAACACCTTTATTTAACCAGGTAGGCAAGGTAAGAACACCTTTATTTAACCAGGTCGGCAAGGTAAGAACACCTTTATTTAACCAGGTAGGCAAGGTAAGAACACCTTTATTTAACCAGGTCGGCAAGGTAAGAACACCTTTATTTAACCAGGTAGGCAAGGTAAGAACACCTTTATTTAACCAGGTAGGCAAGGTAAGAACACCTTTATTTAACCAGGTAGGCAAGGTAAGAACACCTTTATTTAACCAGGTAGGCAAGGTAAGAACACCTTTATTTAACCAGGTAGGCAAGGTAAGAACACCTTTATTTAACCAGGTAGGCAAGGTAAGAACACCTTTATTTAACCAGGTAGGCAAGGTAAGAACACCTTTATTTAACCAGGTAGGCAAGGTAAGAACACCTTTATTTAACCAGGTAGGCAAGGTAAGAACACCTTTATTTAACCAGGTAGGCAAGGTAAGAACACCTTTATTTAACCAGGTCGGCAAGGTAAGAACACCTTTATTTAACCAGGTAGGCAAGGTAAGAACACCTTTATTTAACCAGGTAGGCAAGGTAAGAACACCTTTATTTAACCAGGTAGGCAAGGTAAGAACACCTTTATTTAACCAGGTAGGCAAGGTAAGAACACCTTTATTTAACCAGGTAGGCAAGGTAAGAACACCTTTATTTAACCAGGTAGACAAGGTAAGAACACCTTTATTTAACCAGGTAGGCAAGGTAAGAACACCTTTATTTAACCAGGTAGGCAAGGTAAGAACACCTTTATTTAACCAGGTAGGCAAGGTAAGAACACCTTTATTTAACCAGGTAGGCAAGGTAAGAACACCTTTATTTAACCAGGTAGGCAAGGTAAGAACACCTTTATTTAACCAGGTAGGCAAGGTAAGAACAAGTTCTCATTTACAACTGCGACCTGGCCAAGATAAAGCAAAGCAGTTTGACACATACAACAACACAGAGTTATACATGGAGTAAAACAAACATACAGTCAATAATACAGTAGAAAAATAAGTCTATATACAATGTGAGCAAGTGAGGTGAGATAAGGGAGGTAAAGGCAAAAAAAGGCTGTAAATACAATATAGCAAGTAGAGATAGAAATAATGAGGTGCAAAGGAGCAAAATAAATAAATACAGTAGGGAAAGAGGTAGTTGTTTGGGCTAAATTTATGTCCACCCAGTCGTCTTTTCCATGGCAGGATCTTCTCATTTTGAAGTATTCTCTTTTTTTTTATGTAAACATAAAGGAATTCTGATTAGTTTATAGGCAAATAAATACACAGGCCAAAACTGTATGCTGATTTTCTTATCACTATAATCTAGTAGAAGTAATTTCCTTCATGCCCCGTTCTACACACAGCCTAAATTATAGGCACTGAACCATTTACAGGACAATAATAAGAGTAGCAAATAGGATCCCTATCACAGAGTAAATACATGTAGAGCGCTTGTCCAGCGACAGCCCCGAAACCTGAAGGATCTGGAGATGGTCTGTATGGAGGAGTGGGCCAAAATCCCTGCTGCAGTGTGTGCAAACCTGGTCAAGAACTACAGGAAACGTGTGATCTCTGTAATTGCAAACAAAGGTTTCTGTACCAAATATTAAGTTCTGCTTTTCTGATGTATCAAATACTTATGTCATGCAATAAAATGCAAATGAATTACTTAAAAATCATACAATGTGATTTTCTGGATTTTTGTTGTAGATTCTGTCTCTCACAGTTGAAGTGTACCTGTGATACAAATTACAGACCTCTACATGCTTTGTATGTAGGAAAACCTGCAAAATCGGCAGTGTATCAAATACTTGTTCTCCCCACTGTGTATGGTTTCAGGGTGGAATACTTTAGTCATTATCTTAAACATACAAATTCGTCTATCACAGTGCCCATCAAATCTATGACAATAGAGAATGAATTGTAAGCACCAAAGTGTGTTTGTCAAAATATTATCTGAAAATGTCAGTTGTTGAACATTATACTTCTATTTGCAATAGCAATTTATGATATATGCAGTTGAGGAATATTCCATGTACCAACACTACATGTAGAACGGACATTCCCACATACATAGAGGCATTTTTCAGCTGTGATTTTACCACTCAGAATCCAGAATGGATATGACAATGGGGCCAGCACAGGACATAGTACACCCTTACAACAATCTACTTTTTGATCTTCCTTGACTTCTTATCTGGTAAACTGCTACTGTGTGTTAAGAAAAGAGCCCCAATTAGGGGTTAGTGTACTCCAGTAAAAAAAGAGGCTGGCTTAGATTAAAAACTATTGCCTTGTGTCCCCCGTTCATAGGGACATGAGAAACTAGTCAGTGGTAGAATTGAGTTGGCACTTTATTGGCCCAAACACCCACAGACCCACAAGGTTGAGGTTACTCACAGACAGTAATTAGTACAAAAAAAAAAAAAAAAATCTGCATTTTTATTTAACCTTTATTTAACTAGGCAAGTCAGTTAAGAACAAATTCTTATTTTCAATGACAGCCTAGAAACAGTGGGTTAACTGCCTGTTCAGGGGCAGAATGGCAGATTTGTACCTTGTCAGCTCGGGGGTTAGACCTTGTGACCTTCCGATTACTAGTCCAACTCTCTAACCACTAGACTACCCTGCCACATTGTGTCTGCTAACTGTCCAAGAATAGGATTCATAGTGTTTGGAAATATTTGTTCTCTATAAATATAAAGGAGGATGTCTCTTATCATACCTCTGGCACTTTAGTCAGGCTGCCAGACTGTAACAACTTTATGATGGGGACGGCAACGGAGTTCCCATTGACTAAGCACCACAGAGACCACTCAGGAGAGACGGAGTTCCCATTGACTAAGCACCACGGAGACCAATCAGGAGAGACGGAGTTCCCATTGACTAAGCACCACGGAGACCAATCAGGAGAGACGGAGTTCCCATTGACTAAGCTCCACGGAGACCAATCTGGAGAGACGGAGTTCCCATTGACTAAGCACCACGGAGACCAATCAGGAGAGACGGAGTTCCCATTGACTAAGCACCACGGAGACCACTCAGGAGAGACGGAGTTCCCATTGACTAAGCACCACGGAGACCAATCAGGAGAGACGGAGTTCCCATTGACTAAGCACCACGGAGACCAATCAGGAGAGACGGAGTTCCCATTGACTAAGCTCCACGGAGACCAATCAGGAGAGACGGAGTTCCCATTGACTAAGCACCACGGAGACCAATCAGTAGAGACGGAGTTCCCATTGACTAAGCACCACGGAGACCAATCAGGAGAGAATACATACATGTCAACGGTGCCCATTGAAAGTCAAGGGGTGTGTCTGTGCCTTTTGGATTACTCTCTCTTTACAGAGAACCCCTGTGGTTCAAGCCAAGAGCTACCCTTCCCCTTTCAGTCTGCTCTGCGTATGTCTGAAAGTGACAGAGCCAAACGCCAAGAGTTTTTCACAGTATGTCATAAAAAATGATTACACTTGTGAATGTATGTAAAATGCTAATATATAAAAGATCCAGTACAATGGAATAACTATAGTCCACTGACTATATAAGGGTTGTCGACATTCTGCACCTTGTTTGAAGTCAGTAGGTCACATGACCAAGGAGCTATGGGAATTTGAATGTTTGATAAATTAATGTAAAAATGTGTGAGAGATGAAGATGGACAAACTAAAGGGTGTGCAATGTGTAGGCCCACCGAGTGTACATTCTGAACCTTGTTTGAAGTCAGTAGGTCATATGACCAAAGAGCTATTGAAATTCAAAAATGTAAATCAATAATTTAAAATAGTGTGAGATGTAAATCGACAAAAAAAAGTGTATTCAATGTGTGTCCATCGGGTTAGCTACAACCAGTTTTGAAAGTAATAGGCGTAATCGTTAAAGAGCTATTGAAAAGTGAACATTTTTTGATTTGGCACTTTGTTGACGGTCCCTGTTGGTGGACCTGAATAAAACTACAGGCGAATATCCGTCGAATATCCAACCTGAAACACTCTTTACCTCGGTATTATCCTAACCCGCTAGGAAAAATACATGCTCACAAAATATTCATCCCTTCTAGCCATGACAGCGCTTTCTACGCCTGATACATCACGTTAGCAGCTGATAAACTATGCAGTTTGTTCCCGTAGCTTTTGGAGGTAGTGTTTCTTATTGAAAGAAAAATAAGTTTTTTTATTATGTAATTATTTTTGAAGGAAGTTGTTGTTGAAAGAAAAATACGTTTATTTGTATTTTTTTTAAATTATGTAACTACTTTTGATTTAATTTTATTATTACAACCCGAGTTGACTGTTTCCCGACCGGAACCGCTCCCTACGTGTGTGTGTGTGTGTGTGTGTGTGTTTGCTTACGTCTGTTTTGTTGGACAACAATGAAAGCCTAGCTACTTATGAACGTTACATCTGGATCATCAACTCTCCTCTGTGGGATTTCAACCCATTACTGTATTGATATTGGACATTACACTGTGAAATAAAAATCAGGTATGTTGATTGTTTTAACACACAATGTTTTTCCTAGGGTTTACGTTTCTAGCTAGCAAGCAAGCTAACTAAGTTACAGTAGGTTTGTAATGGGATAAGTAGTTCATTTAGCTAAACCTGTTAGCAAGATGTCTATGTCGATATAAATGACCGGCTCGTCTCTGATCTCCATTTCAACTATTATAGTTATATTGTAAGGCAGGAATGGAAATAAAAGCTAACTACTATTCAAATAGATCACGTCATTATTATATGAATGTGAAATGTTGATTTAACTATAAGTCGCTCAGGATAGGAGGCGAGTGTCTGCTAAATTTACTAAAATATAAAACGCAAAATCATGTCCCCCTTAAAAGACATTTGCCTCTGGAAAGTTCCACTGTCTTGGCCTAAACATTGCAATGGTGGTCTAGCTGGATGAGCAACTGTTTTGATTGGAGAATATCCTTATTGTTTGTTGTATAACTGTAGACCGTCCCCTCACCCATACCCGGGCGCGAACCAGGAACTCTCTGCACACATCAACAACTGACACCCACGAAGCATCGTTACCCATCGCTCCACAAAAGCCGCAGAGCAAGGGGAACCACTACTTCAAGGTCTCAGAGCGAGTGACGTCACCGATTGAAACGCTATTTAGCGCGCACCACCGCTAACTAAGCTAGCCGTTTTACATCCGTTACACATATATGGCTATCATAGATGGCTATCCTAACGGTATATGCAGCATGTTTACTATGTTGATAGGTGCCGGATTCATCCCTAACACCGGATTCATCCCTAACACCGGATTCATCCCTAACACCGGATTCAGCCCTAACACCGGATTCAGCCCTAACACCGGATTCAGCCCTAACACCGGATTCAGCCCTAACACCGGATTCAGCCCTAACACCGGATTCAGCCCTAACACCGGATTTAGCCCTAACACCGGATTTAGCCCTAACACCAGATACAGCCCTAACACCAGATTCAGCCCTAACACCAGATTCAGCTAGCTGTCTACAGTGCCTTCAGAAAGTGTAAACACGCCTGGACTTTTTCTACATTTTGTTGTTATAAAGTCTGATTTAATTTGTTTGTTTGTTGTTGATGTTAACAATCTACACAATACTCTGTCAAAGTGGAAAAACAATTTTAACAAAATAGTTTTTTTATCTGTTATTTTACCAGGTAAACTGACTGAGAACACGTTCTCATTTGCAGCAACAACCTGGGGAATAGTTACAGGGGAGAGGAGGGAGATGAGTGAGCCAATTGTAAACTGGGGATTATTAGGTGACCGTGATGGTTTGAGGGCCAGATTGGGAATTTAGCCAGGACACCGGGGTTAACACCCCTACTCTTACGATAAATGCCATGGGATCTTTAATGACCTCAGAGAGTCAGGACACCCATTTAACGTCCCATCCGAAAGACAAAACCCTACACAGGGCAGTGTCCCCAATCACTGCCCTGGGGCATTGGGATATTTTTTGTTTTTTTTAGACCAGAGGAAAGAGTGCCTCTTACTGGCCCTCCAACACCACTTCCAGCAGCATCTGGTCTCCCATCCAGGAACTGACCAGGACCAACCCTGCTTGGCTTCAGAGGCTAAGCCAGCAATGGTATGCAGGGTGGTATGCTGCTGGCATATGTCCCCAATCATTGCCCTAGGGAATTGGGATATGTTTTTTAGGCCTGAGGACAGGGTTCCTCCTACTAGCCTTCTAACTCCACTTCCACTTCACACACTGTTCCTTGTGCATATGGTCTATACACACCATCTGATATAACTACTGTGTGTCCAAACTTTTGACTGGTACTGTATATATCACATTTACATTAGTCTTCAGACCCTTCTACTCAGTACTTTGTTGAAGCACCTTTGACAGTGATTACAGCCTCAAGTCTTCTTGGGTATGACGCTACAAGCTTGTATTTGGTGAGTTTCTCCCATTCTTCTCCGTAGATCTTCTCAAGCTCTGTCAGGTTGGATGGGGAGCAATGCTGCACAGCTTTTTTCAAGTCTCTCCAGAGATGTTCACCTTCAAGTTCGGGCTCTTGCTGGGCCACTCAAGGACTTTCAGAGACTTGCCCTGAAGCCACTCCTGTGTTGTCCTGTTGAAAGGTCTCTCCAGAGATGTTCACCTTCAAGTTCGGCTCTTGCTGGGCCACTCAAGGACTTTCAGAGACTTGCCCTGAAGCCACTCCTGTGTTGTCCTGTTGAAAGGTCTCTCCAGAGATGTTCACCTTCAAGTTCGGGCTCTTGCTGGGCCACTCAAGGACTTTCAGAGACTTGCCCTGAAGCCACTCCTGTGTTGTCCTGTTGAAAGGTCTCTCCAGAGATGTTCACCTTCAAGTTCGGGCTCTTGCTGGGCCACTCAAGGACTTTCAGAGACTTGCCCTGAAGCCACTCCTGTGTTGTCCTGTTGAAAGGTCTCTCCAGAGATGTTCACCTTCAAGTTCGGGCTCTTGCTGGGCCACTCAAGGACTTTCAGAGACTTGCCCTGAAGCCACTCCTGTGTTGTCCTGTTGAAAGGTCTCTCCAGAGATGTTCACCTTCAAGTTCGGGCTCTTGCTGGGCCACTCAAGGACTTTCAGAGACTTGCCCTGAAGCCACTCCTGTGTTGTCCTGATGAAAGGTGAACCTTCGCCCCAGTCTGAGGTCCTGAGCGCTCTGGAGCTGGTTTTCATCAAGGATCTCTCTGTACTTTGCTCTGTTCATTCAGCTCTAGGAAGAGTCTTGGTGGTTCTAATCCCGTTTAAGACAGATGGTGGTCACTGTGTTCTTGGACCTTCAGTGCTACAGAAATATACCCTTCCCCAGATCTGTGTTTCAACACAATCCTGTACCTGAGTTCAATTTCGAGTCACATAGCAAAGGGTCTGAATACTTATGTAAATAAGGTATATATTTTCTATTTACATTTTTTTTTATAAATATGCAAACATTTCTAAAAACCTGTTTTTGCTTCGTCCAGATGAGGCATTGTGTCTAGATTGATGGGGTCAAACCCAACAAGACTCTTTGTCCAGATGAGGCATTGTGTGTAGATTGATGGGGTCAAACCCAACAAGACTCTTTGTCCAGATGAGGCATTGTGTCTAGATTGATGGGGTCAAACCCAACAAGACTCATTGTCTAGATGAGGCATTGTGTCTAGATTGATGGGGTCAAACCCAACAAGACTCTTTGTCCAGATGAGGCATTGTGTCTAGATTGATGGGGTCAAACCCAACAAGACTCTTTGTCCAGATGAGGCATTGTGTGTAGATTGATGGGGTCAAACCCAACAAGACTCTTTGTCTAGATGAGGCATTGTGTGTAGATTGATGGGGTCAAACCCAACAAGACTCTTTGTCCAGATGAGGCATTGTGTCTAGATTGATGGGGTCAAACCCAACAAGACTCTTTGTCCAGATGAGGCATTGTGTGTAGATTGATGGGGTCAAACCCAACAAGACTCTTTGTCTAGATGAGGTATTGTGTCTAGATTGATGGGGTCAAACCCAAAGAGTCTGTATACTTATGTAAATGTGATATTACATTAATTTTAATTAATGAGTGAAAATGTAATTAATTTTTTTACTTATGTAAATGTGATACTACATCTGTTTATTTTTAATACATTTGCAAAAAAAAATCCAAACTTGTTTTTTGCTTTGTCGTTATGGAGTATTGTGTGTAGATGGGTGAGCATATTATATTTAATACATTTTAGAATAAGTCTGTAACGTAACAAAATGTGGAAAAGTCAAGGTGTCTGAATGCACTATATATCTGACATTATGGTACAGGTATATATCTAACATTATGGCACAGGTATATCTGACATTATGGTACAGGTATATCTGACATTGTGGTACAAGTATATCTGACATTATGGTACAGGTATTACAGGTATATCTAACATTATGGTACAGGTATATCTGACATTATGGTACAGGTATATCTGACATTATGGTACAGGTATATCTGACATTATGGTACAGGTATATGTGACATTATGGTACAGGTATATCTGACATTATGGTACAGGTATTACAGGTATATGTGACATTATGGTACAGATATATCTGATCTTATGGTACAGGTATATCTGACATTATGGTACAGGTATATATTTCTAACATTATGGTACAGGTATATATCTAAAATTATGGTACAGGTATATCTGACATTATGGTACAGGTATATCTGACATTATGGTACAGGTATTACAGGTATATGTGACATTATGGTACAGGTATATCTGACATTATGGTACAGGTATATCTGACATTATGGTACAGGTGTATATCTGACATTATGGTACAGGTATATCTGACATTATGGTACAGTTATATCTGACATTATGGTACAGGTATATCTGACAATATCTACATTATGGTACAGGTATATCTACATTATGGTACAGGTATATCTAACATTATGGTACAGGTATATCTACATTATGGTACAGGTATATCTGACATTATGGTGAGTCCATGTGGTTATTCCAATACAGCCTTGGTATAGTGAGTCCAGGTGGTTATTCCACAACAGTCTTGGTATAATGAGTCCAGGTGGTTATTCCACAACAGTCTTGGTATAATGAGTTCTATGTTTTCTTCCTCAGGGCTCCAGAGATTATCCTGGGCTTGCCGTTCTGTGAGGCTATAGACATGTGGTCTCTGGGCTGTGTTATAGCTGAGCTGTTCCTGGGCTGGCCCCTCTATCCCGGTGCATCAGAGTACGACCAGGTTAGTACTGCTACAGACACACAAACAAACACAACTGTTATGATGGTAATATACCAAGCCATATCAAACTGTTGATAGTCTATTCATTCCTTCCTTCCTTCCTTCCTTCCTTCCTTCCTTCCTTCCTTCCTTCCTTCCTTCCTTCCTTCCTTCCTTCCTTCCTTCCTTCCTTCCTTCCTTCCTTCCTTCCTTCCTTCCTTCCTTCCTTCCTTGCTTGCTTCCTTGCTTCCTTCCTTCCTTCCTTGCCTCCTCCACTAGATCCGGTACATCTCCCAGACCCAGGGCCTGCCTGCAGTACCTGCTGAGTGCTGGCACCTAGACTAGCCGCTTCTTTAAGAGAGGACCTGACTCCAGCTACCCCCTCTGGAGAATCAAGGTATTACACACCATCCTCACTACTCTGCTGCAACAATCTAGTAATTGTTTAGGCATAAACTAGCTTTATTTTTCTTAGGAAGGTAGCCTAGTGGTTAGAGGGGAGAGGCGGCAGCTGGCCAAGTGGTTAGAGGGGATAGGCGGCAGGTAGCCTAGTGGTTATAGGGGAGAGGCGGCAGGTAGCCAAGTGGTTAGAGGGGAGAGGCGGCAGGTAGCCTAGTGGTTAGAGGGGAGAGGCGGCAGGTAGCCTAGTGGTTGGAGGGGAGAGGCGGCAGGTAGCCTAGTGGTTGGAGGGGAGAGGCGGCAGGTAGCCTAGTGGTTGGAGGGGAGAGGCGGCAGGTAGCCTAGTGGTTGGAGGGGAGAGGCGGCAGGTAGCCTAGTGGTTGGAGGGGAGAGGCGGCAGGTAGCCTAGTGGTTAGAGGGGAGAGGCGGCAGGTAGCCTAGTGGTTGGAGGGGAGAGGCGGCAGGTAGCCTAGTGGTTGGAGGGGATAGGCGGCAGGTAGCCAAGTGGTTAGAGGGGATAGGCGGCAGGTAGCCTAGTGGTTACAAGGTAAAAATGTGTCGTTCTGCCCCTGAAAAAGGCAGTTAACCCACTGTTCCCTGGTAGGCCGTCATTGTAAATAAGAATTTGTTCTTAACTGACTTGCAAAGTTTAGTAAAGGTTAAATAAAGTTTAATAAAGGTACAAATTGAGCCTTGTGATTATGAGGAGTGTAACATAAATATTTTCTGTGTTTAATAGACTCCTTCAGAGCACGAGGCTGAGATGGGCATCAAGTCTAAGGAGGCCAGGAAATACATCTTCAACTGTCTGGATGACATGGTGCTGCTAGGTAGGCTACATGTTCCAGCTAGGTAGGCTACATGTTCCAGCTAGGTAGGCTACATGGTGCTGCTAGGTAGGCTACATGGTGCTGCTAGGTAGGCTACATGTTCCAGCTAGGTAGGCTACATGGTGCTGCTAGGTAGGCTACATGTTGCTGCTAGGTAGGCTACATGGTGCTGCTAGGTAGACTACATGGTGCTGCTAGGTAGGCTACATGATGCTGCTAGGTAGGCTACATGATGCTGCTAGGTAGGCTACATGGTGCTGCTAGGTAGACTACATGGTGCTGCTAGGTAGGCTACATGATGCTGCTAGGTAGGCTACATGATGCTGCTAGGTAGGCTACATGGTGCTGCTAGGTAGACTACATGGTGCTGCTAGGTAGGCTACATGTTCCAGCTAGGTAGACTACATGGTGCTGCTAGGTAGACTACATGGTGCATCTAGGTAGACTACATGGTGCTGCTAGGTAGGCTACATGGTGCAGCTAGGTAGGCTACATGGTGCAGCAAGGTAGGCTACATGGTGCTGCTAGGTAGACTACATGTTGCTGCTAGGTAGGCTACATGTTCCAGCTAGGTAGACTACATGGTGCTGCTAGGTAGACTACATGGTGCAGCTAGGTAGGCTACATGGTGCTGCTAGGTAGGCTACATGGTGCTGCTAGGTAGGCTACATGGTGCTGCTAGGTAGGCTACATGGTGCTGCTAGGTAGGCTACATGGTGCTGCTAGGTAGGCTACATGGTGCTGCTATGTATGTGCCCGGGGTGGCAGGCCCGGCCCGAGGTGGCAGGCCCGGCCCGAGGTAGCAGGCCCGGCCCGAGGTGGCAGACCCGGCCCGAGGTGGCAGCCAGAACGGACCTGAGCTCAGTGTCTTTAGCAGGAGCTTCACCCTTCATTCAACATCACCACTTCCATCCTGTTGCATCACTTGTTCCTTCCACTTCCTGGTGCAGGTCAACCTCTCGTCTCACCTGGAGGGGACGGACATGCTGGCGGAGAAAGCTGATAGGAGGGAGTTCATCGACCTGCTGAAGCGGATGCTCCGATTGGACGCTGACAAGAGGATCACGCCCACTAAGACGCTGGGTCACCCCAGCTGGACTTCCCTCACAGCTCCCAGTACGCACACGTCACTGTGTGTGGAAGGAGGTACTTGTGGGCATCTCAGGGTGGGGTGTTATTACATTTGACTTTGAAATTTGATTGGTTAAATCATTTGATTGGTTGATTGGTTAAATGATTTGATTGGTTAAATGATTTGATTGGTTGATTGGTTAAATTATTTGATTGGTTGATTGGTTAAGTGATTTGATTGGTTGATTGGTTAAATGATTTGATTGGTTGATTGGTTAAATGATTTGATTCACCTCTGCAGTGTTAAGTCTTGCTTTCAGAACATGGAGCTCTGTAAACGTAGGAGCTCATCGTTCGACAACAACAACAACAAAACTCTCTTCTCCACCAACACTCTTCCTAGTGCTGCCACCGGCAACCTCACAGTCACCTTCAGCAACCAGCTCAGCCAGGTACACACACACACACACACACACACACACACACACACACACACACACAAGTTAAGACCACTGTATACTTTCAGCGACGTCATACAGTGGAAGTTTAATTGAGTATGAAAATTTCTTTGGCAGTTCCAGTTCCAGACGCTGTTCCAACCAATGAGATCAGAGAACTACAAACTTGTTATATAGGTTGCTGAAAATGACTGTCCATATTTTTTGATGAGTCATGTTCAGGATTCCTGCTCATGTACGTAATGGGAGTAGGAGTTTCCCATTTTGCTCACCACTAAACTGTCAATAGACAACATGACATCATAAAATGATACAAAACAATATGTTGGAATCACTGAATACATTTAAATGTTGGTGGAATTTCCCTTTAATCAGAAACAGATTTGTATTCATCACTGTGAACCTCTATTCTAACTGCTGGACTGTACAACCAGGTGCCGTCAGCAGGGGGAGCTGTTCCTATCCTGAACTACCAGCCAGCCCTCTACCAGCAGGCCACCATCGACATCCCTGGTCTGGCCCAGCAGCGTGTTCCCTTGCAGACACGACCCAACGGCCTGGCCTGCCAGACTGAGCCCTTCCAGCAGACTCTCATCGTCTGCCCACCAAACACCATACAGGGTAAAAAACACTTTAGGAACGGTTTCCAAGACACAGATTTTTTTAATTAAATTTTTTTATCTTTATTTAATTAGGCAAGTCAGTTAAGAACAAATTCTTATTTTCAATGAAGGCCTAGGAACAGTGGGGTTAACTGCCTGTTGAGGGGCAGAACGACAGATTTGTACCTTGCCAGCTCGGGGATTTGAACTTGCAACCTTTCTAACCACTAGGCTGACGCTGCCACCACAGAGTAACTGTACAGAAACGCATGTTCAATGGAGATTGTCCCTTTTTAGACCAGCGCTGTTAACCCGAGTCAGGTTTATTAGGGAATTTCACCAGGAAATGTTAGTTGCTAAGAAATTGCATGGTTCAATGTAACAACACAGTAATTACCAATGAATGACTTATATATATTTTTGAGGGGAGGGAGTAGCATTATTGTCGAGGTTGACACAGGAGTGAAAATCCATTCCTGCCCTGTCTTTTTTTTTTCTCTGTCCAAATCCTGCAACAGTTCTTATAACCCCAGAACTTTCCTGTCCCGATAAAAAAAAAAAATGACTGCCGTCCCGCCCCGCCCCATCCGTCTCGCCTCGTCCCGCCCCGCCCCATCCGTCCCGCCTCGTCCCGCCCCGCCCCATCCGTCCCGCCTCGTCCCGCCCCGCGCCGTCCGTCCCGCCTCGTCCCGCCCCGCCCCATCCGTCCCGCCTCGTCCCGCCCCGCGCCGTCCGTCCCGCCTTGTCCCGTCCCGCCCCGTCCCGCCCCATCCGTCCCGCCTCGTCCCGCCTCGTCCCGCCCCGCCCCGTCCGTCCCGCCCCGTCCGTCCCGCCTCGTCCCGCCCCGCCCCATCCGTCCCGCCCCGCCCCATCCGTCCCGCCTCGTCCCGCGCCGTCCGTCCCGCCTTGTCCCGTCCCGCCCCATCCGTCCCGCCTCGTCCCGCCCCATCCGTCCCGCCCCGTCCCGCCTCGCCCCATCCGTCCCGCCCCGCCCCGCCCCACCCCCTTCCGTCCCGCCTCGTCCCGTCCCGCCCCGCCCCATCCGCCCCGTCCCGCCCCACCCCATTCGTCCCGCCCCGTCCCGCCCCGCCCCATCCGTCCCGCCTCGTTCCGCCCCGCCCCATCCGACCCGCCCCATCCGTCCCGCCTCGTCCCGTCCCGCCCCGCCCCATCCGTCCCGCCTCGTCCCGTCCCGCCCCGCCCCGCCCCGTCCCGCCCTGCCCCATCCGTCCCGCCCCGCCCCGCCCCGTCCTGTCCCGTCCCGTGCTCATTATTACATGCCTACATCTGATAATAACTTCCTCCGTTAGCTGCTCGTCAGTCTGTGTGTGGGTAGCCAATCACAGACGGGCAATAATCTAAAAACAAAATAAATACATACCGGTAAGTTTCACACCACTTGACTTATTCCACATTGTGTTACAGCCTGAATTCAAAACGAATTCAATAGATGTTTTTTCTCTCTCACCCATCAATGCCCCACAATGCCCCATAATGACAAAGCGAAAACCTGTTTTTAGAAAATTGTGCCAATCACACCCTGAGTCAATAGTTTGTAGAAGCTCCTTAGGCAGCGATTAAAACGTTGAGTCATCTTGGGCTTGTCTGTATCAGCTTGTGCACATCTGGATTTGGGGATTTTCTCCCACACTTCCTTGGAGATTTTCTCAAGCTTTGGCAGGGCCATTCAAGGATTTTCACATCTTTGTTCTGAAGCCTGTCCAGCGTTGCTTTGGCTGTATGCTTGGGGTCATTGTCCCTGTCGAAACGTAAATCTTCGCCCCCCCCAGTCTAAGTTCGTTTGCACTCTGAAGCAGGTTTTCATCAAGGAGTTGCCTGTATTTAATGAGCTGTGCCTGGTTTTCGCCAGACATAGTGCTCCGCATTCAAGCCAGAGAGTTAAATTTGTATCTCATCAGACCACAGAATCTTTTGCCTTATGCTCTGTATTTCAGGTGCATTTTTCTCAGGAGTGTCTTCTGTCTGGCCACTCCCATAAAGCCCAGATAGGTGAAGTGCTGTAAAGACTGATGTCCTTCTGCCAGGTTCTCCCATCTCAGCCAAGGAACTCTGTAGTTCTGTCAATGTGTTCATTGGTTTCTTGGTCACCTCCCTGACCAAGGTCCTTCATGCCTGGATGCTCAGTTTGGTCAGATGACTAGACAGTCTGGGTAGTTCCATATTTTTTCCATTTCACAATAATGGAGACCACTGGGCTCTTGGAAACTTTTAGCACTCTAGATAATTGTTTTATCCCCAAATACCGGCTAGGTCTCTAATTCTTTCTCAGAGATCTACAGACAGTTTCTTGTTATAGTTGGAAAGGTGGCATCCTATGACGATGCCACGTTGAAAGTCACTGAGCTCTTCAGTACAATATTTGTCTATGGAGATTGCATGGCGGTGTGCTTGATTTTATACACCTGTCAGCAACAAGTGTGGCTGAAATAGCCGAATCCACTCATTTGAAGGGGTGTCCACATGCTGCTGTATATATATATATATATAGTGTATCCCCCTCCCCCACCCCAGTTTATAACTATTCCTGTACTGCCCGTTCCTGTGGACTGCAATCCCATTCTGTCCAGTCCCTAGCTTGATTCTAGAACTTCAGGCCCATTCTGTCCAGTCCCTAGCTTGATTCTAGAACTTGAGCCCCATTCTGTCCGGTCCCTAGCTTGATTCTAGAACTTCAGTCCCATTCCTGCCAGAATCCCGCAAGACCCACAGGAGTCCTGTTCCCGTGTCAGCCTCTGTGTTGGTGGTTACTGATTGGCTGTTCCTCTGTCTGCAGGGCTCCAGTCGTCCAATAAGAGCTCTAGTTTCCCAGTGAGGATGGATAGTTCAGTCCCCATAGTGAACCAGAACCAATCAACACAACCACTGCAGCTGCAGCCTGCCATGCTCACACAGGTACGTGTGTGTGTGTGTGTGTTCTCTTTCCTGCCTGGTCTGGCTTCTAGCTGGGTCTCAAACTCTAGCCTCAGTGGCTCAGAACAGAATACCCTTTGAGAGTTAAGGGCTTTCCAGACAGGAAGCAGCCCACCCCCGAGGAGCGGAACAGAGTAAGCCAAAATAGAGCATATTCATATTTTGTCTGAGCGGATTTTTTCGGCGGCGTACATGAGCCACGCCGATTGCTCCGCTTGAATAGAATTCCGCCCGCTGCCGCCGCTTCAAGCCTAGGGGGCCCTTTAGGCTCATCATGCTGCAGTTTCTCCTCTCCCAGACCTCTGTCAGACCTCTCAGACAGTTTCTCGTCTCCTAGACCTCTGTCAGACCTCAGACAGTTTCTCCTCTCCCTTGACCTCTGTCAGACCTCTGACAGTTTCTCCTCTCCCAGACCTCTGTCAGACCTCAGCCAGTTTCTCCTCTCCCAAACCTCAGCCAGTTTCTCCTCTCCCAGACCTCAGCCAGTTTCTCCTCTCCCAGACCTCTGTCAGACCTCAGCCAGTTTCTCCTCTCCCAGACCTCAGCCAGTTTCTCCTCTCCCAGACCTCAGCCAGTTTCTCCTCTCCCAGACCTCAGCCAGTTTCTCCTCTCCCAGACCTCAGCCAGTTTCTCCTCTCCCAGACCTCAGCCAGTTTCTCCTCTCCCAGACCTCAGATAGTTTATCCTCTCCCAGACCTCAGACAGTTTCTCCTCTCCTAGACCTCAGCCAGTTTCTCCTCTCCCAGACCTCAGCCAGTTTCTCCTCTCCCAGACCTCTGATAGTTTCTCCTCTCCCAGACCTCAGACAGTTTCTCCTCTCCTAGACCTCAGCCAGTTTCTCCTCTCCCAGACCTCAGCCAGTTTCTCCTCTCCCAGACCTCTGATAGTTTCTCCTCTCCCAGACCTCTGTCAGACCTCTCAGCCATGGATCAGCCTGTTTCTTATCATCTTCACATTGACAACCCATATCTATCAATCTAACCTCAATCAGTCCACAGTCACAACCCACAACCCTGATCAATCTATAGACTAACTTTAGTGTCCTCAATCAGTCCACACTCAGGTCTAAAGTAATTATTATTTGCCACTGAGAGAGGATATCTAGCCATGAAGTGAGTCGAGACCTTCTGAGTTAACTGTCGTCCTTCTCCAGCCTTTCCTGCCCCATTCCCTCCTCCCTACACCCCCCACCTCCCCCACACGGTAGGGGGTAACCCCCAGTACTCATTTGCCCTGGGGCTGGGCTGTGGGGCTGGGCTGTGGGGCTGCTGGAGCACACTGCCTCTGTGCTGGTAAAACACTTAAATACATACTCTATCATTCATTTTCTCTCTCTGTAGGTCTGCTGTACTAAGGGCATGGAGACGTAATGATGTGGCTGACTGACTAATCTGACTGCATTTTAACTACCTCCTTTCCCCACTCAAATCAAATCAAATTACATTTTTATTTGCCAAATGTGCGAATACAATAGGTGTAGGTAGACCTTACAGTGAAAAGCTTACTTACAAGCCCTTAATCAACAATGCAGTTTTAAGAAAATACCTACAAAAAAAATTACAAAAAAAACCTAAGAGATAAGAATAAACAAAGAGCAGTAGTAAATAACAATAGCGAGGCTATATACAGGGGGAACCGGTACAGAGTCAATGTGGAGTCTATATACAGGGTATTATGGTACAGAGTCAATGTGGAGGCTATATACAGGGGGAACCGGTACAGAGTCAATGTGGAGGCTATATACAGGGTGTTACGGTACAGAGTCAATGTGGAGACTATATACAGGGGGAACCGGTACAGAGTCAATGTGGAGGCTATATACAGGGGGAACCGGTACAGAGTCAATGTGGAGGCTATATACAGGGGGAACCGGTACATAGTCAATGTGGAGACTATATACAGGGGGAACCGGTACAGAGTCAATGTGGAGGCTATATACAGGGGGAACCGGTACAGAGTCAATGTGGAGGCTATATACAGGGGGAACCGGTACAGAGTCAATGTGGAGACTATATACAGGGGGAACCGGTACAGAGTCAATGTGGAGACTATATACAGGGGGTACCGGTACAGAGTCAATGTGGAGACTATATACAGGGGGAACCGGTACAGAGTCAATGTGGAGGCTATATACAGGGGGAACCGGTACAGAGTCAATGTGGAGACTATATACAGGGGGAACCGGTACAGAGTCAATGTGGAGGCTATATACAGGGGGTACCGGTACAGAGTCAATGTGGAGACTATATACAGGGGGAACCGGTACAGAGTCAATGTGGAGGCTATATACAGGGGGAACCGGTACAGAGTCAATGTGGAGACTATATACAGGGGGAACCGGTACAGAGTCAATGTGGAGGCTATATACAGGGGGTACCGGTACAGAGTCAATGTGGAGGCTATATACAGGGGGTACCGGTACAGAGTCAATGTGGAGGCTATATACAGGGGGTACCGGTACAGAGTCAATGTGGAGACTATATACAGGGGGAACCGGTACAGAGTCAATGTGGAGGCTATATACAGGGGGAACCGGTACAGAGTCAATGTGGAGGCTATATACAGGGGGTACCGGTACAGAGTCAATGTGGAGGCTATATACAGGGTGTTACGGTACAGAGTCAATGTGGAGGCTATATACAGGGTGTTACGGTACAGAGTCAATGTGGAGGCTATATACAGGGGGAACCGGTACAGAGTCAATGTGGAGGCTATATACAGGGGGAACCGGTACAGAGTCAATGTGGAGGCTATATACAGGGGGTACCGGTACAGAGTCAATGTGGAGACTATATACAGGGGGAACCGGTACAGAGTCAATGTGGAGACTATATACAGGGGGTACCGGTACAGAGTCAATGTGGAGGCTATATACAGGGGGAACCGGTACAGAGTCAATGTGGAGGCTATATACAGGGGGAACCGGTACAGAGTCAATGTGGAGGCTATATACAGGGGGAACCGGTACAGAGTCAATGTGGAGGCTATATACAGGGGGAACCGGTACAGAGTCAATGTGGAGACTATATACAGGGGGAACCGGTACAGAGTCAATGTGGAGGCTATATACAGGGGGAACCGGTACAGAGTCAATGTGGAGGCTATATACAGGGGAAACCGGTACAGAGTCAATGTGGAGGCTATATACAGGGGGAACCGGTACAGAGTCAATGTAGAGGCTATATACAGGGGGTACCGGTACAGAGTCAATGTGGAGACTATATACAGGGTGTTACGGTACAGAGTCAATGTGGAGGCTATATACAGGGGGAACCGGTACAGAGTCAATGTGGAGGCTATATACAGGGGGAACCGGTACAGAGTCAATGTGGAGGCTATATACAGGGGGAACCGGTACAGAGTCAATGTGGAGGCTATATACAGGGGGAACCGGTACAGAGTCAATGTGGAGGCTATATACAGGGGGTACCGGTACAGAGTCAATGTGGAGGCTATATACAGGGGGTACCTGTACAGAGTCAATGTGGAGGCTATATACAGGGGGTAACGGTACAGAGTCAATGTGGAGGCTATATACAGGGTATTACGGTACAGAGTCAATGTGGAGGCTATATACAGGGGGTACCGGTACAGAGTCAATGTGGAGGCTATATACAGGGGGAACCGGTACAGAGTCAATGTGGAGACTATATACAGGGTGTTACGGTACAGAGTCAATGTGGAGGCTATATACAGGGGGAACCGGTACAGAGTCAATGTGGAGGCTATATACAGGGGGAACCGGTACAGAGTCAATGTGGAGGCTATATACAGGGGGAACCGGTACAGAGTCAATGTGGAGGCTATATACAGGGGGAACCGGTACAGAGTCAATGTGGAGGCTATATACAGGGGGTACCGGTACAGAGTCAATGTGGAGGCTATATACAGGGGGTACCTGTACAGAGTCAATGTGGAGGCTATATACAGGGGGTAACGGTACAGAGTCAATGTGGAGGCTATATACAGGGTATTACGGTACAGAGTCAATGTGGAGGCTATATACAGGGGGTACCGGTACAGAGTCAATGTGGAGACTATATACAGGGGGAACCGGTACAGAGTCAATGTGGAGACTATATACAGGGGGTACCGGTACAGAGTCAATGTGGAGGCTATATACAGGGGGAACCGGTACAGAGTCAATGTGGAGGCTATATACAGGGGGAACCGGTACAGAGTCAATGTGGAGGCTATATACAGGGGGAACCGGTACAGAGTCAATGTGGAGGCTATATACAGGGGGAACCGGTACAGAGTCAATGTGGAGGCTATATACAGGGGGAACCGGTACAGAGTCAATGTGGAGGCTATATACAGGGGGAACCGGTACAGAGTCAATGTGGAGGCTATATACAGGGGGAACCGGTACAGAGTCAATGTAGAGGCTATATACAGGGGGTACCGGTACAGAGTCAATGTGGAGACTATATACAGGGTGTTACGGTACAGAGTCAATGTGGAGGCTATATACAGGGGGAACCGGTACAGAGTCAATGTGGAGGCTATATACAGGGGGAACCGGTACAGAGTCAATGTGGAGGCTATATACAGGGGGAACCGGTACAGAGTCAATGTGGAGGCTATATACAGGGGGAACCGGTACAGAGTCAATGTGGAGGCTATATACAGGGGGTACCGGTACAGAGTCAATGTGGAGGCTATATACAGGGGGTACCTGTACAGAGTCAATGTGGAGGCTATATACAGGGGGTAACGGTACAGAGTCAATGTGGAGGCTATATACAGGGTATTACGGTACAGAGTCAATGTGGAGGCTATATACAGGGGGTACCGGTACAGAGTCAATGTGGAGGCTATATACAGGGGGAACCGGTACAGAGTCAATGTGGAGACTATATACAGGGTGTTACGGTACAGAGTCAATGTGGAGGCTATATACAGGGGGAACCGGTACAGAGTCAATGTGGAGGCTATATACAGGGGGAACCGGTACAGAGTCAATGTGGAGGCTATATACAGGGGGAACCGGTACAGAGTCAATGTGGAGGCTATATACAGGGGGAACCGGTACAGAGTCAATGTGGAGGCTATATACAGGGGGTACCGGTACAGAGTCAATGTGGAGGCTATATACAGGGGGTACCTGTACAGAGTCAATGTGGAGGCTATATACAGGGGGTAACGGTACAGAGTCAATGTGGAGGCTATATACAGGGTATTACGGTACAGAGTCAATGTGGAGGCTATATACAGGGGGTACCGGTACAGAGTCAATGTGGAGGCTATATACAGGGTGAACCGGTACAGAGTCAATGTGGAAGCTATATACAGGGGGAACCGGTACAGAGTCAATGTGGAGGCTATATACAGGGGGAACCGGTACAGAGTCAATGTGGAGGCTATATACAGGGTGTACCGGTACAGAGTCAATGTGGAGGCTATATACAGGGGGAACCGGTACAGAGTCAATGTGGAGGCTATATACAGGGGGTACCGGTACAGAGTCAATGTGGAGGCTATATACAGGGGGAACCGGTACAGAGTCAATGTGGAGGCTATATACAGGGGGAACCGGTACAGAGTCAATGTGGAGGCTATATACAGGGGGAACCGGTACAGAGTCAATGTGGAGGCTATATACAGGGGGAACCGGTACAGAGTCAATGTGGAGGCTATATACAGGGGGTACCGGTACAGAGTCAATGTGGAGGCTATATACAGGGGGAACCGGTACAGAGTCAATGTGCGGGGACACCGCTGTCAAGGTAATTGAGGTAATACTGTATCTACCTCCATCACTCCAGTATCCCTGTCTCCTTCCCCCTATACATATCTACCTCCATCACTCCAGTATCCCTGTCTCCTTCCCCCTATACATATCTACCTCCATCACTCCAGTATCCCTGTCTCCTTCCCCCTATACATATCTACCTCCATCACTCCAGTATCCCTGTCTCCTTCCCCCTATACATATCTACCTCCATCACTCCAGTATCCCTGTCTCCTTCCCCCTATACATATCTACCTCCATCACTCCAGTATCCCTGTCTCCTTCCCCCTATACATATCTACCTCCATCACTCCAGTATCCCTGTCTCCTTCCCCCTATACATATCTACCTCCATCACTCCAGTATCCCTGTCTCCTTCCCCCTATACATATCTACCTCCATCACTCCAGTATCCCGGTCTCCTTCCCCCTATACATATCTACCTCCATCACTCCAGTATCCCTGTACATGTTAATATGGTACTGAACCTGTGTGTGTGTGTGTGTGTGTGTGTATATATATATAATATTAGTATGCTTACTAACTTTCTCGTTTTTATTTTAATTTCTCATGTTTTTGTTAATATGACCATTGTTATTGATTACTGCATAGTTGGGTTTAAAACTAGAACCACGGAATCCAGACATTATTAAAACAGAAAACATCAGTATTAATAGAAATGTATTGAACTCATTAGAAAGTTAATCATCATACACGATTCATATTTTCCTGCAACTTTTTGAAAAAAGACACAGGACTGTCCATCTGACTCTCAGTCTCTGTGTGTCTCTGTATGTCTCTCTGTCTCAGTCTCTGTGTGTCTCTCTATGTCTCTCTGTCTCAGTCTCTGTGTGTCTCTCTGTCTCAGTCTCTGTGTGTCTCTGTCTGTCTGTAGGAGCGATCCATTTTCGTAAACGGGGTGGTGTACCTAATAAACTGTCCTGTGAGAGTATGTCTACACTTTGTAGCAGTTAGCGGTGATGCTAATGACCACCTTCTTCTGGTAGAGATGGAAAAGCAAAGTAGGTTATGCTTACCTGCAAACTCTGCAAACACATGAGTGCTACAGAAATACTACTAACCAAGGTCTCTGACTGGTGCACAGTGGAATTATAGGGTAACTACACCCCAAAATCGACACATCTATTATCCCCAGACCTCAAAAGTGTGGATGTGGCATGAGGGATGTTCTAGAGGGTGCAACCTTCAGAGAAGTATAGATAGAAATGTTTAGTACCATATTATTGTCTATTTGTGTCTTGTTGCTTGATGTATGAAATATTGTAATGGACAATAACATTTTTTATTATGTTGTTGTTTGTACAGCCTGTAGTCTCGTCCTCTTCGTCCCAGAACCGTTCCCACGGCAACCTGCGTCGCCAGGCAACCTACCCCCCCCCCCGACCTTCACCTCCCACTACACCTTCCAGGAAGTGCCCTCTCTAAGCTCTGCCCCAAGTCTATACACTTTCCCTGCATCCGCTGCTCTAGCCTCTGCCTCCCAGCTCCTGGTGCGTGGCCACCCCTCCACCTATGCCCCACCCACCGTCCCTTGCAGTACCTCGGGATTGGTCCGGAGGGATGCAGGAACCAGGAAGGAGTCTTCTGTGGGGGTGGTGATAGGGCTTCCCGCAGCTTATCAGCACCAGTTTACTACTGGAACCCTTAGTGTCAAGATGTTCTGAGACCTACAGCCCATACCAGCTCAGCCCTCGACGGCTGGGACCCCTACTTATGATGAGAGATGATACTGGATGTAGAGGGGGGGTGGGCAAGGGGTGGGAGCGATGACGAGTAGGGCTATGGCCCCCTCATACCGACGTATTTGCACACACACTGAAGGGGCAATGAGTCCCACGGCTTCACCATGATGATGGATCTGGGTGAGGTAGGGATGGAGACGGGAAGGGGTAACAAATTAACATTTGCGCTACTGCATTTGGTTTACTGTTAAGCAGTGGTTCCTATCAAACTGGTTTAACTTTCCCACCTGTTTTAGTACATTTTGTTTTTTAAAACACTGGATATTTATTTATTTATTATTTAATATTGTACTGTTTTTTTTTTTTTTTCAGCAGCAAAAAAAAAAGTGTAATTGTTTTATTTTATCCCTGTTTTAATTGGATACAGAATGAGTTATTGTGGTGATAGACCAGATATATTATTATGTATTGTGTTAATGAACAAAAGGCTTTTAATTCATGTTTTAAAAGGGTACTAGTCTCGTTCTCTAGTGGTGTCGTCAGTCAGCTGAAACATACAGAATAATGCAGATGGAAACATTGGTTTCTATACAGAAACGTATAACGTGTATGGCTCTGGCATGCCTCTGTATTCCACGTGGCAGAAATGTATGGTGTATAACAGATATGCTGGTGTGTGTGCATTGTGTAACGTTAGTCTCCTGAATAGGCCCTCACTGTTGTTTCCTTACATTAGGAGATCCTAGAAAGGCCCTGGCTAGAGAGATGCTAGCAAACCTAAAGAAGACCTAAAGGTGGTCATTGTTTGTAGCACGGCACGCTAGAGAGATGCTAGCTATTAGCTAACCTAAAGGTGGTCATTGTCTGTAGCACGGCACGCTAGAGAGATGCTAGCTATTAGCTAACCTAAAGGTGGTCATTGTTTGTAGCACGGCACGCTAGAGAGATGCTAGCTATTAGCTAACCTAAAGGTGGTCATTGTCTGTAGCACGGCACGCTAGAGAGATGCTAGCTATTAGCTAACCTAAAGGTGGTCATTGTCTGTAGCACGGCACGCTAGAGAGATGCTAGCTAACCTAAACAAGTTCTAAAGGTGATCCTAGTATCTTTTAGCATGGCAGACTTGCTCAAGATGTTAGCTATTCGCTAACCCAAGTATGGACAACTGGCGGTCCCTTTTGGTAGGCCTGAGGACCAGTTTCACCAACAAACAAAAAGGAACTCAGTTGGGGGTCTCAACTTACTGTTGAGTTAAGATAGTACCTTTACTTACCTGTTTTCTTCATTGTGAGTTTGTTTAGAATATGTTTTGTTGTTAATGTGAGCTGTTGGGGGGGGAGAGAGAGATTGTTGTTCAACTTAACTCACGAGTCTGCTGTACATGTATGTAGTCTATTCTGTCACAGCCTGGTAAAGACACTATAATCTTCACACCACCCGAGCTGGGTTCAAACACTATTTGAAATCTTTCAAATACTTTTAAAGGGTTTGCACTTGTATGACTTGTTCTATTTTAAATGATTTCAAATGGTATTTAAGCATAGCTCACTCTGAGAGTTTTTAAATATTTTTCTGACTGTGATTACAGAATGTATTTATGAGGCTGAAAGATAAGTCAGGCAGAAACGACTTTAGAAACTCAATTAATTGAAGTGACAACAACTTGAAAACAAGACTTTTATGGGAAACGATTTGGTTAATTTGGTTCTCCTCTGTTTTAAAGTGCCCAATGCATTTACTAATGAAGTTATTGGTGGGGAAAATGTCAACCCAAATCAATCCACAACAACCCCAACCGCTGTTTTCAAATAAATGAACCATACGTCCTCATGTCTTGACTCTTTATTCTAAAGAATTAGAACCGATCACAGATAATGTTGAATGTCCGCTGTTTTCAACCCACTGCTACTTTTACCCGTATTCATCTTAAAACTCTATAAAGTCTGTAATTCAAAAAACAACAAATGTCCACCCGCCACTTGATGATATCAAATTCAATGTAGAGCCTGTTGGGCTGTGGAGTCTGGCCTGTTGGGCTGTGGAGTCTGGCCTGTTGGGCTGTGGAGTCTGGCCGTTGGGCTGTGGAGTCTGGCCTGTTGGGCTGTGGAGTCTGGCCGTTGGGCTGTGGAGTCTGGCCGTTGGGCTGTGGAGTCTGGCCTGTTGGGCTGTGGAGTCTGGCCTGTTGGGCTGTGGAGTTGGGCTGTGGAGTTGGGCTGTGGAGCCTGGCCGTTGGGCTGTGGAGTCTGGCCGTTGGGCTGTGGAGTTGGGCTGTGGAGCCTGGCCGTTGGGCTGTGGAGCCTGGCCGTTGGGCTGTGGAGTCTGGCCGTTGGGCTGTGGAGTCTGGCCGTTGGGCTGTGGAGTCTGGCCGTTGGGCTGTGGAGTCTGACCTGTTGGGCTGTGGAGTCTGGCCGTTGGGCTGTGGAGTTGGGCTGTGGAGCCTGGCCGTTGGGCTGTGGAGTCTGGCCGTTGGGCTGTGGAGTCTGGCCGTTGGGCTGTGGAGTCTGGCCGTTGGGCTGTGGAGTCTGGCCGTTGGGCTGTGGAGTCTGGCCGTTGGGCTGTGGAGTCTGGCCTGTTGGGCTGTGGAGTTGGGCTGTGGAGTTGGGCTGTGGAGCCTGGCCGTTGGGCTGTGGAGTCTGGCCGTTGGGCTGTGGAGTTGGGCTGTGGAGCCTGGCCGTTGGGCTGTGGAGTCTGGCCGTTGGGCTGTGGAGTCTGGCCGTTGGGCTGTGGAGTCTGGCCGTTGGGCTGTGGAGTCTGGCCGTTGGGCTGTGGAGTCTGACCTGTTGGGCTGTGGAGTCTGGCCGTTGGAATGTGGAGTTGGGCTGTGGAGCCTGGCCGTTGGGCTGTGGAGTCTGGCCGTTGGGCTGTGGAGTCTGGCCGTTGGGCTGTGGAGTCTGGCCGTTGGGCTGTGGAGTCTGGCCGTTGGGCTGTGGAGTCTGGCCGTTGGGCTGTGGAGTCTGGCCGTTGGGCTGTGGAGTCTGACCGTTGGGCTGTGGAGTCTGGCCGTTGGGCTGTGGAGTCTGGCCGTTGGGCTGTGGAGTCTGGCCGTTGGGCTGTGGAGTCTGACTGTTGGGCTGTGGAGTCTGGCCGTTGGGCTGTGGAGTCTGGCCGTTGGTCTGTGGAGTTGGGCTGTGGAGCCTGGCCGTTGGGCTGTGGAGTCTGGCCGTTGGGCTGTGGAGTCTGGCCGTTGGGCTGTGGAGTCTGGCCGTTGGGCTGTGGAGTCTGGCCTGTTGGGCTGTGGAGTTGGGCTGTGGAGTTGGGCTGTGGAGCCTGGCTGTTGGGCTGTGGAGTCTGGCCGTTGGGCTGTGGAGTTGGGCTGTGGAGCCTGGCCGTTGGGCTGTGGAGTCTGGCCGTTGGGCTGTGGAGTCTGGCCGTTGGGCTGTGGAGTCTGGCCGTTGGGCTGTGGAGTCTGGC
Source organism: Oncorhynchus clarkii lewisi (assembly GCF_045791955.1). NCBI lineage: Eukaryota > Metazoa > Chordata > Actinopteri > Salmoniformes > Salmonidae > Oncorhynchus > Oncorhynchus clarkii. The sequence goes on along the minus strand of NC_092163.1, from coordinate 81,902,914 downwards.
CGTTGGGCTGTGGAGTCTGACCTGTTGGGCTGTGGAGTCTGGCCGTTGGGCTGTGGAGTTGGGCTGTGGAGCCTGGCCGTTGGGCTGTGGAGTCTGGCCGTTGGGCTGTGGAGTCTGGCCGTTGGGCTGTGGAGTCTGGCCGTTGGGCTGTGGAGTCTGGCCGTTGGGCTGTGGAGTCTGACCGTTGGGCTGTGGAGTCTGGCCGTTGGGCTGTGGAGTCTGGCCGTTGGGCTGTGGAGTCTGACTGTTGGGCTGTGGAGTCTGGCCGTTGGTCTGTGGAGTCTGGCCGTTGGTCTGTGGAGTTGGGCTGTGGAGCCTGGCCGTTGGGCTGTGGAGTCTGGCCTGTTGGGCTGTGGAGTCTGGCCGTTGGGCTGTGGAGTCTGGCCGTTGGTCTGTGGAGTTGGGCTGTGGAGCCTGGCCGTTGGGCTGTGGAGTCTGGCCTGTTGGGCTGTGGAGTCTGGCCTGTTGGGCTGTGGAGTCTGGCCTGTTGGGCTGTGGAGTCTGGCCTGTTGGGCTGTGGAGTCTGGCCGTTGGTCTGTGGAGTCTGGCCGTTGGTCTGTGGAGTTGGGCTGTGGAGCCTGGCCGTTGGGCTGTGGAGTCTGGCCTGTTGGGCTGTGGAGTCTGGCCGTTGGGCTGTGGAGTCTGGCCGTTGGGCTGTGGAGTCTGGCCGTTGGTCTGTGGAGTTGGGCTGTGGAGCCTGGCCGTTGGGCTGTGGAGTCTGGCCTGTTGGGCTGTGGAGTCTGGCCTGTTGGGCTGTGGAGTCTGGCCTGTTGGGCTGTGGAGTCTGGCCTGTTGGGCTGTGGAGTCTGGCCTGTTGGGCTGTGGAGTCTGGCCTGTTGGGCTGTGGAGTCTGGTCGTTGGGCTGTGGAGTCTGGCCGTTGGGCTGTGGAGTCTGGCCGTTGGGCTGTGGAGTCTGACTGTTGGGCTGTGGAGTCTGACTGTTGGGCTGTGGAGTCTGACTGTTGGGCTGTGGAGTTTGACCGTTGGGCTGTGGAGTCTGGCTACCAGTAGCTAGCTTCCCACTATCTAGAATCTGATGAAAGGCAATGAAACAAAAAACAGTGTTGCAAATTGAGCACAGAGCCATCCCACTGGACACAGAGCCATCCCATTGGGCACAGAGCCATCCCACTGGGCACAGAGCCATCCCACTGGGCACAGAGCCATCCCACTGGGCACAGAGCCATCCCACTGGGCACAGAGCCATCCCACTGGACACAGAGCCATCCCATTGGGCACAGAGCCATCCCACTGGGCACAGAGCCATCCCACTGGGCACAGAGCCATCCCACTGGGCACAGAGCCATCCCACTGGGCACAGAGCCATCCCACTGGACACAGAGCCATCCCACTGGGCACAGAGCCATCCCACTGGGCACAGAGCCATCCCACTGGACACAGAGCCATCCCATTGGGCACAGAGCCATCCCATTGGACACAGAGCCATCCCATTGGACACAGAGCCATCCCACTGGACACAGAGCCATCCCACTGGACACAGAGCCATCCCATTGGACACAGAGCCATCTAAGCCGAATAAGCACACACCCCTGAGATGGCCCCGTATTGAGGGTCAGAGTGGCGGATGTGTTGTTGCCTACCTTCACCGCCTGGGGACGACCCCTTCAACACATTCTGCAGAGTTGTGAATGTTCTGCACAATTTATTATGTCCAGCAATAGAGAACAACAGTATGAGTCATAATACCCATTAAAAACCTGTCTGAGAGAGATTTACAAGGTTATCAAAACGTCAATGCCGGGGTGAGCTGACACGAAATACACAACCCTTATTTTGAAGTGTTTAAATGGTGGAAAAACGATTTGAATAATTTCCCTGTTTGACCACTAGGTTTTATGGGTACTATGATACTTCCACTGCAGGGCTCTGTGGATCAATGGATAAGTGAAGTCTGGTCTCTCTCTCAATTCAATTCAAATGGCTTTATTGTCACGGGGAAACATATGTTAACGTCGCCAAAGCAAGTGAAATAGATAATAAACAAAAGGGAAACAATCAAAAAACAAAACGGGAAGCATTACACTCACAAGTTCCAAAGGAATGGAGACAGTTTCAATGTCATAGTATGACTATATGCAGTGTTTTAACAATGTGCAAATAGTTAAAAGTACAAAAGAGAAAATTAATTAACATAAATATGGGTTGTATTTATAATGGTGTTTGTTCTTCACTGGTTGACCTTTTCTTGTAGCAACAGGTCACAAATCTTGCTGCTGTGATGGCACACTGTGATATTTCACCCAGTAGATATGGGAGTTTATCAAAATTGGATTTGTTTTCGAATTCTTTGTGGATCTGTGTAATCTGAGGGAAATATGTCCATGCTTGTAGCTTCTTACCTATGAAGACTCGAGGCTGTGATCGCTGCCAAAAGGTGCTTCAGCAAAGTACTGAGTAAAGGGTCTGAATACTTATGTAAATCTGATATTTCATTTTTTAAAATTTTTTACATAAATTTGCACAATTAAAAAAAAACTTGTTGCTTCGTCATTATGGGGTATTGTGTGTATATTGATGAGGAAATAAAATATTTTAATCAATTTTAGATTAAGGTTGTAACATAACAAAATGTGGAAAAAGTCAAGGGGTCTGAATACTTTCCAAATGCACTGTATATGTTGAAGAGGGTGGCGGATCAATCTGGATCCCTGTCTCACTCCACGGCCCTGTGGAAAGAAATGTGTTTTTTTGCCAATTTTAACCGCACACTTGTTGTTTGTTTACATGGATTGTATAATGTTGTATGTTTTTCCCCCAACACCGCTTTCCATCAATTTGTATAGCAGACCCTCAAGCTGATTAGAGGCAAAAGCTTTTTTGAAATCAACAAAGCAGAAGAAGACTTTGCCTTTGTTTTGGTTTGTTTGTTTGTCAATTAGGGTGTGCAGGGTGAATACGTGGTCTGTTGTACGGTAATTTGGTAAAAAGCCAATTTGACATTTGCTCAGTACATTGTTTTCACTGAGGAAACGTACAAGTCTTCTGTTAACGATAATGCAGAGGATTTCCCCAAGGTTGCTGTTTTCGCATATCCCACGGTAGTTATTAGGGTCAATCAAATTTGTCTTCACTTTTGTAGATTGGTTGTGATCAGTCCTTGGTTCCAAATGTTTGTGAAAATGCCAAAGCTGAGGAGAATGTTAAAGAGTTTAAGTATAGCCAATTTAAATTTGTGGTCTGTATATTTTAATCGTTTCATTTAGGATACGATCAACACCACATGCCTTTTTGAGACCAGTAGGTTCTGGTAGCCTTTAAAAGCTGATCAAAGATTTGTAAAATGTTTTTTTCTGTTTGTTATTTGTTCTAATTTCACTGAAGGGATTCGATTATCTGGCCCGGGTCTCCCAAGTGGGAGGAGTTTACGTCGGGTGAAAAGTGAATGCATTAGTTTTGGAACAGGTCTGCCTCCTGGGTGTGAACCAGGTTACCTGCTCTGGCCGATGGCGAAGTTGGCTCGTCAAAACCAAAAGTGACATAGGTTAAGCACGTGGAGTAATGAGTAAGGCCACGTTCAGTTGCAAAACGTTCTCGGACGGTATTAGATAACCTGTGGTTACTCTATTGGTTCACAGCAACAACAACAAAAAACTTAACAGTTTTTAAAATGCAATTTTCTCGTTGTCCGCTTGTTTTAGTAAATTACAGAACTACATTTAAGAAAAGTACATGTCTAAAGATGGCTCCAGAGCACTCTCACTACTTAGAAAAACGTAATATTGTAGGACTTCCCTCGTGCTTCTTTTCATGACAGTGTTAACAACCACATTATGAGCCAACAACACCAACAAATGGACAATACAGCTACAAGTAGTGAGTGGAGTTACAAACTGACTATACTAAACAACTTAAATGTCTAACCTGGGAATAAATGTTTTCCCCACACGTAGCTACTTACACACCGGGTCCCTACATTCCCCACTGTCCCATACTGAATAGCCTGAAGCCACAGAGCTCTTCTCCCACGCTGAATAGCCTGAAGCCACAGAGCTCTTCTCCCACGCTGAATAGCCTGAAGCCACAGAGCTCTTCTCCCACGCTGAATAGCCTGAAGCCACATAGCTCTTCTCCCACGCTGAATAGCCTGAAGCCACGGGGCTCTTCTTCCACGCTGAGTAGCCTGAAGCCACAGAGCTCTTCTCCCACGCTGAATAGCCTGAAGCCACGGAGCTCTTCTCCCACGCTGAATAGCCTGAAGCCACAGAGCTCTTCTCCCACGCTGAATAGCCTGAAGCCACAGAGCTCTTTTCCCACGCTGAATAGCCTGAAGCCACAGAGCTCTTCTCCCACGCTGAATAGCCTGTAAGCCACAGAGCTCTTCTCCCATGCTGAATAGCCTGAAGCCACAGAGCTCTTCTCCCACGCTGAATAGCCTGAAGCCACAGAGCTCTTCTCCCACACTGAATAGCCTGAAGCCACAGAGCTCTTCTCCCACGCTGAATAGCCTGAAGCCACAGAGCTCTTCTCCCACGCTGAATAGCCTGAAGCCACAGAGCTCTTCTCCCACGCGGAATAGCCTGAAGCCACAGAGCTCTTCTCCCACGCTGAATTGCCTGAAGCCACAGGGCTCTTCTCCCAGGCTGAATAGCCTGAAGCCACAGAGCTCTTCTCCCACGCTGAATAGCCTGAAGCCACAGAGCTCTTCTCCCACGCTGAATAGCCTGAAGCCACAGAGCTCTTCTCCCACGCTGAATAGCCTGAAGCCACAGAGCTCTTCTCCCATGCTGAATAGCCTGAAGCCACAGAGCTCTTCTCCCACGCTGAATAGCCTGAAGCCACAGAGCTCTTCTCCCATGCTGAATAGCCTGAAGCCACAGAGCTCTTCTCCCACGCTGAATAGCCTGAAGCCACAGAGCTCCTCTCCCACGCTGAATAGCCTGAAGCCACAGAGCTCCTCTCCCACGCTGAATAGCCTGAAGCCACAGAGCTCTTCTCCCACGCTGAATAGCCTGAAGCCACAGAGCTATTCTCCCACGCTGAATAGCCTGAAGCCACAGAGCTATTCTCCCACGCTGAATAGCCTGAAGCCACAGAGCTCTTCTCCCACACTGAATAGCCTGAAGCCACAGAGCTCTTTTCCCACGCTGAATAGCCTGAAGCCACAGAGCTCTTCTCCCACGCTGAATAGCCTGAAGCCACGGGGCTCTTCTACAACGCTGAATAGCCTGAAGCCACAGAGCTCTTCTCCCACGCTGAATAGCCTGAAGCCACAGAGCTCTTCTCCCACACTGAATAGCCTGAAGCCACAGAGCTCTTCTCCCATGCTGAATAACCTGAAGCCACAGAGCTCTTCTCCCACGCTCTATTTCCCTACCTGGGAGCGTTGCGATCCATAGGTCTGGATTTTTGACCTGTTTACAACACAGCAGCTTTTCGGTATGCTTTGTTTTCTCAGTATAACTAAAAAACTAAAAGTTCCCGCCAATATCCATTTAGAGGTGGAGGGTCACAGCTGTAATATTCATATGTGTAAACATACTGAATTGTAATTGGATGCATTGTAATTTACCGCCATATCATACTGTGCTATGATTGGTTAAGACCACCCAAATGGTTAGGTCACGGGCAGTTTGATCCTGGTTGGCATCACGTGAACAAGCAGTGCACGCAGTCAGGCAGACATCAAAGCACACCTCTGGTGTACAGAGAGAGCGTTTTAGAACGGAGAGAGACATAACTCCAAAACAGAGCGACACAGACTCAAAACGCCCCAAAACATGTGGATATTGTGGATACAAAGTGCATGGCGAACAAGGAAATTGCCCAGCTAAAGGCAAACAGTGTACTAAAATGTGGAAAATGGATTCACTTTGCAAAAATGTGCAGAGCTTACCGTGGAAAAACAGTACACACAGTGAGTGAAGATGAAATGTCAATCAAAGAGTCAAACGCTGATGAACTGTTTATTGATTCAGTGACACAGAAAAGTCAAATATCAGAGACAGAGCAAGCCTTTGCTGACATTGAGATAGGAACACAAGGCACAAAGCTAAAGTTCAAACTAGACACTGGTGCACAAGTAAACATTATTCCTCTGAATGAGTAGCGCAGCTTGACATCTGAGTACGAGCTACAGCCCACCACGCGCAGACTGACTGGTTATGATGGTGAACAGCTCCCAGTAAAAGGCACATGCACTTTCAAATGCAAATACAAGGAAAGTGACATGATGTTGGACTTTCACGTTGTTGACACTAGAGCACCTGCAGTGCTAGGTCTTAAAGCATGCTTAGACATGGACCTCATCAAGCTAGTTTTATCAGTGACAGCACCAGTAGAGAGACAATTTACTGGAGGAGTTTGCTGATGTTTTTACAGGAATAGGATTATTCCCAGGAGAATGGACCATTCACCTTGACCCAGACGCAACCCCTGTGGTCTACCCACCGAGAAAGATTCCCCTTGCTCTCCGTGCCCGCCTGAAGAAAGAGTTGGAGAGCATGGAGCAATGTCACATAGTCACCAAGGCTACAGAACCGACTGACTGGGTGAACGCGTTAGTGGTGGTGGATAAACCTCGCATAGGCAAGCTCCGAGTATGTCTCGACCCAAGAGACTTGAACAAGTCTATCAAACGCCCCCATGATCCTTTACCGACACTAGATGGCATCACACACAAGCTAGGGGGAGCACACTACTTCAGTGTCATGGACGCTAGATCAGGCTACTGGGCTATCAAGCTCACAGAAGAATAATCTAAGCTCACAACATTCAACACACCGTTTGGACGCTACAGGTTCCGTCGCCTGCCTTTTGGGATTATCTCAGCCCAAGACGAGTTTCAGCGAAAGATCGACGAAGTGTACGAAAGCCTCGACGGAGTTGTGGCAATTGTGGATGACATCCTTGTCTATGGTCGAACCAAAGAAGAGCACGACCTAAACCTCCGCACGATGCTGCAAAGGTCCCGCGAGAGAGGAGTCCGGCTCAACCCCGAGAAGAGCACAGTCGGCGCTACAGAGGTCAGCTACTTCGGACATCTTCTCACAGCGACTGGAATCAAGCCAGATCCACAGAAGATCTTAACCATAAAAGAAATGGAGCCACCAAAGAACTGTGCAGAGCTAGAAACAGTGCTTGGCATGGTCAACTACTTAGCCAAGTTCGCACCCAGCCTCTCCAATGCTGATGCACCCCTGCGTCAACTGCTAAAACAGTCCAGTGAGTTTCTCTGGGACAAGCAACACAACATTGCTTTCCAGAATGTGAAAGACTAGATCACGAGAGAACCAGGACCAATCCTTGCCTACTACGACCCCGATAAAGAGCTCAGACTCCAAGTGGACCCGTCCAAGTATGGACTAGGTGCAGTGCTACTGCATGAAGGAAAGCCCATCGGCTACGCTTCCAAATTTCTCACAGACTGTGAAATCAACTACGCTCAAATCGAAAATGAGCTCTACGCCATTCTGTTCGGATGTAAACGTTTCCATCAGTACATAAGTACATATATGGACGACAAGTCATTGTGGAATCCGACCACAAGCCCCGCCAAGGCTACAGAGAATGATCCTTCAACTACAAAAATACGACTTCACAATCACTCACCGTCCAGGCAAAGACATCCCTGTCGCAGACACACTCTCCAGGAAGTTTCTTACCTATAAGGACAGCAGCCTCTGTGAAGGCATGGACATGCAAGTGCACACTGTGTACAGCAACTTACCAGTTAGTGACACAAAACTGAAGGAGATCCAAGCAGAAACAGAAAAGGACCCACAACTCTCACAGCTGAGGAAAGTCATACAGGATGGATGGCCTGAGGAGAGGCGAAAATCCCCTCAGAGCATCTCATCTTCTGGAACCATCGTGATGAACTATCATAGATCAACGGAATAATTTTAAAAGGAGAGAAAATCATTATTCTTTCCAGTCTCAGAGAAGAGATTTTGACAAAGATCCATGCTGGACACATGGGCATGGAAAAGTGCAAACAGAGAGCACGGGACATTTTGTTTTGGCCCGTAATGTGCAAACAAATAGAGGACATTGTTGGTAAATGCGCCATATGTCTTGAACGACGCCCCTCAAACACCAAAGAGCCAATGTTACCTCACTGTATCCCAGACCGACCTTGGCAGGTCGTGGCAACGGATGTGTTCACCTGGAACAACGGAGGACTACATCGTAACAGTGGATACTTCGAACTCCAAAGCACCACATCTGCAGTTGTGATACACAAGCCGAAAGCAGCCTTTGCCAGGCATGGCATTGTAGAGACTTTAATATCTGACAATGGGCCCTGTTACAAATCAAATGAGTTTGAATCCTTCACAAAATGCATGGGAGTTTACATATGTCACCACAAACCCACATTACCCTCAAAGTAATGGCCTTGCTGAAAAATCTGTGCAGATTGCTAAATCACTAGGCTACCCTGGGGTGGCAGGGTAGCCTAGTGGTTAGAGTGTTGGACTAGTAACTGAAAGGTCGCAATTTCAAATCGCCGAGCTGACAAGGTACACATCTGTCGTTCTGCCCCTGATCAGGCAGTTAACCTAGGCCGTCATTGAAAATAAGAATTTGTTCTTAACTGACTTGCCTGGTTAAATGAAGGTAAAAAAAACAAAACAAAAAAAACTCATGGACAAAACAAAAGCAGACGAGAGACCCCCACTTCAGTCTCCTTGAATACCGCAACACTCCAGTTGACAACTTCAAATCACCAGCCCAGCTGTTGATGAATCCTTCCCAGCATTCACCAGCAGCTGCAATCTGAGGTTGTCAGCTACAAGGAAATGCATGGAAAACATGCACAACAACAACAAAAGCGATACTACAACAGGTCAGCTAGACCACTGCCACCACTGATCGACAGAGAGTCAGTTAGAACCCAGGAGCATGGCCTCTGGAAGCCAGCTGACACTGAACGACAGAGAGTCAGTTAGAATCCAGGAGCATGGTCTCTGGAAGCCAGTAGTCGTCATCCAGCCAGCTGACACTGAACGTTCATATCACGTCGGCACCGCAGAAGGAGCGGTGTACCGCTGCAATCGTCCGTCACCTACTGAACACAAAATAACACACTGATGAGATGAACTGTTCCCCTGAAAGAGAACGCGATGGACTAAACACACACACAGCACAACATACACCATACTTACCTGCAACACCACAAGAACTGTTGACTGACACAGAAGCATGCTCAGCATCGTATCGCACAAGGTCAGGAAGAGAGGTCAAGCCCAGAGCGTTCCCTAGACCTGTGAAATGTCAAAGGGTGTAGGCGGGTCGCTGCCCTAAAAGAGTTTGACTGTAAACTTGTTATTGAAAGTTCACTTGAAATGCTTTGGTATTGTATTTGTTTGAAATGTTAAGATGTTATTTCTACATTGAAAGCTGAGTTGCTGAGAATCCCTTGTCTGAAAAGTAACAGTATGTTGGATTATTGTTTCAGAGTCTATGTTGATTCAGTTGGTGTAGTATGCAATATAAAAGGTTCCTTACCATGAGTTCAAACTACAGAGCATGTATTCAAAATAAACCCTTAGAATATGTAAACATTTTTATTTTGTTTTAAAAGAAGGGGGATGTACTATTCATATGTGTAAACATACTGAATTGTAATTGGATGCATTTTACCGCCATATCACACTGTGCTATGATTGGTTAAGACCACCCAAATGGTTAGGTCATGGGCAGTTTGATCCTGGTTGGCGATAATGAACATGACAGTTAAAGCTAGCTAATAAAGAGCCACGTTAAGAAATATCCTGTAGTACTGCATTTTATTATTTTTTACAAAGTGTGCAAAGCAAGACAACAGCATCATTGGACTGATTTTATTGTCATTGCAGGCAATCTCAACGCTGTGTGTTACAGGGAAGACCTCCTCCTCCCTCATGTGGTACCCTTCCTGTAGGCTCATCCTGACATGAACCTGACCAGTCACTTTAATTTAATTTTAAATCGTGTGCGTGTGTGTATTCTTTAGAATAAAAAATAAAATACAATTTACTGAATAAGTAAAAGTTATTTTTTTATGGAGCGGATTTATTTAGACGTTTATTTAGAAACTAATGATTCATAAAAAGGCAACCGGAAGTTGCGAACTTCACCACCCAGCGCTGTCGCTAGGTGACAACAGCGCTACATCAGGAAATTATACGACTCGCAGTGTCCAAACATTTTATTTTATTATTTTTAAACATAATTTCTTGGGTTACAAACTGATTCACAATTCTATAGAATTAGCTACTGGTTGCCAATTTTTATTCAAGCTACATAAAACATTGTGTAGATAGCTAGTCGTAGCTTAGTAATGTTATGAGGGTGAATGGTCGATGTTACGGCCTGACATTATTATTGGGTTGAGTCGTGGTTTCAGACGAGAGGGACACACACACATATATATATTTACATTGTTGTCTAAATTGAAGGACCCAAATTAGGTAGCTATTGTGCTAACCCAGGGGCTAACGTAACAATGCCAGATGCGAATTGGCTACCAACTAGCTAGCCAAGCGAACGTACAGTAAATTACCTAGTTAATGTACTCCGATATTTAGCTTCGCTAACTGTTAGCTAGCTAAGGGTTAACCAGAGTACCGTTAGATAACTAATGTTAGCTAGCTAACAGTTAGCTGGATACTTGGTCTCAGGTTGCAAGTACATTTCTATTGAGCTACATTAACGTGAGTTACCCAGATCTAGGTAACGTTAGTTATAGTTAGTTTGCTAGTCTAGTTAAACTGCAGTCACACAGGCTACACGTTAGCTGCTAGGTACATTAAAAAATATATATTTTCGGGAACGACAAGTTCATTCAGGGGGTCTGTCATTGTTTGCCTTTCTATCTGGGATTTCACCGATTTGCTTCCATCTGTTAAACTGAGGATTCAAAAAACCTGGTAAGTAAACAACGTTTGCTAACGTTGGTTTAATGTGTAACTAACTTAGCTGTGAAGCTTGCATTGTCAAACGTTTGTTTGCTAGCTATCTGGCTGAGATAATCTGAAATATATTGGTTTATTAACATACATATTTTGGTAACAAGGCTAGCTAGCTATGTGACTAACGTTGTTTATCTATCTAGCTAACGTCAGATGATCCACGAACAATGGTATCAGCTAACTACTTTACAATATAAAGATCTTTGCAATGCTGGGTTGTTGTTACTGCAATGTCTGTGATAGCTAGCTAATGTTAGCTTAATTATAAACATGGACCGTGATTGTTATATAACGTTAGCTAACTATAGACGGCAGTAACGTTAAATAGCTGCTCTTGTCATGTCCAGTATCTGTTTTCTAGTATCATCAGTGTTATACAGTGGCCCGTCATACTCTGCCCTTGAAATGACTGGCAAGTCAGGTGGACCTCTGCCTGAACATGGATTCATATGTTCCGTTGTTACCTTACTTGCTCCTCTTATATTTTTAATGAGAGAGAAAGACAATAGCAGCATCAGTGTCATTAGGAACTCTTGTAAACTGGCAGGCCAGGCTGACAGACAGACATCCAGAGAATTCCCATCCCCTCTCTGCCCATGTCAACACCTCCAGGCTTCAATCCTCTAGCCCCCCCAGCCCTCTCTCAACATCACCACAGACCTAGGGTTGTTGCCTGCCTCCCCGCTGGGCCGTGCCTCATCAATTAGCATTCGTGTCACCTGTCGAATGTGTCTTTTTCCATGCCGAACCACTTTCCAAATACAAAAAAATAAAAATGGTATTGGTCAGATGTTATTGCGAGTGTAGCGAAATGCTTCTAGTTCCGACTGTGCAGCAGTACCCCCCTTCTGGGTGACCTCCCTTGTGTACTGAAGCTGACAGTGGTATAGAAATGGTGGTGTAGCCTAGTGGTTAGGGGCGGCAGGTAACCTAGTTGGGCCAGTAACAGCAAAAGGTTGCTGGATCGAATCCCAGAGCTGACAAGGTAAAAATCTGTCGTTCTGCCCCTGAACAAGGCAGTTAACTCACTGTTCCCCAGGAGGCCGTCATTGTAAGTAAGAATTTGTTCCTAACTGACTTGCCTAGTGAAATATAAGGTAAATAGTAACATGCCGTTTGGTACTAGGCTTTGGGATAGTTAAAAGGCTACCTCTCCATGCCGTTTGGTCCTAGGCTTTGGGATAGTTAAAAGGCTGCCTCTCCATGCCTCTTGGTCCTAGGCTTTGGGGTAGTTAAAAGGCTGCCTCTCCATGCCGTTTGGTCCTAGGCTTTGGGATAGTTAAAAGGCTGCCTCTCCATGCCTCTTGGTCCTGGGCTTTGGGATAGTTAAAAGGCTGTCTCTCCATGTCTCTTGGTCCTGGGCTTTGGGATAGTTAAAAGGCTGTCTCTCTCCATGTCTCTTGGTCCTAGGCTTTGGGATAGTTAAAAGGCTGCCTCTCCATGCCTCTTGGTCCTGGGCTTTGGGATAGTTAAAAGGCTGCCTCTCCATGCCTCTTGGTCCTGGGCTTTGGGAGAGTTAAAAGGCTGCCTCTCCATGCCTCTTGGTCCTAGGCTTTGGGATATTTAAAAGGCTGCCTCTCCATGCCTCTTGGTCCTGGGCTTTGGGATAGTTAAAAGGCTGCCTCTCCATGCCTCTTGGTCCTGGGCTTTGGGATATTTAAAAGGCTGTCTCTCCATGCCTCTTGGTCCTAGGCTTTGGGATAGTTAAAAGGCTGCCTCTCCATGCCTCTTGGTCCTGGGCTTTGGGATAGTTAAAAGGCTGCCTCTCCATGCCTCTTGGTCCTAGGCTTTGGGATAGTTAGTCTCTCCATGCCTTCTGGACCTAGGCTTTGGGATAGTTAAAAGGCTTCCTCTCCATGCCTCTTGGTCCTGGGCTTTGGGATATTTAAAAGGCTGTCTCTCCATGTCTCTTGGTCCTAGGCTGCCTCTCCATGCCTCTTGGTCCTAGGCTTTGGGATAGTTAAAAGGCTGCCTCTCCATGCCTCTTGGTCCTGGGCTTTGGGAGAGTTAAAAGGCTGTCTCTCCATGCCTCTTGGTCCTAGGCTTTGGGATAGTTAGTCTCTCCATGCCTTCTGGACCTAGGCTTTGGGATAGTTAAAAGGCCTGAGGGACCTACTGGGTACATAACTTAAAAGCATGTCTGACATGTATTGGGGTGAAAAATCATGGATTGATTTAAAAACCAATAGAATAATCCTAAAATGAATTCCAAATGACACAAGCACCCAGTGTAGAAACCTTTAAACAGGGTTTAATGTGTGCTCTCCGTCTGGTCTTTGTAGGTACCCATGTGTGTTTTGCAGTTGACCAATGGCTTTATTGGGTAGACCAGGCGTGAGAGCATTACAGTAGTCAAGCCTGTTTGTAATAAAAGCCTGTTTGTAATAAAAGCATGGATGAGTCTCTCTCTGTATCAGCCTGATAGAGAAACGATGGAACAATACTGTATCCATTTTAAACCATATCAGTTGAAACATGCAATGATTCCCTTCATTTATTAGGATATCTGTGGTAGTTGTGAACACATGCCTGCTGTACTAGTGAGATTAAGATTAATTAGCCACTTTATTGGACATTTGCACACAAGGCCCAACCTGAATTTTGACTTCCTCCTTTAACCCAACCCCTCTGAAAGACACATACACACATAGGTTGTGGAGAGTTTGGGGGGGGGGGGGGGGCTGCTGTTCTTGTGGGCGGTTTAGTGCCTAGGATTTGATACCAGCAACCCTCTGGTTCCAGCTCATTTCCCACAATATTTTTTTCCCTTCGGACCCGGGATTCAAACTGTCAACCCTTCAGTTGCTGTCTCTCCTCTCTAACTGCTAGGCATAAATATGAATTAGTCAGAAAGTGTGTGATGAAACTCTATTGTAGTTGCTCTAACTGTCGATGGGAAGACACACACAGAGGCTTGGATATAAAGTCACAAGCAGGTTGTGGGGAAGATTACAGGATTGTGGGTAATTGCTTAGGACTCGATGCACAAATCAGAAGCTGCTTTCTTTCGTCCGGTCTCCCGACTCTGCATATCCTGGAATGGTTTACCACGAGTCAACACACACGACCGATGTAGGCACATCATGGATCCCTCCCTAATGGAACCCTATTCCCTATATAGTGCACTACTTTCGACCAGGGCCCAAAGCCCATCATGCATGCGTCCCATATTGCACCCTATTCCCAATGTAGTGCACTATTTTCGACCAGGGCCCATAAGGAAGAGGGTGCCTCTAATAACTGTAACTTCCTTCTTGTCTTCCCACATGAGTGCTGTTGTTTTGTCAGTGCACAGTAACATCATGGACACTTCCCAAATGGCACCCTATGTCCTATGTAGTGCACTTCTTTTGACCAGAGCTCCATTTGGGACGGAGTCGTTGAAGACCGACTGACTGGTCAAGCAGAAGCAGGGTGAAGACAGACTGACTGGTTAAGCAGAAGCAGTGTCTAAGCCATGGTGTTTTTATATGGGCTGGAAAACCACCCTGATAGCTGAAGAGATGCTGTTGGTGCCTTTCAATCAATCTCACACACGCACGCACACACAGAGCTCTGTTTGCTATGGTGGTTAAGGTCAGGGCCTGTCAGTTATCTGATTTATCAGTTCTGGTTGGCTGTTTCTGTGGCTGTTTATCAGGGCTGGCCGCAGGGCCTAAATTAACTTTATGGGACACCAGCCACTCAGATTTTTTTTACCAGCTAAAATAACATTCCCCCCCCCCCCCCCCCCCCCGCTAACATTACACCAACAAAAAATGGACGAGCATGCTTTGTAGTATTTTAGGTGTATAACTATTAAGAAGTAATGTGCTGTATTGTTTAATGAAATTATTTTGTGACCTGAGTTTTTTAACAAAAATATCACAGATAAGACCATTTTGAAGGGCAGGAGGTTACCATGGTGCGGCAGGGTTGCCTAGTGGTTAGAGCGTTAGACTATTAACCGAAAGGTTGCAAGTTCAAATTCCCGAGCTGACAAGGTACAAATCTGTCGTTCTGCCCCTGAACAGGCAGTTAACCCACTGTTCCTAGGCCGTCATTGAAAATAAGAATTTTGTTCTTAACTGACTTGTCTAGTTAAATAAAGGTTAAATAAATGGTAATGCAACTCAAGTCATGTTTGTGTCTGTGAGATTGAGAGTCTGACTAGATGTTTTTTTTGTTTGTCGCACCATTCTTGGTAAACCCTAGACACTGTTGTTTGTAAAAAGCCCAGGAAGCCGGACGTTTCTGAGATACGGTAACCGACGATCATACCACGCTCAGTCACTTAGGTCACTCGTTGGAACAGTAACTGAATGTCTCGATGCCTGTCTATAGCAAGCCATGGCCACGTGACTCGCTGTCTGTAGGTGCGATCCACTATTGTGAACGGGGTGGTGTCACCAATCATCTGCCATATAAACAATGCTAACCATAAGTTACTGTATCTAATTAGCATGCTAACTAGCCTGACCGCTATCGTTACATCCAAAATGTGTTTGCAACAATAACAGCTGAGTTTCATCTTAGGGACTGTCTTTAACAACTTATGACATGTTGTTTGGACTGTTATGTTCATGTCATTGTCACGAATCAACTGCGATACACTAATATGTCATTCAAATGTAGATGCTAACTAGCTATTCTAACTAATACAGAGTTACTGTATCTAGTTAGCATGCTATGCCCCAAATAGTGTTTGTAGCAATAATAGCAGTTTAATCTTAGCGACTTAGTCCAAACAAAATGTAGGCCTGTTAGAAGAACACATTTATTATGAAATCTACAGACAAATCATTACTGAATCTTAGTTTCTCACACTGTATCTTTGGCGCTAACGTTAGCAAATCTAGCTAACTAAGTAGCTATACATGCTGTATCTTTGGCGCTAACGTTAGCAAATCTAGCTAACTAAGTAGCTATACATGCTGTATCTGTTAAATCACTGCTGGTTGTGATACTGCCTGGAATCAAATCAGTGTCTGTGGTAAATGCCTCTAGCACTGAGATGCAGTACCTTAGACCGCTGCGCCACTCGAGGGCCCAAATGGTAACAGACAAATACAACCGACTGTCCAAACAACCATCCAAAAACACTGGAGGCTTATTGGAACTAATAAAGGATGACGTTTACAAGTAATTCAATATGAACATATAGGCTATTTGGAAATGGCACATTGGGTGCTGGAGCTGCACCTTCAGTCGGTGACGGTGGGACTGGTTTTGCCGAATGCATTCATGGGAGTTTAAGCATTGAACAACTCTTTTTTGTGTGAGTAAACTGACTATATACAGTGCCTTCGGACCCCTTCAGACCCCTTGAATTCGGACCTCTTCAGACCCCTTGAATTCGGACCCCTTCAGACCCCTTGAATTTGGACCTCTTCAGACCCCTTGAATTTTTATCAAATTGTGTTATGTTACAGCCTTATTTTAAAATCGATACATTTTTATTTATTTTTTTCCTCACCAATCTACACACCCCATAATTAAAAACATAATTAAAAACAGGTTTTTAGAAATGTTTGCTAATTTATTCAAAATAAAAAACACATCACATTTACATAAGCATTCAGACCCTTTACTCAGTACTTTGTCAGCTCTGTC
This sequence comes from Oncorhynchus clarkii lewisi, assembly GCF_045791955.1. Lineage (NCBI taxonomy): Eukaryota > Metazoa > Chordata > Actinopteri > Salmoniformes > Salmonidae > Oncorhynchus > Oncorhynchus clarkii. Next base: position 81,886,409 of record NC_092163.1, on the reverse strand, counting down.
AGGTTGGATGGGGTGCATTGCTGCAAAGAGAGTTTCACGTCTCTCCATAAATATTCAATCAGGTTCCAGTCCGGACTCTGGCTGGGCCGCTCATGGACATTGAGAGACTTGTCCCGAAGCCACTTCTGCGCTGTCCTGTTTGGAAGATCAACCTTTGCCCCAGTCTGTGGTCCTGAGCGCTCTGGAGCAGGTATTCATCAAGGATCTCTCTGTATTTTGCTCCGTTCATCTTTCTCTTAATCCTGACTAATCAGGTTTCCTCCCGACGTGACGCTTGGCATTCAGGCCAAAGATTTTAATCATGGTTTCCTCAGACCAGAGAATCTTGTTTCTCATTGTCTGAGAGTCCTAGGTGCCTTTTGGCAAACTCCAAGTGGGTTGTCATGTGCCTTTTTACTGAGGAATTGGGGGTATAGTCGAAATGCATTGTTGCAACTTGGGGTCTGGCTTCCTATGCAGCCTGCGTGATTTAGGAGAGGTGCTGCTCAGCTTGCTTGCAGCAGGGGATGGGCAGGGACCGGGGTATAAAAGCATTGCCACTTAGGGAACTCTGCCTGTCTTCACTGCGGCAAATCCATGTAAAGAAGCTAGCCAAGATAGCTCGCTAATTTAGGCTGTTTTTCTACACTCCCTGTCCATGTCTACAACAACTCCATTAAACAACAGCCTACCAGATGGCTGCTCATTGTAGCCGTCTCCTTCTCATTGTAACTAACTTAATTCCCGTAATTGTAATTCTATTTTGATGTACGGTGCCTTCAGAAATTAATCACATCCCTTGACTTTTTCCACAATGTCTTTTTTTGTCAACGATTTACACAAAAATAATTTTAGAATCTTACTTTCACTTTGACATTTTGTGCAAAAATGATGAATAAAAATCATGCACACATCACGTGTGGGAGCTGTAGTTGGCAGCCACGTCCCCTTCTAGCCATAACTCGCCTGCTTCTCTCAATACTCTCTTCTTGCACGTCGATTCATCATTAAAAAATAATAATATCTAAATTAGCTGTGAGGGAGAGTGGGTATGCAGTCCCTGATGTCTTCTGTTGTTAGATTAGATGTTACATTGGAGCAGCATGCCGAGCGAGCAAAGTTGGTGCATTTGTATAATTTCATGAAACAGGGGACCAGTCTGGGTAGGCTTTTACAAGTTTACTGTCACGCAGCCTCTGAGTGCCAGAGACGACACATACAGCACAGCTTCGTGACTGTCATGCTTGCAGATTTACAGCAAATACAAATTTTACCAGCACTACTTTTTTTCCTTGTGTGATTTATTCATTTATTTATTCATTTGCACAGATTTGATATCATTTCACAAACTTGCGGGCTGTTTTAAACTAATCCAGGGTCGCTAATTATTGGTTTGAGAAACAACGTTGTTCAGTCACGTTACCTAGCTGACAACCTGCTAACTTGACAATCGGTCTAGGCTAATTTGATTGGCCCAGGAAGAAAGGAAAATAGTCTGCTTCTCATTAGATGTGTTTCAAAGGTAGGATTCATATAGGTGTGATTCATTTAGGCCTTAATGGAAGATTTAACTATATCAAAGGTAGGATTCATATAGGTGTGATTCATATGGGTGTGATTCATATAGGCCATAATGGAAGATTAAACTATATCAATGGTAGGATTCATATAGGTGTGATTCATATAGGTGTGATTCATATAGGCCTTAATGGAAGACTAAATTATACTGAACAAAAATATAAATGCAGCTTGCAACAATTTCAATGATTTTACAAAGTTACAAAGAAAATCAGACAATTTAAATAAATTAATTAGGCCCTAATCTATGGATTTCACATGATTGTGCAGGGGCTCAGACATGGGTGAGCCTTGGAGGGCGTGGGCCCACCCTCTGGGGAGGCGGGCGTGGGCCCACCCTCTGGGGAGCCGGGCCCAGTCAGTCAGAATTCTCCTCAGTTTCATCAGCTCTCTGGGTGGTTGGTCTCAGACGATTCCGCAGGTGAAGATGCCAGATGTGGAGGTCCTGGGTTGGCATGGTTACATGTGGTCAGTGGTTGTGAGGCCAGTTGGACATTGCCAAATTCTCTAAAACACCATTGGAGGCGGCTTATGGTAGAGAAATGAACATTACATTCTCTGGCAACAGCTCTGGTGGACATCACTGCAGTCAGCATGCCATTTGCACACTCTCTCAACTTGAGACATCTGTTGCATTGTTGTGTGACAACGGCACATTTTAGTGCCCTTTTTATTGTCCCCCAGCACAAGGTGCACCTGTGTAATGATCATGCTGTTTAATCAGCTTCTTGATATGCCACACCCGTCAGATGGATGGAGTGTCTTTAGAACTGAGAAAGGCTGACGAACAGGTATGTTAACAAATTTGTGCATTTGCACATTTGAAGTGTTTGTGCGTAAGGAACATTTATGGGATGTTTTATTTCAGCTCAAGAAACAATGTTGCATTAGATTTTATATATATACTATTCAAAAATATATTTCTGGTGCTCCTTCAATTCAGTTTTGTACCTATCGTTTTTTAAAGTTGGGAGCAGTGTGTGCTTGTGGGAGAGAGTGATGTGTGTGTTTTGAGGGAGGGAGAGTGTGTGGCTCTGTTTACTAAGGTTTACACCGTGTTTTCACCTTACTGCCACAATGACTTGCAGATCATCATGCTTGTACAGTACATTCCTGTCCTCCCATTCCTCCATCTAAATCACAAATATGAGCAAATCAGACATTCTGTGGACTATTATAATATACAGTGTGAAGTTAATTCAAAATGTGTTGACCAGTGTGAAGTTGTGTTCAGTAATGGTGTGAATATCAGTGACCAGTGTGAAGTTGTGTTCAGTAATGGTGTGAATATCAGCGACCAGTGTGAAGTTGTGTTCAGTAATGGTGTGAATATCAGTGACCAGTGTGAAGTTGTGTTCAGTAATGGTGTGAATATCAGTGACCAGTGTGAAGTTGTATTCAGTAATGGTGTGAATATCAGCGACCAGTGTGAAGTTGTGTTCAGTTTTCAAGGGCAGCACGACAATTTTTTTACCTCGTCAGCTCGGGGATTTGATCTAGCAACCTTTCGGTTACTGGCCCAACGCTCTAACCACTAGGCTACCAGCCGCCTGTTTGAATCGTCAAACAATTGTGCCCATCCCTAGTCAGTGTGAATGGCGTTAGCCTGGATTCACACTTTGTCCCCTAATTCCTAGATGGCCGTCAGTTATGATTAGCTCAATGCGTCCAGTCGGCGTGGCAGCAGATCAGTCAGGTGATAATTGTGGAGTATGGTATTGACACAGAAGTCTAATTTCCCCCTGCGTCTGTCCCTGGGCCTGTCCACGGGTCTGTCCACGGGTCTGTCCACGGGTCTGTCCCTGGGTCTGTCCCTGGGTCTGTCCACGGGTCTGGGTCTGTCCCTGGGTCTGTCCACAGGTCTGGGTCTGTCCCTGTGTCTGTCCCTGGGTCTGTCCACGGGTCTGTCCACGGGTCTGTCCACGGGTCTGGGTCTGTCCACGGGTCTGGGTCTGTCCCTGGGTCTGTCCCTGGGTCTCTCCCTGGGTCTCTCCCTGGGTCTCTCCCTGGGTCTGTCCCTGGGTCTGTCCCTGGGTCTGTCCCTGGGTCTGTCCCTGGCCCCGTCCATGGCCCTGGCCTGGCTGCAAACAGGACTGTCGCCACACTAAAGAGGCTTAGAGGGTTCACGTCTCTTGAAATCTCTCTCGAATACTATAGTAATTAGGACAATAATATCTGCAAGAACACGTTCAGACCCCAGTCCTTCCTAACTACAGGTTATTGACAGGTTATTGAATGTGCTCATTTGACTATTTCTCCAGCAGGGTTTCTCAGAGAAAGACTCGACTTCTTCTATGTCAAAGATAATAAACAAAAACATTACTACAATCTGCAAAAGCCCTCCATCAATTACTGTAGTAGTATGTACAGTAGTTTTATTTTACTACATTATTTATACTATAGTTCATTGTAAATACTACGGTGAATACTGCATTATTTATACTCTAGTTAACTGTAAATACTACAGTATGTTAACTGTAAGTTCTACAGTATTGACTGTGGTGTTTTTGCTCACTTTAGTCTGCAAAAACACGGGTGAATACTAAAGTATTTATACCATAGTATACTATACATATCTTTTTTTTAATGTGGGTTGGAGTGTTGGATTGGGGAATTTACTGGAGGTAGACTGAAACTGGCTGTACAGGAAGGAATGCAGTTTGTTATGTCACAGAAATACAAGGCTTTAATCCCTCCCCCTTTTTGAACGCTGAGCATTGGATGGTCTGTTGAACTGAGTGCCACTTAATGTTCTATAGGGCTAAGAGTATGGACTACCACAGCACGGCACGGCTAGCTCTGTACTGACAGAAGAGTGGTGAACAAAGGGTGTTCTTAACTGCTGGATGTGACTGTGCTTCTCTGGTCATAAGAGCGGGGACTTGTCAGACGAGGATGCCACAATGATCAGGTTACGAGACTGTTTTATTTGATATGTACAGATGTAGGATCTTAATTGGACCTATATTGTCAAAGCAACATTTTTTTATGTTTAGTCCATGAAGTTGCTTGATCAATGGTTAGGCTATTAGCTGGCTAAAAATGGACTTTGTGAAAAGTGCAGTCCTGTGTGTGTTAGTGTGTTTTCAGTGAATGTATGTAAATCACACAGCTCATTTGCATTTCCTGCGGCGTGGGAAAATTGTCAACAAAACGTTTTATGTTAATTTGAGTCATTTAGCAGCCGCTTTTATCCAGATCATCTTACAGGAGCAATTCGGTGTAAGTACCTTGCTCAAAGGCACATCGATAGTCGGCTCAGGGATTCTCAAACCAGTGACCTTTCGGTTACTGGCGCCAATGCTCTTAACAGCTAGGCTGATCAAATGAAGATCCTACATCTGTAGCTACTTCAGTCATGTCTTTTCGTTTCTGGTCTAGATAGTGTTAATGCTTAATTGAACAGCGGGAGTGGTGTGAATTTTTGCTTCTCTAAAAATAACTTTGTAGCTTTGTGATGTTTGGGATGGATGTTTGGGATGGATGTTTGGGATGGATGTTTGGGATGGACTCTGAGGTCGTAGATTGACTTGGCTACTCTTAATTGTAGGCTAGGGTATATTTCATATCCACTGCGCTGACACCGACTGTTGTGGAAGGCAGTTATTTATTCTAATATAGTCGGGCAAAGCAGTGTCAGATCGACATGGTTATTATGGACATTATTATTGTGCGATATTAGAGTCATTGCCAGTCTATGAAGAAACAATGAAGTGAATGTGTTCTGGGCAGATGTTCTTTCAGTAACCTGCTATTTCTATATGGGGTCATTCCATTTCATTTCAATCCCTTTTTGACCACACCCATTTTTGATTTGAACAAAACTTTCCAGGTGGTCAAAGTGACATTTTGGACCTGAATGCCAAAATATTCAGGAGATAAGAGGTGCTCAAAGTTGACCCATTTTGCATACCCCACCATACCATGAGACATCCATGTCTTCATCACTGGAAAATATAAACGGTTGAGTTTGATATCATTTAAAGAGATTCTCCGGTTCTTTTTGTATACTTTTTAGCCAGTAGTTCTGAAAGCAACGCTCACGAGCCAAAAGGGGTCCCTGAAAAGTGGGTACTCTGTCATGTGTGCAGAGACCGTATGTGCAGCACTCTGTTGTGTTTGCCTCTTGCTAGCTGTCACTCAGGGCGAGGGGATGAAGCGCATTGGCTGGAACTTGGATTGATAAGGGGTTGGCCCAAGTGGGAGGAAAATGTAGCTTTTAAACTAGGGATTTCGTGGCTAATTGAGGTAAAACTGTATTTCTGCTCATAGATTATGCATGTATAAACTATCCAATGACAAATCCAGCCCAAAGCGTGAGGTAAAAAAGAAATACTAGTCACCAAAGTTCCAGAGAATGTCTTTAAAAGCTTACAAACAGGCTTGTCAAACTATTTTAGAATGTCTTGAAATTTCCTAGGTCCAGAATCTTTTAAACAGCTTCTACTTCCAAGCCATAAGACTCCTGAACTTCTAATCAAATGGCTACTCAGACTATTTGCATTGCCCCGCCCCCCCCTGCTACTCTCTGTTGTTATCATCTATGCATAATAACTCTACCTACATGTACATATCATAGGTATTAACTTAAGTATTGAGGTATTAACTTAAGGGGGCTGAATAATTTTGCACGCCCAATTTTTCAGTTTTTGATTTGTTAAAAAAGTTTGAAATATCCAATAAATGTCGTTCCACTTCATGATTGTGTCCCACTTGTTGTTGATTCTTCACAAAAAATACAGTTTTATATCTTTATGTTTGAAGCCTGAAATGTGGCAAAAGGTCACAAAGTTCAAGGGTGCCGAATACTTTCGCAAGGCACTGTTCATAGGCGTACAGAGGCCATTATCAGAAACCATCACTCCTGTGTTCCAATGGCACGTTGTGTTAGCTAATCCAAGTTTATAATTTTAAAAGGCCAACTGATCATTAGAAAACCCTTTTGCAATTATGTTAGCACAGCTGAAAACTGTTTTTCTGATTAAAGATTAAAGAAGCAATAAAACTGGCCTTCTTTAGACTTGTTGAGTATCTGGAGCATCAGCATTTGCTGATTTACAGGTTCAAAATGGACAGAAATAAAGAACTTTCTTCTGAAACTCGTATTCTTGTTCTGAGAAATGAAGGCTATTTATTCCATGCGAGAAATTGCCAAGATACTGAAGATCTGGTACAACACTGTGTACTACTCCCTTCACAGAACAGCGCAAACAGGCTCTAACCAGAATAGAAAGAGGAGTGGGAGGCCCCGGTGCACAACTGAGCAAGAGGACAAGTACATTAGTGTCTAGTTTGAGAAACAAGACGCCTCACAAGTCCTCAACTGCTTAATTAAATAGTACCAGTCTCAACGTCAACAGTGAAAAGGTGACTCCGGGATGCTGGCCTTCTAGGCAGAGTTCCTCTGTCCAGTGTCTTTGTTTTGCCAGTCAAAAGTTTGGACACACCTACTCATTCAAGGGTTTTTCATTTTTTTAAACTGCAGCAGATTTGAATTTAGAAGGGAAAAGGGAAAAAAATAAATATAATTGTGCATTGAACCGAATCTCATCGATTTGTTCCTCTAATGAAACCGAATAACGCCTATGATTGGTTCAGGTATGGTCCCGTCGTCTATGATTGGTTCAGGTATGGTCCCGTCGTCTGTGATTGGTTCAGGTATGGTCCCGTCGTCTATGATTGGTTCAGGTATGGTCCCGTCGTCTATGATTGGTTCAGGTATGGTCCCGTCGTCTGTGATTGGTTCAGGTATGGTCCCGTCGTCTGTGATTGGTTCAGGTATGGTCCCGTCGTCTGTGATTGGTTCAGGTATGGTCCCGTCGTCTATGATTGGTTCAGGTATGGTAGAATAATAGTCTGTAGAATAATACCCAAATATGCAATAGGAGCATATTAAATATTTCTACCTTTCTTGTACCTATTTAGGACACATCACCATGAAGAGAATGACATTCATATCCATCATTATGTATTTCTGTGTAGTACAGATCACGGAAGCAATGATGTCATTCTGATTTGTTACCGGGTGTTAATCCACTTAATTTACTGTAGTTAAATAATCAAAAGAGAGAGAGAGAGATTTTTTTTATTCAAGGTGTCATGTCATAGTTGACATCCCTTTTTTTTTTTTTTATAAAAAAATCTTAATTTAGAGCAGATATTTAACTGAGTGTTTGGAAAAATGTCACAAAATAATGTTTTGTTACCAAACTTTGTATCTGCAAAGTTCTTCCATGTGTTTTTGTAAAATGTTTAGTGTAAATTGTTTAGTCTTTGTTCGTCGAGAAATAAATGTGTTTTTGTTGTTGTTTGGGATACATTTTAAGTCCCCGTGGATTTGCCCTCGACAACTGTGTATGGGTGACTTGAGTCTTGGTGATTGACAGAAGATCAGTTGAGTCAATTGGCAATGGGTGTGTAACTTTTCCCAGTACTTTAGTGCACTATTTTGGACACCAGGGAATAGTTTGCCGTTTGAACGTCAAGTAGAGACATTCTGCACCCGCTGCATCCAAGGAGATGGTCGTTTTCAACATTTATCCTGGCAATTTTTGTTTTACTTAAAGCTAGATGTATGCTTATGACACACTCCCTGATATAATACCTTTGGTACCACTAGTTATTAGCCAGCTTGGCAAAGTAGGTTTTAAACTCTTTCAACTCTGAACTGTCGGAGCACGCTGCCATAGAGAGACGTTAATGCTTTCCGCCCAACGCAGCCATCTGTTGATCACCAACGAATGTGCCTGTAGCCTTTTCCCATCTAGATACATCTAACAGCTACTCAAAGCATTGAGCTATATTTGAGATTGCCATTCATTTCCACCCATGCCTATTTGCACACTGCATCTCATATTGACTTGTTAGTCAATATCTCTCTCAGGGAGAATGTGATTTTAGCCTATAGCTGCCTAGATGTCAGCCGTGGTGGCCAATGGCCAGTGGGCAGCACGTGGAAAGGCTGTGAACTTTTGAGGCAGAATCAGTCACTGTGTCGTAGGCTGCACTATATCCTTTATGATCGTTTGTAGCTCGGTTGGTAGAATGGTGCTTGCAACACTTGGACAGTGGGTGTGATTCTCAGAAATACCTGTACGTTAAATGTATGCATTCATGACTGTAAATTGCTATGAATAAAAGTGTCCGGAAAATGGCATATATTAGATGATGTCTGTCTACATGTGTCTATGGTTAGAATACTGAAGCGTTTGGAGTAAAATCCCAGAAATCCCAGAAACCTGGCAAGTTTCTGAATGGTACAACTTTAATTTGGAGACTCGCGTTCTGTTCCTGGAAGTCATTGGTTGTTCTACGGATCAACTGTGGTCCTTGGCGCGGCCTGGTGTGGACATCCTGGCCTGGCCTGCTCTGCTCTCTCTAGTAGGCTGATAGAAATAGCTGCTAATCTGGACCAGGATGTTACTGCAGTACATAGAGTTGGATAGAGAGCGCACCTGGAACAAAGCCAGTTTTAGAATGAGCAGTGCCATTTTTGAAGTCTTTCACCATTTTGAAGTCGTCAGCTCGGTGGGATTATTTACAAACTGCCAATATACTCAGAAGAAGAACCAACAAATAAGAAATGTACTACTTTTAACATAGTTTAATGGCTCTTTCAAAGAAAGCCCCATGGTAAGGATTGGAGTTGTCATCTTTCCATATCTATGTTCCAGTCTAATGTCGTGGATCCTCAGCCTTCCTGTCCCGTTGATGATGTAAGTGCTTAGTTAGAGCTCCACAAATCTCATTTGCGAATGCGTAGCAGCCACAACCCACATCCTGGAATCCAACCGCAACGGATGGAAAATCTTAAAATGCACAGCAAGCAGAGATTACTGCTGTTTGTGTGAACGAATGAAGCCTTCGGTCTCCCATTCCTTGTCATGTTGTTGTAGGTGTTGGTTTGGCTGTAGCAATGCATTACAAACCCCTCTTGACTTAAATTGACACACATCAGATCTGTTAATATGAACACATAAGAGTCTAATCCCTGTCTAAGCTTGGGTAGGGAGGGGTTTCTACTAAACTATATGGAATTGTTTTAAGAAGGTCGTACCAAAGATCCTTTTGATATTTGATTTAGAATACGACCCCTTGAAGTATCGAAAAAATATAAAAACATTATTTGATGAAAAATGTTAATGTTACGTCACTGAGTCAGTACCGGCAGATGGGTTAATGTAACTGAGTCAGTACCAGCAGATGTGTTAATGTTACGTCACTGAGTCAGTACCAGCAGATGGGTTAATGTAACTGAGTCAGTACCAGCAGATGTGTTAATGTTACGTCACTGAGTCAGTACCGGCAGATGTGTTAATGTTACGTCACTGAGTCAGTACCGGCAGATGGGTTAATGTTACGTCACTGAGTCAGTACCGGCAGATGGGTTAATGTTACGTCACTGAGTCAGTACCAGCAGATGTGTTAATGTTACGTCACTGAGTCAGTACCGGCAGATGGGTTAATGTTACGTCACTGAGTCAGTACCGGCAGATGGGTTAATGTTACGTCACTGAGTCAGTACCAGCAGATGTGTTAATGTTACGTCACTGAGTCAGTACCGGCAGATGGGTTAATGTTACGTCACTGAGTCAGTACCAGCAGATGGGTTAATGTTACGTCACTGAGTCAGTACCGGCAGATGGGTTAATGTTACGTCACTGAGTCAGTACCGGCAGATGGGTTAATGTTACGTCACTGAGTCAGTACCAGCAGATGGGTTAATGTTACGTCACTGAGTCAGTACCAGCAGATGGGTTAATGTTACGTCACTGAGTCAGTACCAGCAGATGGGTTAATGTTACGTCACTGAGTCAGTACCAGCAGATGGGTTAATGTTACGTCACTGAGTCAGTACCAGCAGATGTGTTAATGTTACGTCACTGAGTCAGTACCAGCAGATGGGTTAATGTTACGTCACTGAGTCAGTACCGGCAGATGTGTTAATGTTACGTCACTGAGTCAGTACCGGCAGATGGGTTAATGTTACGTCACTGAGTCAGTACCAGCAGATGGGTTAATGTTACGTCACTGAGTCAGTACCGGCAGATGTGTTAATGTCACTGAGTCAGTACCGGCAGATGGGTTAATGTTACGTCACTGAGTCAGTACCAGCAGATGGGTTAATGTTACGTCACTGAGTCAGTACCGGCAGATGTGTTAATGTCACTGAGTCAGTACCGGCAGATGGGTTAATGTTACGTCACTGAGTCAGTACCAGCAGATGGGTTAATGTTACGTCACTGAGTCAGTACCGGCAGATGGGTTAATGTTACGTCACTGAGTCAGTACCAGCAGATGGGTTAATGTTACGTCACTGAGTCAGTACCAGCAGATGGGTTAATGTTACGTCACTGAGTCAGTACCGGCAGATGGGTTAATGTTACGTCACTGAGTCAGTACCGGCAGATGGGTTAATGTTACGTCACTGAGTCAGTACCGGCAGATGTGTTAATGTTACGTCACTGAGTCAGTACCGGCAGATGGGTTAATGTTACGTCACTGAGTCAGTACCAGCAGATGTGTTAATGTTACGTCACTGAGTCAGTACCAGCAGATGGGTTAATGTTACGTCACTGAGTCAGTACCGGCAGATGGGTTAATGTTACGTCACTGAGTCAGTACCAGCAGATGGGTTAATGTTACGTCACTGAGTCAGTACCGGCAGATGTGTTAATGTTACGTCACTGAGTCAGTACCAGCAGATGGGTTAATGTTATGTCACTGAGTCAGTACCAGCAGATGGGTTAATGTTACGTCACTGAGTCAGTACCGGCAGATGGGTTAATGTTACGTCACTGAGTCAGTACCGGCAGATGGGTTAATGTTACGTCACTGAGTCAGTACCGGCAGATGGGTTAATGTTACGTCACTGAGTCAGTACCAGCAGATGGGTTAATGTTACGTCACTGAGTCAGTACCGGCAGATGGGTTAATGTTACGTCACTGAGTCAGTACCAGCAGATGGGTTAATGTAACTGAGTCAGTACCGGCAGATGGGTTAATGTTATGTCACTGAGTCAGTACCAGCAGATGTGTTAATGTTACGTCACTGAGTCAGTACCAGCAGATGTGTTAATGTTACGTCACTGAGTCAGTACCGGCAGATGGGTTAATGTTATGTAACTGAGTCAGTACCGGCAGATGGGTTAATGTTACGTCACTGAGTCAGTACCAGCAGATGGGTTAATGTAACTGAGTCAGTACCGGCAGATGTGTTAATGTAACTGAGTCAGTACCGGCAGATGTGTTAATGTTACGTCACTGAGTCAGTACCAGCAGATGGGTTAATGTTACGTCACTGAGTCAGTACCAGCAGATGTGTTAATGTTACGTCACTGAGTCAGTACCAGCAGATGGGTTAATGTTACGTCACTGAGTCAGTACCAGCAGATGGGTTAATGTTACGTCACTGAGTCAGTACCGGCAGATGGGTTAATGTTACGTCACTGAGTCAGTACCAGCAGATGGGTTAATGTTACGTCACTGAGTCAGTACCAGCAGATGGGTTAATGTTACGTCACTGAGTCAGTACCAGCAGATGGGTTAATGTTACGTCACTGAGTCAGTACCGGCAGATGGGTTAATGTTACGTCACTGAGTCAGTACCAGCAGATGTGTTAATGTTACGTCACTGAGTCAGTACCAGCAGATGGGTTAATGTTACGTCACTGAGTCAGTACCAGCAGATGTGTTAATGTTACGTCACTGAGTCAGTACCAGCAGATGTGTTAATGTTACGTCACTGAGTCAGTACCAGCAGATGGGTTAATGTTACGTCACTGAGTCAGTACCAGCAGATGTGTTAATGTTACGTCACTGAGTCAGTACCAGCAGATGGGTTAATGTTACGTCACTGAGTCAGTACCAGCAGATGGGTTAATGTTACGTCACTGAGTCAGTACCGGCAGATGGGTTAATGTTACGTCACTGAGTCAGTACCAGCAGATGGGTTAATGTTACGTCACTGAGTCAGTACCGGCAGATGGGTTAATGTTACGTCACTGAGTCAGTACCAGCAGATGTGTTAATGTTACGTCACTGAGTCAGTACCAGCAGATGGGTTAATGTTACGTCACTGAGTCAGTACCGGCAGATGGGTTAATGTTACGTCACTGAGTCAGTACCGGCAGATGTGTTAATGTTACGTCACTGAGTCAGTACCAGCAGATGGGTTAATGTTACGTCACTGAGTCAGTACCAGCAGATGGGTTAATGTTACGTCACTGAGTCAGTACCGGCAGATGGGTTAATGTTACGTCACTGAGTCAGTACCAGCAGATGGGTTAATGTTACGTCACTGAGTCAGTACCAGCAGATGGGTTAATGTTACGTCACTGAGTCAGTACCGGCAGATGTGTTAATGTTACGTCACTGAGTCAGTACCGGCAGATGGGTTAATGTTATGTCACTGAGTCAGTACCAGCAGATGTGTTAATGTTACGTCACTGAGTCAGTACCAGCAGATGTGTTAATGTTACGTCACTGAGTCAGTACCAGCAGATGTGTTAATGTTATGTCACTGAGTCAGTACCAGCAGATGGGTTAATGTTACGTCACTGAGTCAGTACCGGCAGATGGGTTAATGTTATGTCACTGAGTCAGTACCGGCAGATGGGTTAATGTTATGTCACTGAGTCAGTACCAGCAGATGGGTTAATGTAACTGAGTCAGTACCGGCAGATGGGTTAATGTTATGTCACTGAGTCAGTACCAGCAGATGTGTTAATGTTACGTCACTGAGTCAGTACCGGCAGATGGGTTAATGTTATGTCACTGAGTCAGTACCAGCAGATGGGTTAATGTAACTGAGTCAGTACCGGCAGATGGGTTAATGTTATGTCACTGAGTCAGTACCAGCAGATGGGTTAATGTTACGTCACTGAGTCAGTACCGGCAGATGGGTTAATGTTATGTAACTGAGTCAGTACCGGCAGATCTGTTAATGTTACGTCACTGAGTCAGTACCGGCAGATGGGTTAATGTAACTGAGTCAGTACCAGCAGATGTGTTAATGTTACGTCACTGAGTCAGTACCGGCAGATGGGTTAATGTTATGTCACTGAGTCAGTACCGGCAGATGGGTTAATGTTATGTCACTGAGTCAGTACCAGCAGATGGGTTAATGTAACTGAGTCAGTACCGGCAGATGGGTTAATGTTATGTCACTGAGTCAGTACCAGCAGATGTGTTAATGTTACGTCACTGAGTCAGTACCGGCAGATGGGTTAATGTTATGTCACTGAGTCAGTACCAGCAGATGGGTTAATGTAACTGAGTCAGTACCGGCAGATGGGTTAATGTTATGTCACTGAGTCAGTACCAGCAGATGGGTTAATGTTACGTCACTGAGTCAGTACCGGCAGATGGGTTAATGTTATGTAACTGAGTCAGTACCGGCAGATCTGTTAATGTTACGTCACTGAGTCAGTACCGGCAGATCTGTTAATGTTACGTCACTGAGTCAGTACCGGCAGATGTGTTAATGTTACGTCACTGAGTCAGTACCAGCAGATGTGTTAATGTTACGTCACTGAGTCAGTACCAGCAGATGGGTTAATGTTACGTCACTGAGTCAGTACCAGCAGATGGGTTAATGTTATGTCACTGAGTCAGTACCGGCAGATGTGTTAATGTTACGTCACGGAGTCAGTACCGGCAGATCTGTTAATGTAACTGAGTCAGTACCGGCAGATGTGTTAATGTAACTGAGTCAGTACCGGCAGATGTGTTAATGTAACTGAGTCAGTACCGGCAGATGTGTTAATGTAACTGAGTCAGTACCGGCAGATGTGTTAATGTAACTGAGTCAGTACCGGCAGATCTGTTAATGTAACTGAGTCAGTACCGGCAGATCTGTTAATGTAACTGAGTCAGTACCGGCAGATCTGTTAATGTAACTGAGTCAGTACCGGCAGATGTGTTAATGTCACTGAGTCAGTACCGGCAGATGTGTTAATGTCACTGAGTCAGTACCGGCAGATGTGTTAATGTTACGTCACTGAGTCAGTACCAGCAGATGGGTTAAAATGTTACGTCACTGAGTCAGTACCGGCAGATGTGTTAATGTTACGTCACTGAGTCAGTACCGGCAGATGGGTTAATGTCACTGAGTCAGTACCGGCAGATCTGTTAATGTTACGTCACTGAGTCAGTACCGGCAGATGTGTTAATGTAACTGAGTCAGTACCGGCAGATGGGTTAATGTCACTGAGTCAGTACCAGCAGATGGGTTAATGTTAGGTCACTGAGTCAGTACCAGCAGATGGGTTAATGTTATGTCACTGAGTCAGTACCGGCAGATGTGTTAATGTTACGTCACGGAGTCAGTACCGGCAGATCTGTTAATGTAACTGAGTCAGTACCGGCAGATGTGTTAATGTAACTGAGTCAGTACCGGCAGATGTGTTAATGTAACTGAGTCAGTACCGGCAGATGTGTTAATGTAACTGAGTCAGTACCGGCAGATGTGTTAATGTAACTGAGTCAGTACCGGCAGATCTGTTAATGTAACTGAGTCAGTACCGGCAGATCTGTTAATGTAACTGAGTCAGTACCGGCAGATCTGTTAATGTAACTGAGTCAGTACCGGCAGATGTGTTAATGTCACTGAGTCAGTACCGGCAGATGTGTTAATGTCACTGAGTCAGTACCGGCAGATGTGTTAATGTTACGTCACTGAGTCAGTACCAGCAGATGGGTTAAAATGTTACGTCACTGAGTCAGTACCGGCAGATGTGTTAATGTTACGTCACTGAGTCAGTACCGGCAGATGGGTTAATGTCACTGAGTCAGTACCGGCAGATCTGTTAATGTTACGTCACTGAGTCAGTACCGGCAGATGTGTTAATGTAACTGAGTCAGTACCGGCAGATGGGTTAATGTCACTGAGTCAGTACCAGCAGATGGGTTAATGTTAGGTCACTGAGTCAGTACCAGCAGATGGGTTAATGTTAGGTCACTGAGTCAGTACCGGCAGATGGGTTAATGTTAGGTCACTGAGTCAGTACCGGCAGATGTGTTAATGTAACGTCACTGAGTCGTTGTAGTTGAAAGGCTAGGTGATATTGCCTAAAAAACACATTTCAAATTTATGAGCGAATCACAATATAGATAGAGCCTGTTTTTAAAAAATGTTTTTTAATGTTTTCTCTAAATATTTTTTTGTTGCACAATTAAAGGTCAAATACACTTCATTTAAAACAGTCAGCAATAATCAAATTAATTCAGGACTTGTGAAGTTATACCTAGGCTGAATATATGCCTTCCATAACCATCAGACCCACTAATCATTCAATTATTCTATCAAAATAGTTTAACCTTTTTTTTTTTTTTTTGCAATAATCTTTAAGACTTTCAAGTTTATCTATGAAAAATGATATTTTTTTGTAACAGATTTAACCAGAACCATGCGTAATGCACATTCACTAATTATGTCTAACTTCTAGTAGCAGGCATTATAGGTCATTAACCCAGGTCTCTTAAACAATCTGTCAAGCACAAGTCCACGTGCTAGTGAGTAGCCAGCTTATCTTTTAATATGTAAAGTATAGCCAACGTGGATCTATTTGCTAGCTAACAAGGTTGAACAGTTATCACACCCTTCTGTCCGTCTCCAACTGAACAGCTTGTCCACTTTCTGTATTCCACATGTTGAAATCATGTGGCCTACCATATTTCTCAGAATTGAGTTGTCGATTCCTTAAAAAAAAAAAAATGTTTTATGCTTATTGCACATTTATAAAACGCAGACTTAGACAGCTTGTATAACAGTCTTTGTCTAAAATGCTGCTAGCGGTACTCGCTGCCACGATACCACTTGCGTCAAACTGAGCTTTCATTTTCCAGAATCAATGTTCATTGATTCTGTCGTTTTAGTAGTGTCTGCTCTGTGTCCAACTTGATTAGTCGAGACATAAAACATAAATAAAGGGTATTATACTTTCTACATCTATTCCGGTAAAATAATGTCTGTGTGTGTTTTGTGTCCATAAGACACATTCTGTGTTGGAACGAACCTCAAATGCAAATAGTGAGTTGGAACCTCTTGTCAGAGAGGAAGATGTGATGCTTTGTGTGTGTGTGTGTGTGTGTGTGTGTGTGTGTGTGTGTGTGTGAACCAGAGGCAGAGGTTTCACTACTCGCTAAAATCTAATTTAAAAAAAAATTAAAAAAGGAAAGAAAACATGTTGGACTATCGTACAAAAGCATAATGTGGAATGAATGTAATTGTATATATTGCCCAGCTCTATGGGAAAGAGGTACAGTGGGGCAAAAAAGTATTTAGTCAGCCACCAATTGTGCAAGTTCTCCCACTTAAAAATATGAGAGAGGCCTGTAATTTACATCATAGGTACACTTCAACTATGACAGACAAAATGAGAAAAAAAATCTCCTCTGTCCTCCACTCGTTACATGTATTAATGGCACCTGTTTGAACTTGTTATCTGAATAAAAGACACCTGTCCACAACCTCAAACAGTCACTATGGCCAAGACCAAAGAGCTGTCAAAGGACACCAGAAACAAAATTGTAGACCTGCACCAGGCTGGGAAGACTAAATCTGCAATAGGTAAGCAGCTTGGTTTGAGGAAATCAACTGTGGGAGCAATTATTAGGAAATGGAAGACATACAAGACCACTGATAATCTCCCTCGATCTGGGGCTCCACGCAAGATCTCACCCCGTGGGGTCAAAATGATCACAAGAACGGTGAGCGAAAATCCCAGAACCACACCCAGGTCTCTTAAATGACCTGCAGAGAGCTGGGACCAAAGTAACAAAGCCTACCATCAGTAACACACTACGCCGCCAGGGACTCAAATCCTGCAGTGCCAGACGTGTCCCCCTGCTTAAGCCAGTACATGTCCAGGCCCGTCTGAAGTTTGCTTGGATGATCCAGAAGAAGATTGGGAGAATGTCATATGGTCAGATGAAACCAAAATATAACTTTTTGGTAAAAACTCAACTCGTCGTGTTTGGAGGACAAAGAATGCTGAGTTGCATCCAAAGAACACCATACCTACTGTGAAGCATGGGGGTGGAAACATCAT
Organism: Oncorhynchus clarkii lewisi; assembly: GCF_045791955.1. Lineage (NCBI taxonomy): Eukaryota > Metazoa > Chordata > Actinopteri > Salmoniformes > Salmonidae > Oncorhynchus > Oncorhynchus clarkii. The sequence continues at coordinate 81,868,800 of NC_092163.1, read as the reverse complement.
GCTTTGGGCCTGTTTTTCTGCAAAGGGACCAGGACGACTGATCCGTGTAAAGGAAATAATGAATGGGGCCATGTATCGTGAGATTTTGAGTGAAAACCTCCTTCCGTCAGCAAGGGCATTGAAGATGAAACGTGGCTGGGTCTTTCAGCATGACAATGATCCCAAACACACCGCCCGGGCAACGAAGGAGTGGCTTCGTAAGAAGCATTTCAAGGTCCTGGAGTGGCCTAGCCAGTCTCCAGATCTCAACCCCATAGAAAATCTTTGGAGGGAGTTGAAAGTCCGTGTTGCCCAGCAACAGCCCCAAAACATCGATGTTCTAGAGGAGATCTGCATGGAGGAATGGGCCAAAATACCAGCAACAGTTTGTGAAAACCTTGTGAAGACTTACAGAAAACGTTTGACCTCTGTCATTGCAAACAAATGGTATATAACAAAGTATTGAGATAAACTTGATTGACCAAATACCTATTTTCCACCATCATTTGCAAATAAATTCATTAAAAATCCTACAATGGGATTTTCTGGATTTTTTTTTGGCTCATTTTGTCTGTCATAGTTGAAGTGTACCTATGATGAAAATTACAGGCCTCTCTCATCTTGTGGGAGAACTTGCACAATTGATGGCTGACTAAATACTTTATTGCCCCACTGTAAGTCTGGAGTCATATACCTCTTTTGCCAGGATTCTTTGGACTCCATTTTGTTCATGATTGTATGATGTCATCAGCATCGCCTTAGGTCTTGACCTTCCAGGTCAGTACAGTATTTCCATATGTTAGTATCAGTGTGAATACTGCTGTCCTGTTAACATCAATTTATCCACTGTGATGATGTACAATTTGTTCTTCTTTTCACATTCTAAAGTTCAATCTATTCTACTGGGAGACAAACTATGTTTTTAAGCAAATATGTGTCTGTTGACAGAGTGATTCCATCAAGAGACAGATGTGTCCTTCTATATTAGGCCCTCTAAAACCCATGAGAATACTGTGTTTACTGACCAACGTCCCTGATAGGGGGGGGGGGGGGGTGCGCTGTGTTGACAACAGCAATGTTTAGTCTGTGGACTGTGGGAGAGAATTGTCTGACTGATCAATAGGGCAACAGGGGGGGGGTGCTGTGTTGACAACAGCGTTGTTTAGTCTGTGGACTGTGGGAGAGAAGCGTCTGTGGCTCTGGTTGATCAATAGGGCAACAGGGACCGTACCTGAGGGGTGGTGGTGCTGTGTTGACCATAGCGTTGTTTAGTCTGTGGACTGTGGGAGAGAAGCGTCTGTGGCTCTGGTTGATCAATAGGGCAACAGGGACCGTACCTGAGGGGGGGTGGTGCTGTGTTGACCATAGCGTTGTTTAGTCTGTGGACTGTGGGAGAGAAGCGTCTGTGGCTCTGGTTGATCAATAGGGCAACAGGGACCGTACCTGAGGGGGGGTGGTGCTGTGTTGACAACAGCGTTGTTTAGTCTGGACTGTGGGAGAGAAGCGTCTGTGGCTCTGGTTGATCAATAGGGCAACAGGGACCGTACCTGAGGGGGGGGGGGTGGTGTGCTGTGTTGACAACAGCGTTGTTTAGTCTGTGGACTGTGGGAGAGAAGTGTCTGTGGCTCTGGTTGATCAATAGGGCAACAGGGACCGTACCTGAGGGGGGGTGGTGCTGTGTTGACAACAGCGTTGTTTAGTCTGTGGACTGTGGGAGAGAAGCGTCTGTGGCTCTGGTTGATCAATAGGGCAACAGGGACCGTACCTGAGGGGGGGGGGGGGTGCTGTGTTGACAACAGCGTTGTTTAGTCTGTGGACTGTGGGAGAGAAGCGTCTGTGGCTCTGGTTGATCAATAGGGCAACAGGGACCGTACTATCGTGATACTTAGCTACTGATACAATATGTGTTGCCATTCTCCTGATTCTATATATAGGGCCCTATATAATCTGCGATGCAGTGAACGTGGAAGGAATCCCATCATGCAGACATTTTAAAAGGGAATTCAATAGTGTTAAAACATGTATTTAATAGGACTGGTCGATTGTTTGGTCGCAATTTTTTTAAATGATTGGTGCACAAGACACTTGTCTGATTCGTGCCTGTCTGATTCGTGCCTGTCTGATTCGTGCCTGTCTGATTCGTGCCTGTCTGAGTGGACTAGTACCAAAAATAAGACCATTTTATAACAATTGAGCTTTCTCCCATGTTGGATAGAGGTCACAGTCCATGGCCTTTTCCTAGCCCATGTTGCTCCGTGCATAATAGCAATGTTAACCAGCATATTGGTGTTGAGAACAATGTGGTGGAGGCAGCAGCAGAGTGAGGAGAGGAGAAAACAGAAAACGTCTTAATTGAGGAGAGAGGAAACCCCAACTGAATTAGGTCTATAATCAATAGTCGTAACTGGTAATAAATGCACCTGGCTTTATAAATCTACAGAAATAAGACCGATCCTGCTTCTGTTTCCTGTTTGAGTGTTTAATAGCCTACTGATTCCGTAAGCTCCAAGCTGCATGCAACCAGTAACCAGTAGGTAGCCTAGTGGTTAGAGCGTTGGGCCAGTCACCAGCAGATAGCCTACTGATTCCGTGAGCTCCACGCTGCATGCAACCAGTAACCAGTAGGTAGCCTAGTGGTTAGAGCGTTGGGCCAGTCACCAGCAGATAGCCTACTGATTCCGTGAGCTCCACGCTGCATGCAACCAGTAACCAGTAGGTAGCCTAGTGGTTAGAGCGTTGGGCCAGTCACCAGCAGATAGCCTACTGATTCCGTGAGCTCCACGCTGCATGCAACCAGTAACCAGTAGTTAGCCTAGTGGTTAGAGCGTTGGGCCAGTCACCAGCAGATAGCCTACTGATTCCGTGAGCTCCAAGCTGCATGCAACCAGTAACCAGTAGGTAGCCTAGTGGTTAGAGCGTTGGGCCAGTCACCAGCAGATAGCCTACTGATTCCGTGAGCTCCAAGCTGCATGCAACCAGTAACCAGTAGGTAGCCTAGTGGTTAGAGCGTTGGGCCAGTCACCAGCAGATAGCCTACTGATTCCGTGAGCTCCACGCTGCATGCAACCAGTAACCAGTAGGTAGCCTAGTGGTTAGAGCGTTGGGCCAGTCACCAGCAGATAGCCTACTGATTCCGTGAGCTCCAAGCTGCATGCAACCAGTAACCAGTAGGTAGCCTAGTGGTTAGAGCGTTGGGCCAGTCACCAGCAGATAGCCTACTGATTCCGTGAGCTCCACGCTGCATGCAACCAGTAACCAGTAGGTAGCCTAGTGGTTAGAGCGTTGGGCCAGTCACCAGCAGATAGCCTACTGATTCCGTGAGCTCCACGCTGCATGCAACCAGTAACCAGTAGTTAGCCTAGTGGTTAGAGCGTTGGGCCAGTAACCAGCAGGTAGCCTAGTGGTTAGAGCGTTGGGCCAGTCAACAGCAGGTAGCCTGGTGGTTAGAGCGTTGGGCCAGTCAACAGCAGGTAGCCTAGTGGTTAGAGCGTTGGGCCAGTAACCAGCAGGTAGCCTAGTGGTTAGAGCGTTGGGCCAGTAACCAGCAGGTAGCCTAGTGGTTAGAGCGTTGGGCCAGTCAACAGTAGGTAGCCTAGTGGTTAGAGCGTTGGGCCAGTCACCAGCAGGTAGCCTAGTGGTTAGAGCGTTGGGCCAGTCACCAGCAGGAAGTCTAGTGGTTAGAGAGTTGGACTAGTAACCAGCAGTTAGCCTAGTGGTTAGAGCGTTGGGCCAGTAACCAGCAGGAAGTCTAGTGGTTAGAGCGTTGGGCCAGTAACCAGCAGGAAGTCTAGTGGTTAGAGAGTTGGGCCAGTAACCAGCAGGTAGCCTAGTGTTTAGAGCGTTGGGCCAGTAACCAGCAGGTAGCCTAGTGGTTAGAGCGTTGGGCCAGTAACCAGCAGGTAGCCTAGTGGTTAGAGCGTTGGGCCAGTAACCGAAAGGTTGCAAGATTGAATCCCCGTGCTGACAAGGTAAAAATCTGTCGTTCTGCCCCTGAACAACGCAGTTAACCCACTGTTCCCTGGTAGGCCGTCATTGTAAATAAGAATTTGTTCTTAACTGACTTGCCTTGTTGAATAAAAATATATATTTTTTAAATGTTTTAAATTGAATGTTTACACTGTTGTACCCTGATGAAGACAGCTTGTTTGTCGAAACGTTGGTTATTAGGTTATTCAATTATTGCATCTGAGCTTCTAGAGTGTGCGGCTCTCCTTTAATTTTTCAAGTGTTCTACTCCGCTAGCCAGCACATCGCCTAAATTGGTGTGCGTTTCTTTCGCCTCTAGTTTACACTGTTCCAAACAGAAAGAGTAATGGTAGGCCAAGCTTTCTAAAAGGATCAGTTATGTTCAGGGAACTCCATCCATATGAGCGTCGGTGGACACTTACAGCTGGAACAGCACCATCTAGTGGTCAGAACTAGGTAAAATCAGGCTGTAAGATTTTTTATTTGATTTATTTCACCTTTATTTAACCAGGTAGGCAAACAAAAAGTCTATATACAGTGAGTGCAAATGAGGTAAGTTAAGGAAATAAATGGGCCATGGTGGCGAAGTAATTACAATATAGCAATTAAATACTGGAATGGTAGATCGGCAGAAGATGAATGTGCAGGTAGAGATACTGGGGTGCAAAGGAGCAAAATAAATAAATAAATACCAGTATGGGGATGAGGTAGGTAGATAGATGGGCTGTTTACAGATAGGCTAAGTACAGGTGTAGTGATCTGTAAAATGCTCTGACAGCTGGTCCTTAAAGCTAGTGAGGGAGATGTGAGTCTCCAGCTTCAGAAATTTTTGCAATTCGTTCCAGTCATGGGCAGCAGAGAACTGGAAGGAAAGACGACCAAAGGAGGAATTGGCTTTGGGGGTGACCAGTGAAATATACCTGCTGGAGCGCGTGCTACGAGTGGGTGCTGCTATGCTGACCAGTGAGCTGAGATAAGGCGGGGCTTTACCTAGCAGAGACTTGTAGATAACCTGTAGCCAGTGGGTTTGGCGACGAGTATGAAGCGAGGGCCAACCAATGAGAGCGTACAGATCGCAATGGTGGTATTGTATGGGGCTTTGGTGACAAAACGGATGGCACTGTGATAGACTGCATCCAGTTTGTTGAGTAGAGTGTTGGAGGCTATTTTATAGATGACATCACCGAAGTCGAGGATCGGTACGATGGTCAGTTTAACGAGGGTATGTTTGGCAGCATGAGTGAAGGATGCTTTTTTGCGATATAGGAATCCGATTCTAGATTTAATTTTGTATTGGAGATGCTTAATGTGAGTCTGGAAGGAGAGTTTACAGTCTAACCAGACACCCAGGTATTTGTAGTTGTCCACGTATTCTAAGTCAGAGCTGTCTGTCAGAGCTGTTTGATGTATACAAAAAAGAGAGTCGGCCCGAGAATTGAACCCTGTGGCACCCCCTATAGAGACTGTCAGAGGTCCAGACAACAGGCCCTCCGATTTGACACACTGAACTCTATCAGAGAAGTAGTTGGTAAACCAGGCGAGGCAATCATTTGAGAAACCAAGGCTGTCGAGTGTGCCAATAAGAATGTGGTGATTGACAGAGTCGAAAGCCTTGGCCAGGTCGATGAATACGGCTGCACAGTAATGTCTCTTATCGATGGCGGTTATGATATCGTTTAGAACCTTGAGCGTGGCTGAGGTGCACCCATGACCAGCTCTGAAACCAGATTGCATAGCGGAGAAGGTATGGTGGGATTCGAAATGGTCAGTAATCTGTTTGTTAACTAGGCTTTCGAAGACCTTAGAAAGACAGGGTAGGATAGATATAGGTCTGTAGCAGTTTGGGTCTAGAGTGTCACCCCCTTTGAAGAGGGGGATGACCGCGGCAGCTTTCCAGTCTTTGGGAATCTCAGACGATACGAAAGAGAGGTTGAACAGGCTAGTAATAGGGGTTGCAACAATTTCGGCAGATAATTTTAGAAAGAGATGGTCCAGATTGTCTAGCCCGGCTGATTTGTAGGGGTACAGATTTTGCAGAACATCGGCTATTTGGGTAAAGGAGAAATGGTGGTGTTTTTGGCGGGTTGTTGTGGAGCGTGCCGGGCAGTTGACCGGGGTAGGGGTAGCCATGTGGAAAGCATGGCCAGCCGTAGAGAAATGCTCAATTATAGCGGATTTATCGTTGGTGACGATGTTTCCTAGCCTCAGAGCAGTGGGCAGCTGGGAGGAGGTGCTCTTATTCTCCATGGACTTTAGTGTCCCAGAACTTTTTTGAGTTAGTACTACAGGATGCAAATTTCTGTTTGAAAAAGCTTGCCTTAGCTTTTCTAACTGCTTCTGTATAATTGTTCCTAACTTCCCTGAAAAGTTGCATATCACAGGGGCTATTCGATGCTAATGCATAACGCCACAGGATGTTTTTGTGCTGGTCAAGGGCAGACAGGTCTGGCGTGAACCAAGGACTATATCTATTTCTAGTTCTAAATCTTTTGAGAGGGGCATACTTATTTAAGATGGTGAAGAAGGCACTTTTATAGAATAGCCAGGCATCATCTACTGACAGGATGAGGTCAATGTCATTCCAGGATACCCCGGCCAGGTCGATTAGAAAGGCCTGCTCGCAGAAGTGTTTCAGGAAGCGTTTGACAGTGATGAGGGGTGGTCGTTTGGTCGCAGACCCATTACGGATGCAGGTAATGAGGCAGTGATCGCTGAGATCTTGATTGAAAACAGCAGAGGTGTATTTGGAGGGCGAATTAGTTAGGATGACATCTATGAGGGTGCCCGTGTTTACTTATTTGGGGTTGTACCTGGTATGTTCATTGATAATTTGTGTGAGATTGAGGGCATCAAGCTTAGTTTGTAGGATGGCCAGGGTGTTAAGCATGTCCCGGTTTAGGTCACCTAGTAGCATGAGCCCAGAAGATATATGGGGGGCAATCAGTTCACATATAGTATCGAGGGCACAGCTGGGGGCAGAGGAAGGTCTATAGCAAGCGGCAACAGTGAGAGACTTGTTTCTGGAAAGGTGCATTTTTAGAAGTAGAAGCTCAAATTGTTTTGGTACAGACTTAGCCTGCAGAGTTCTGTATTACTTTCTATCTTTGCAGTAGATTGTAACACCGCCCCCTTTGGCAGTTCTATCTTGGTGGAAAACGTTATAGTTAGCAATGGAGATTTCAGGGTTTTTGGTGGTTTTCCTAAGCCAGGATTTAGACACGGCTAAGACATCTGGGTCGGCAGAGTTTGCCAACAAACTTAGGGAGTAGGCTTCTAATGTTAACATGCATGAAACCAAGGCTTTTACGTTTACAGAAGTCAACAAATGAGAGCACCTGGGGGGTGGGAGTGGAGCTTGGCACTGCAGGACCTGGATTAACCTCCACATCACCAGAGGAACAGAGGAGAAGTAGAATAAGGGTACGGCTAAAGACTATACAAACTGGCCGTCTAGCACGTTCAGAACAGAGAGTAAAAGGAGCAGGTTTCTGGGCACGATAGCATAGATTCAAGGCATAGTGTACAGACAAAGGTAAGGTAGTTCAGGGGCAGAACAACAGATTTGTACCTAGTCAGCGCGGGGATTTGAAGATGGGAAACAAACCTTTATAACTTGAATTTCTTTCAACTAAAACATCACACAATTCACTGAGAATACATTACATAGGATGAAGAAGCAATACTCCAAGGGGCATCTCCATACTACTAGATGTCAGGTAGTTTATTTATTGAATATAATATGAATCCTAATAAATATAAACGGCCCAATTTGGGTGCAATCATTTAACTTAGTTTCTCATATCAAATTATATATCAACAAAATAATGTTGCAGGAATGCTAATCTTAACTGTTTCTAACTACAGAAACAATGTCTGAACATTCTGAGATGGTAAGTGTCATGACTTGCTGAAAGGTCATGGAACGACCCGCCCTGCTACTGATCCTGATTCAGCAACTAATTATGAAGCTCTTGGCTAGTTGAATCAGGTGTGTTGGGACCAGGCTGGTATTGAAATGTTACAGAATGCTGTTATAGTGTATGGGAAGGGTTGAGGATAGGGTGAAGAGAGGGGGAAAGAGGTGGGTAAGGGCAGTTGGGCCACTCCATTTGAAGTGTTCCACTGTCTGGTCTTTCCCCTCTTCAGACCTCTCTCTGTTCATAGTGGCTGATTGGTGTTCCACTGTCTGGTCTGTCCCCTCTTCAGACCTCTCTCTGTTCATAGTGGCTGATTGGTGTTCCACTGTCTCGTCTGTCCCCTCTCCAGACCTCTCTCTGTTCATAGTGGCTGATTGGTGTTCCACTGTCTGGTCTGTCCCCTCTCCAGACCTCTCTCTGTTCATAGTGGCTGATTGGTGTTCCACTGTCTGGTCTTTCCCCTCTTCAGACCTCTCACTGTTCATAGTGGCTGGTTGTTCCAGCTAGGCAGGCTCACTCATGGCAAGGTTTGTTTTATCAATCAGAATGGAGCCTAGGTGGTGGGTGTGCCATGGGGGCATGGCGATTGGCACTTTTTATAGAAAATTCCCTGCAATTCTACACAGGTTACCATGCAGTTCAGATAACATTTAGCACGTTTAAAGCTCATTTCCTGCGATTCTACATATTCTGGCATGGAGAGAAAAAGTTGTTGTTTCAAAGCAAATTTCCTGAAATTCAATGCGTTTTGCCATGGCTAATGCTTTTCTTTTGCTCAACCAAATACTGCTACTTCATTGTTTTGGGGATTTTTTTATTCTCCCTGACTGTATCGCTTTTATTTTGGAAATTGTTATTTCTCAAATATTATATTATAAAACATTATTTTTAAAAAGTGTTAAACAAATCAAAATATATTTTATATTTGAGATTCTTCAAAGTTGCCACCGTTTGCCTTGATGACAGCTTTGCACACTCTTGGTATTCTCTCAACCAGCTTCATGAGGTCACCTGGAATGCATTTCAATTAACAGGTGTGCCTTGTTAAAAGTTAATTTGTGAAATTTCTTACCTTAATGTGTAAGTTGTGTTGTGTCAAGGTAGGGGTGGTATACAGAAGATAGCCCTATTTGGTAAAAGACCAAGTCGAAATTATGGTAAGAACATCTCAATAAGCAACAATCCATCATTAATTTAAGACATGAAGGTCAGTCAATCCTGATAATTTCAAGAACCTTGAAAGTTTCTTCAAGTGCAGTCGCAAAAACCATCAAGCGCTATGATCAAACTGGCTCTCATGAGGACCACCACAGGAAAGGAAGACCCAGAGTTACATGTTGTGATATTTATATTGTATTTTTAATCCCAGGCCCCCGTCCCCACAGGAGGCCTTTTGCCTTTTGGTAGGCCGTCATTGTGAATAAGAATTTGTTCTTAACGGAATTTCCTAGATGAAGGTTAAATAAAATAAATAAAAATAATGAGTTCATTAGTTACCAGACTCAGAAATTGCAGCCCAAATAAATGCTTCACAGAGTTCAAGTAATAGACACATCTGAACATCAGCTGTTCAGAGGAGACTGTGGGAATCAGGCCTTCATGGTCCAATTGCTGCAAAGAAACAACTACAAAAGGACACCAATAAGAAGGAAGAGACTTGCCTGGGCCAAGAAACTCGAGCAATGGACATTAATCTGTCCTTTGGTCTTCGTCTCATGTCTTTGTGAGACGAAGAGTAGGTGAATGGATGATCTCTGCATGTGTGGTTCCCACCATGAAGCATGGAGGAGGTGGTGTGGGGGTGCTTTGCTGGTTCACTGTCTATGATTTATTTATAATTCCAAGCACACTTAACCAGCATTTTTACCATAGCAATCTGCAGCAATATAGAATAATAGTGGCATGCCAGCAGCATACCATCCTGCATACCACTGCTGGCTTGCTTCTGAAGCTAAGCAGGGTTGGTCCTGTTCAGTCCCTGGATGGGAGACCAGATGCTGCTGGAAGTGGTGTTGGAGGGCCAGTAGGAGGCACTCTTTCCTCTGGTCTAAAAAAAGATCCCAATACCCCAGGGCAGTGATTGGGGACACTGCCCTGTGTAGGGTGCTGTCTTTCGGATGGGACGTTAAATGGGTGTCCTGACTCTCTGAGGTCATTTAAGATCCCATGACACTTATCGTAAGAGTAGGGGTGTTAACCCCGGTGTCCTGGCTAAATTCCCAATCTGACCCTCAAACCATCACGGTCACCTAATAATCCCCAGTTTACAATTGGCTCATTCATCCCCCTCTTCTCCCCTGTAACTATTCCCCAGGTTGTTGCTGCAAATGAGAATGTGTTCTCAAAAAAATAAAAAATAAAATAAAAATATGCCATCCCATCTGGTTTGTGCTTAGTGGGACTATAATTTGTTTTTCAACAGGACAATGACCCATTCACCTTCAGGGTTTTTTGACTAAGAAGGAGAGTGATGGAGTGCTGCATCAGATGACCTGACCTCCACAATCACCCGACCTCAACTCAATTGAGATGGTTTGGGATGATTTGGACCGCAGACTGAAGCAAAAGCAGCCAACAAGTGCTCAGCATATGTGGGAACTCCTTCAAGACCGTTGGAAAAGCATTCCAGGTGAAGCTGGTTGAGAGAATGCCAAGAGTGTGCAAAGCTGTCATCAAGGCAAAGGGTGGCTATTTGAAGAATCTCAAATCTCAAATATATTTGTTTAACACTTTTTTTGGTTACTACATGATGTGTTTTATTTAATTGTTTTATTTAATTGTTTTGATGTCATCACTAATTATTCTACAATTTCGAAAATAGTAAAAAGTAAAGAAAAACCCTTGAATGAGTAGGTGTTCTAAAACTGTTGACCGTGTGTGTGTATGTGAGTGTGTGATATTATGAACACTGTTTGTACCTAGGCAACCTGAAAAAAAGCTTTGCCCCCCGAGGTATATAAAGCTCTATGCGCCCTGGTCAAAGATCCCTATGCGCCCTGGTCAAAGATCCCCATGCTCCCTGGTCAAAAGTAGTGCACTATGAAGGGTTTGCGGTGCTATTTGGGACGTAAACTGAAGACCTTTCATACGCTCCACATGTGACGGTGACAATCTGCATTTCTAATGCGACGAATTCAACTCGTGAGCAGCTGAGAGATGGACAATGAAGTGGAGAGAGAGCGACAGAGAGCTGCTGTTTCAGAACGGGCTGGTCCGGTCTCTGTCCTCATGCTCCTTTTGTGTGTTTTTAGGTTCAGCATCCAGATCATGAATAGGGGATTGTCATGCCGTCTATTATTATGTCAATTGAAGCAGTAGCGGTAGCCCTACATTAGTGAATATTCATTTTCCATCTTTTGCACATTGTTCTTTATGTGTGTGACATTTGTTGTGGAACAGGACGTTCAAGGAATCTGCAGGCTTAATCAATGCATCGTTTCTCCATCATGGTATAGGCAGGTGGGCCCCCTTGCCTAGTTCTGTTGCTCACCTGAAAGAGTTGGCTTTCAATTGACAGTTTGTTCCAGCTGGGGCTTGGATGATGATGATATGGCATATTTTATTCCCTACCTGCTAAAATAATCTAAAATAAATCTGTAATTTAGTCCGTCATCTAAACTCTAATTTAGACAGAGATATTTCAGCTGAGCATCAGTACCCTGATCAATAACCGCTGACCTGTGAACTTCCTCTCTAAACCTTTAAGTGCCCAGTCTCTGGCTACGTCCCAAATGTCACTCTATTCCGTATAATAATGCCCATAGCGCTGTGTTCAAAAGTAGTGCACTATGTAGGCAATAGGGTGCCTTTTTGGGATGCAGTCTTTGTCATTCTCTACCCCTGGCTCCAACCTTCACAGTCCCCCATGTGAAGAAGACCTCTCTGGACGAAGAATACTGAACAGAGGAGGATAAGAAGAAGAATACTGAACAGAGGAGGAGGAGGAGAAGAATACTGAACAGAGGAGGATAAGAAGAAGAATACTGAACAGAGGAGGATAAGAAGAAGAATACTGAACAGAGGAGGATAAGAAGAAGAATACTGAACAGAGGAGGAGGAGAAGAAGAAGAATACTGAACAGAGGAGGAGGAGAAGAAGAATACTGAACAGAGGAGGAGGCGAAGAATACTGAACAGAGGAGAAGAAGAAGAAGAATACTGAACAGAGGAGGATAAGAAGAAGAATACTGAACAGAGGAGGAGGAGGAGAAGAATAATGAACAGAGGAGGAGGAGGAGAATAATACTGAACAGAGGAGGAGGAGGAGAAGAATACTGAACAGAGGAGGAGGAGGAGAAGAATACTGAACAGAGGAGGAGGAGGAGAAGAATACTGAACAGAGGAGGAGGAGGAGAAGAATACTGAACAGAGGAGGAGGAGGAGAAGAATACTGAACAGAGGAGGAGGAGGAGAAGAAGAAGAATACTGAACAGAGGAGGAGGAGAAGAAGAAGAATACTGAACAGAGGAGGAGAAGAATACTGAACAGAGGAGGAGGAGGAGAAGAATACTGAACAGAGGAGGAGAAGAAGAAGAAGAATACTGAACAGAGGAGGAGGAGAAGAAGAATACTGAACAGAGGAGGAGGAGGAGAAGAAGAATACTGAACAGAGGAGGAGGAGAAGAAGAATACTGAACAGAGGAGGAGGAGAAGAAGAAGAATACTGAACAGAGGAGGATAAGAAGAAGAATACTGAACAGAGGAGGAGAAGAAGAAGAATACTGAACAGAGGAGGAGAAGAAGAAGACTACTGAACAGAGGAGGAGGAGAAGAAGAAGAATACTGAACAGAGGAGGAGGAGGAGAAGAAGAAGAATACTGAACAGAGGAGGAGGAGAAGAAGAATACTGAACAGAGGAGGAGGAGAAGAAGAAGAAGAATACTGAACAGAGGAGGAGGAGGAGAAGAAGAAGAATACTGAACAGAGGAGGAGGAGGAGAAGAATACTGAACAGAGGAGGAGAAGAAGAAGAATACTGGACAGAGGAGGAGGAGAAGAAGAAGAATACTGGACAGAGGAGGAGGAGGAGGAGAAGAATACTGAACAGAGGAGGAGAAGAAGAAGAATACTGAACAGAGGAGGAGGAGAAGAAGAAGAAGAATACTGAACAGAGGAGGAGGAGAAGAAGAATACTGAACAGAGGAGGAGGAGAAGAAGAATACTGAACAGAGGAGGAGGAGGAGAAGAAGAAGAATACTGAACAGAGGAGGAGGAGGAGAAGAATACTGAACAGAGGAGGAGAAGAAGAATACTGAACAGAGGAGGAGAAGAAGAAGAATACTGAACAGAGGAGGAGGAGAAGAAGAAGAATACTGAACAGAGGAGGAGAAGAAGAAGAAGAATACTGAACAGAGGAGGAGGAGAAGAATAAGAATACTGAACAGAGGAGGAGAAGAAGAAGAATACTGAACAGAGGAGGAGGAGGAGAAGAAGAATACTGAACAGAGGAGGAGGAGAAGAAGAATACTGAACAGAGGAGGAGGAGAAGAAGAAGAATACTGAACAGAGGAGGAGGAGGAGAAGAATACTGAACAGAAGAGGAGGAGAAGAAGAAGAATACTGAACAGAGGAGGAGGAGAAGAAGAAGAATACTGAACAGAGGAGGAGAAGAAGAAGAATACTGAACAGAGGAGGAGAAGAAGAAGAATACTGAACAAAGGAGGAGGAGGAGAAGAATACTGAACAGAGGAGGAGGAGGAGAAGAATACTGAACAGAGGAGGAGGAGAAGGAGAAGAATACTGAACAGAGGAGGAGGAGAAGAAGAAGAATACTGAACAGAGGAGGAGGAGGAGAAGAATACTGAACAGAGGAGGAGGAGAAGAAGAAGAATACTGAACAGAGGAGGAGGAGGAGAAGAAGAATACTGAACAGAGGAGGAGAAGAAGAAGAATACTGAACAGAGGAGGAGGAGAAGAAGAAGAATACTGAACAGAGGAGGAGGAGAAGAAGAAGAATACTGAACAGAGGAGGAGGAGAAGAAGAAGAATACTGAACAGAGGAGGAGGAGAAGAATACTGAACAGAGGAGGAGGAGAAGAAGAAGAATACTGAACAGAGGAGGAGGAGAAGAAGAAGAATACTGAACAGAGGAGGAGGAGAAGAAGAAGAATACTGAACAGAGGAGGAGGAGAAGAAGAGTACTGAACAGAGGAGGAGGAGAAGAATACTGAACAGAGGAGGAGGATAAGAAGAAGAATACTGAACAGAGGAGGAGGAGAAGAAGAAGAATACTGAACAGAGGAGGAGGATAAGAAGAAGAATACTGAACAGAGGAGGATAAGAAGAAGAAGAATACTGAACAGAGGAGGATAAGAAGAAGAATACTGAACAGAGGAGGATAAGAAGAAGAATACTGAACAGAGGAGGAGGAGGAGAAGAAGAATACTGAACAGAGGAGGAGGATAAGAAGAATACTGAACAGAGGAGGAGGAGAAGAAGAAGAATACTGAACAGAGGAGGAGGAGGAGAAGAAGAATACTGAACAGAGGAGGAGGAGAAGAAGAGTACTGAACAGAGGAGGAGGAGAAGAATACTGAACAGAGGAGGAGGAGGAGAAGAAGAATACTGAACAGAGGAGGAGAAGAAGAAGAATACTGAACAGAGGAGGAGGAGAAGAAGAAGAAGAATACTGAACAGAGGAGGAGGATAAGAAGAAGAATACTGAACAGAGGAGGAGGAGAAGAAGAAGAATACTGAACAGAGGAGGAGGAGGAGAAGAAGAATACTGAACAGAGGAGGAGGAGAAGAAGAGTACTGAACAGAGGAGGAGGAGAAGAAGAAGAATACTGAACAGAGGAGGAGGAGAAGAAGAAGAATACTGAACAGAGGAGGAGGAGGAGAAGAAGAATACTGAACAGAGGAGGAGGATAAGAAGAAGAATACTGAACAGAGGAGGAGGAGAAGAAGAAGAATACTGAACAGAGGAGGAGGAGAAGAATACTGAACAGAGGAGGATAAGAAGAAGAATACTGAACAGAGGAGGAGGAGAAGAATACTGAACAGAGGAGGATAAGAAGAAGAATACTGAACAGAGGAGGAGGAGAAGAATAAGAATACTGAACAGAGGAGGAGGAGAAGAAGAAGAATACTGAACAGAGGAGGAGGAGAAGAAGAATACTGAACAGAGGAGGAGGATAAGAAGAATACTGAACAGAGGAGGAGAAGAAGAAGAAGAATACTGAACAGAGGAGGAGGAGAAGAATACTGAACAGAGGAGGAGGATAAGAAGAATACTGAACAGAGGAGGAGAAGAAGAAGAAGAAGAATACTGAACAGAGGAGGAGGAGAAGAATACTGAACAGAGGAGGAGGAGGAGAAGAATACTGAACAGAGGAGGATAAGAAGAAGAATACTGAACAGAGGAGGAGGAGAAGAAGAAGAAGAATACTGAACAGAGGAGGATAAGAAGAAGAATACTGAACAGAGGAGGAGGAGAAGAAGAAGAATACTGAACAGAGGAGGAGGAGGAGAAGAATACTGAACAGAGGAGGAGAAGAAGAATACTGAACAGAGGAGGAGGAGAAGAAGAAGAATACTGAACAGAGGAGGAGGAGGAGAAGAATACTGAACAGAGGAGAAGAAGAAGAAGAATACTGAACAGAGGAGGATAAGAAGAAGAATACTGAACAGAGGAGGAGGAGGAGAAGAAGAATACTGAACAGAGGAGGATAAGAAGAAGAATACTGAACAGAGGAGGAGGAGAAGAAGAAGAATACTGAACAGAGGAGGAGGAGGAGAAGAAGAATACTGAACAGAGGAGGAGGAGGAGAAGAATACTGAACAGAGGAGGATAAGAAGAAGAATACTGAACAGAGGAGGATAAGAAGAAGAATACTGAACAGAGGAGGATAAGAAGAAGAATACTGAACAGAGGAGGAGGAGGAGAAGAAGAAGAATACTGAACAGAGGAGGAGGAGGAGAAGAATACTGAACAGAGGAGAAGAAGAAGAAGAATACTGAACAGAGGAGGATAAGAAGAAGAATACTGAACAGAGGAGGAGGAGGAGAAGAATAATACTGAACAGAGGAGGAGGAGGAAAAGAATACTGAACAGAGGAGAAGAAGAAGAAGAATACTGAACAGAGGAGGATAAGAAGAAGAATACTGAACAGAGGAGGAGGAGGAGAAGAAGAATACTGAACAGAGGAGGATAAGAAGAAGAAGAATACTGAACAGAGGAGGAGGAGGAGAAGAATACTGAACAGAGGAGGAGGAGGAGAAGAATACTGAACAGAGGAGGATAAGAAGAAGAATACTGAACAGAGGAGAAGAAGAATAATACTGAACAGAGGAGGAGGAGATGAAGAATACTGAACAGAGGAGGAGGAGAAGAAGAGTACTGAACAGAGGAGGAGGAGGAGAAGAAGAATACTGAACAGAGGAGGAGGAGAAGAATACTGAACAGAGGAGAAGAAGAAGAAGAATACTGAACAGAGGAGGATAAGAAGAAGAATACTGAACAGAGGAGGAGGAGGAGAAGAATACTGAACAGAGGAGGATAAGAAGAAGAATACTGAACAGAGGAGGATAAGAAGAAGAATACTGAACAGAGGAGGAGGAGAAGAAGAAGAATACTGAACAGAGGAGGAGGAGAAGAAGAATACTGAACAGAGGAGGAGGCGAAGAATACTGAACAGAGGAGAAGAAGAAGAAGAATACTGAACAGAGGAGGATAAGAAGAAGAATACTGAACAGAGGAGGAGGAGGAGAAGAATAATACTGAACGGAGGAGGAGGAGAAGAAGAAGAATACTGAACAGAGGAGGAGGAGGAGAAGAATACTGAACAGAGGAGGAGGAGGAGGAGAAGAATACTGAACAGAGGAGGAGGAGGAGGAGAAGAATACTGAACAGAGGAGGAGGAGGAGGAGAAGAATACTGAACAGAGGAGGAGGAGGAGGAGAAGAATACTGAACAGAGGAGGAGGAGGAGAAGAATACTGAACAGATGAGGAGGAGAAGAGTACTGAACAGAGGAGGAGGAGATGAATACTGAACAGAGGAGGAGGAGGAGAAGAATACTGAACAGAGGAGGAGGAGAAGAATACTGAACAGAGGAGGAGGAGGAGAAGAATACTGAACAGAGGAGGAGGAAGAGGAGAAGAATACTGAACAGAGGAGGAGGAGAAGAAGAATACTGAACAGAGGAGGAGGAGGAGGAGAAGAATACTGAACAGAGGAGGAGGAGAAGAAGAATACTGAACAGAGGAGGAGGAGGAGATGAATACTGAACAGAGGAGGAGGAGAGTACTGAACAGAGGAGCAGACTGTAAAATAGTGTTTAAATTAATTCCAATGGCCTAAACTTCATCCCATTCCCACAGGGGCAACTCTTTAAAGTGCTTTTATACAGTGCCTATAGAAAGTCTACATCCCCCTTGGATTTGTTTGTGTTATAAAGGGATTAATATGTATGTAATTGTAATATTTTTGTCAATGATCCACAGAAAATACTGTGTCAAAGAGGAAGAAGAATTATATACAGTGCATTTGGAAAGTATTCAGACCCCTTCTCTTTTTCCATATTTTGTTACGTTACAGCCTTATTCTAAAATGGATTACATTGTTTTTTTCCCCCTCCTCAATCTACACACAATACCCCATAATGACATTACAATACCCCATAATGACATTACAATAACCCATAATGACATCACAATACCCCATAATGACATCACAATACCCCATAATGACATTACAATACCCCATAATGACATTACAATAACCCATAATGACATTACAATAACCCATAATGACATCACAATACCCCATAATGACATCACAATACCCCATAATGACATCACAATACCCCATAATGACATCACAATACCCCATAATGACATCACAATACCCCATAATGACATTACAATAACCCATAATGACATCACAATACCCCATAATGACATTACAATACCCCATAATGACATTACAATACCCCATAATGACATTACAATAACCCATAATGACATTACAATAACCCATAATGACATTACAATACCCCATAATGACATTACAATACCCCATAATGACATTACAATAACCCATAATGACATTACAATAACCCATAATGACATCACAATACCCCATAATGACATCACAATACCCCATAATGACATCACAATACCCCATAATGACATCACAATACCCCATAATGACATCACAATACCCCATAATGACATCACAATACCCCATAATGACATCACAATACCCCATAATGACATTACAATAACCCATAATGACATCACAATAACCCATAATGAAAAGTTTTGGGACACTGTAAAGTCCATGGAGAACAAGAGCACCTCCTCTCAGCTGCCCACTGACTGAGGCTAGGTAACACGGTCACCACTGATAAATCCATGATAATCTAAAATTTCAATAAGCATTTCTCTACGGCTGGCCATGCCTTCCTCCTGGCTACTGCAACCCCGGCCAACAGCTCCGCACCCACTGCAGTTACTCGCCGAGCCTCCCCAGCGTCTCCTTCACCCATATCCAGACAGCAGATGTTCTGAAAGAGCTGCAAAACCTGGACCAGTACAAATCAACTGGGCTAGACAATCTGCAAATCAAAGGAGGCAAAAGGTCCCTTCTATATATAGATCCCCTGTGTTGTTGATCCCTAGCTCTCCCCATCGCTCAAAGGCGTTATCAAGGTTAGTGGGGGCAGAGGAGGGATTCCTAGCCATAGGAAGCAGGAATGATATGGGTCTCAGGTCAAACTGGACGTTAATTAGCTTCCAGATACGGACTGTATAATAGGACTGTTACTATAAAGTGACATCTCCAAATTCACTGCGGGCCAAAATCACCGCGCCAATCGAGAAAGGGGTGGCAATTCTCACATTCTATACTAAGCCAACTGGGGTTCTTATTTTCAAGCTGTGTCCATTTCGTGAACCCATCTCCAATATTACATTTCTGTAGGACCTTAAATAGATTGGACCTCTCAAATTGGTCAAAGGCCTTTTTGGCGTCGAGATAATACTTATTTTCCACCATAATTTGCTAATAAATTCATAAAAAATCCTACAATGTGATTTTCTGAATTTTTTTTCTCATTTTGTCTGTCATAGTTGAAGTGTACCTATGATGAAAATTACAGGCCTCTCTCATCTTTTTAAGTGGGAGAACTTGCACAATTGGTGGCTGACTAAATACTTTTTTGCCCCACTGTATAACGGCAAGGTCCACGTTGGGTAACCTCTGAGAATAAATCATGTTGAAGAGACGCCTGAGATTAAAGAATGAGTTTCTGTTAGCGTGGGTCTGAATACTCTCCAATTTATATTATTATTATTATTTTTTTTAAACTTCACATGTTAGAAACATCTTTGGCAGCGATTACAGCTGTGAGTCTTATTGGGTACGTCTCTAAGAGTGATTACAGCTGTGAGTGTTATTGGGTACGTCTCTAAGAGTGATTACAGCTGTGAGTCTTATTGGGTACGTCTCTAAGAGTGATTACAGCTGTGAGTCTTATTGGGTACGTCTCTAAGAGTGATTACAGCTGTGAGTCTTATTGGGTACGTCTCTAAGAGCTCTGCAATGTTTGCCCATTATTATTAAATTATTATTTTTTAACTTCTTTCAAATAAGGAGGCAGTTACTCTTTTTTTTTTTCTACTGTGTTATTGACTTGTTAATTGTTTATTCCATGTGTAACTTTGTGTTGTCTGTTCACACTGCTGTGCTTTATCTTGGCCAGGTCGCAGTTGCAAATGAGAACTGGTTCTCAACTAGCCTACCTGGTTAAATAAAAGGTGTTCTCAACTAGCCTACCTGGTTAAATAAAGGTGTTCTCAACTGGCCTACCTGGTTAAATAAAGGTGTTCTCAACTGGCCTACCTGGTTAAATAAAGGTGTTCTCAACTGGCCTACCTGGTTAAATAAAGGTGTTCTCAACTAGCCTACCTGGTTAAATAAAGGTGTTCTCAACTAGCCTACCTGGTTAAATAAAGGTGTTCTCAACTAGCCTACCTGGTTAAATAAAGGTGTTCTCAACTGCCCTACCTGGTTAAATAAAGGTGTTCTCAACTAGCCTACCTGGTTAAATAAAGGTGTTCTCAACTGGCCTACCTGGTTAAATAAAGGTGTTCTCAACTAGCCTACCTGGTTAAATAAAGGTGTTCTCAACTAGCCTACCTGGTTAAATAAAGGTGTTCTCAACTGGCCTACCTGGTTAAATAAAGGTGTTCTCAACTAGCCTACCTGGTTAAATAAAGGTGTTCTCAACTAGCCTACCTGGTTAAATAAAGGTGTTCTCAACTGGCCTACCTGGTTAAATAAAGGTGTTCTCAACTGGCCTACCTGGTTAAATAAAGGTGTTCTCAACTAGCCTACCTGGTTAAATAAAGGTGTTCTCAACTAGCCTACCTGGTTAAATAGAGGTGTTCTCAACTAGCCTACCTGGTTAAATAAAGGTGTTCTCAACTGGCCTACCTGGTTAAATAAAGGTGTTCTCAACTAGCCTACCTGGTTAAATAAAGGTGTTCTCAACTAGCCTACCTGGTTAAATAAAGGTGTTCTCAACTAGCCTACCTGGTTAAATAAAGGTGTTCTCAACTGGCCTACCTGGTTAAATAAAGGTGTTCTCAACTAGCCTACCTGGTTAAATAAAGGTGTTCTCAACTAGCCTACCTGGTTAAATAAAGGTGTTCTCAACTAGCCTACCTGGTTAAATAAAGGTGTTCTCAACTAGCCTACCTGGTTAAATAAAGGTGTTCTCAACTAGCCTACCTGGTTAAATAAAGGTGTTCTCAACTGGCCTACCTGGTTAAATAAAGGTGTTCTCAACTAGCCTACCTGGTTAAATAAAGGTGTTCTCAACTGGCCTACCTGGTTAAATAAAGGTGTTCTCAACTAGCCTACCTGGTTAAATAAAGGTGTTCTCAACTAGCCTACCTGGTTAAATAAAGGTGTTCTCAACTAGCCTACCTGGTTAAATAAAGGTGTTCTCAACTAGCCTACCTGGTTAAATAAAGGTGTTCTCAACTAGTCTACCTGGTTAAATAAAGGTGTTCTCAACTAGCCTACCTGGTTAAATAAAGGTGTTCTCAACTAGCCTACCTGGTTAAATAAAGGTGAAATAAAAAAAATAAAAAAACCTCTGTGATGTGTTGTTGGATTCGCCCAAAACATAAGGCAGTGCTCTACGTTAATGACCTTTTTGTCCGGGACAAGTTAAAAACAACAACATCTAAATAGTCGGACAAGAAGATTATAGATTTAAGTAAAATAAATCACACACACATCACAATTACTCTGATCAGAATTGTACCTGAAAGGCCACCATTGGAATCATTTTCAAATGTAAATTGCATGTACATTTAATGAGAAAAGCCTACATGCATATTGGCTACAGCCTCATTTCCAAATTGATGCTGACATGAGGGAGTGGAAGAACATTTTGCCAAACTTTATTGAGACTTTTAATTACATAAATATAGGCTAAACACCAGACATGATTGACACACATATTGAAGGATAATTAACGTCTAGAGGCATAAGTCTGTCAAAGTTTTTGGACACTCCTTCAAATTAGTGGATCCGGCTATTTCAGCCACACCCGTTGCAGACAGTTGTATAAAAATCAAGCACGCAGACATGCAATCTCCATAGACAAACATTGACAGTAGAATGGCCTGCACTGAAGAGCTCAGTGACTTTCAACGTGGCACCGTCATAGGATGCCACCTTTCCATCAAGTCCCTTTGTAAAATGTCTGCCCTGCTAGAGCTGCCCCCAGTCAACTGTAAGTGCTGTTATTGTGAAGTGGAAACGTCTAGGAGCAACAACGGCTCAGCCCCAAAGTGGTAGGCCACACAAGCTCACAGAACGGGACCGCAGAATGCTGAAGTGCGCTGTGCTGTCCTCGGTTTCAACACTCCCTTCCCGAGTTCCAAACTGCCTCTGGTAGCAACGTCCGTACAATAATTGTTTGTCTTTAATGAAATGGGTTTTCGATGGCCGCACACAAGCCTAAGATCACCATACGCAATGCCAAGCGTCGGCTGGAGTGATGTAAAGCTTGCCGCCATTGGAATCTGGAGCAGTGGAAACTCATTCTCTGGTGACGAATCACGCTTCACCATCTGGCAGTCCGACGGACTAATCTGGGTTTGGGGGGTGCCAGGAGGACGGAACCTGCCAGAATGCATCGTGCCAACTGTAAAGTTTAGAGGAGGAGGGATACTGGTCTGGGGCTGTTTTTCATGGTTCATGCCCCTTATAGTTCCATTGAAGAGAAATCTTAACGCCACAGCATACAATGACATTCTAGATGATTCTGTGCTTCCAACTTTGTGGCAACAGTTTGGGGAAGGCCCTGTCCTGTTTCGACATGACAATGTCCCCGTGCACAAAGCGAGGTCCATACAGCCCTGACCTCAACTCAATTGCACACCTTTGGATGAATTGGAACACCGACTGCGAGCCAGGCCTAATCGCCCAACATCTTGTGGCTGAATGGAAGCAAGTCCCCGCAGTAATGTTCCAACATCTAGTGGAAAGCCTTCCCAGAAGAGTGGAGGCTGTTATAGCAGCAATGTTCCAACATCTAGGGGAAAGCCTTCCCAGAAGAGTGGAGGCTGTTATAGCAGCAATGTTCCAACATCTAGCGGAAAGCCTTCCCAGAAGAGTTATAGCAGCAAATGGAGGGACAAACTCCTTAGGAATGCCCTTGATTTTGGAGATGTTCGATGAGCAGGCGTTCACTTACTTTGGTCAGGCTATATCCTATAATTTGATGACATCAATACATTCCATACGATAGTATGATAGTATGTCCATATATAGTACAGCAATTTGTTCAATTCGAGGCTCGTGTGAAAGTGAAACCGTTATTGAGATATTATCAAAGACAGATCTAATGGGAAATAGAATGAGAGATTGCTGATCTTGCTTTGTTGGATGATTCAGCACACAGGTGGGACTTTTTTTTTTAAATGAAGTACAGATTGGCTCGTCAGATATCGTTTACCAAAACTAATCTTATAGGATTTTTGCCAGGATTTAAGACTTATGTTAGAAAGGCAAACGCAAGCCATTCCGGTGCACATCCAAGTGCAGTCCACCCTCAGGTTTTTGGCATTAAGCACTTTTGAGCGGGAGCTTGCCGTTCGTCGTTTCACAGCCCTCGATGAGCCACTGTTTTGGTTGCGATCATTAGGGAAACGAATAGTAAACTTACAATTTCCATTCACTATCGCGCAACAGGTTTTTTTTTTTTTTTTTTTTTAAATGTAACCTTAATTTAACTAGGCAAGTCAGTTAAGAACAAATTCTTATTTACAATGACAGCCTACCCTGGCCCAATTATGGGACTAACAATCACGGCCGGATGTGATACAGCCTGGATTCGAACCAGGGACTGTAGATGACACTGAGATGCAGTGCCACTCGGAAGCGCCAGGTTGTTGTTACCATCAAGGTGTTCCCCAATACGATCGGAGCAATAGACGACACCCACGTCGTCATAAAATGCTATGCACCTGTCAGCAACGGGTGTAACTGAAATACCTGCATCCACTCATTTGTCGGGATGTCCACATACTTTTGTGTGTTTGTGTATATATATATTTATATAATTTATTTATTTATTTATCCAATTTATTTATATTTATTTATATATTTATTTATTTATATTTATATTATTTATTTTTATTATATATATATATATAAAATAAATAAATAAAAATACATAATAAAAATATATATATATATGAATAAATAAATACATATTTATTTATTTCTATTATTTATTTATAGTGTATGTTGGAAAATGGAAGTACAATTAAATCCATAAATGATTCACTTAATACTCTCAATTTCACACATTTTCAGAATATATTTTCCCCATTCCCTAAGCTACTTGACAAGCAGTTCCATAATTCTACTGTACATACGCATGGTCATGGCTGTGCCTACATTTTAATTTGAACTCTCAAGCAAATGTGCATATTGATGTATCTCACACTTTGCGTAGCAATGATCCAACTCATTGTTTACACACAGATTTGTGGCCCTTAGACTACACTCTGAAAGCCTCGGTCACCAGTCGTTTCAAAACATTGGTCTGTTGGAGGGATTTTCTTCTCACTGTATTTGTGTCTTGTGGCCACTGACTGTTATCTTATTACAGTGGCTCTGTTGACAGGTTTGGGAAGTGTGTGTGTACTGTGTGTGTGTGCCCTCTGCCTCCCAGAAGATGTGTTGCTGTACTCTCTGCTGTCATGGTCCAAGTCTGAATTAGAGCTTTGTAGTGTTACACATTTTCTCTCTCACGGGGGAAGAGGAGGGTGAGACCAGGGGGAGAGAGGCTCAGACATCACCTGTGAAGGCTTTGCATGGTCAAGCCGACTGCGGCCTCCGACTGCGGCCTCCGACTGTGGCCTCAGAGCGTTCAAAATTCTTGTGCTTCAGGGAGCTGTCATATACATTCAATAAAATGGTCTGCTCCTCACCACTCAATGAGATTGTTATAATACCTTGGTCTCTGTAGTAGTACCTAGACCTCTGTAGTAATACCTAGGACTCTGTAGTAATACCTAGGACTCTGTAGTAATACCTAGGACTCTGTAGTAATACCTAGGACTCTGTAGTAATACCTATGACTCTGTAGTAATACCTAGGACTCTGTAGTAATACCTAGGACTCTGTAGTAATACCTAGGACTCTGTAGTAATACCTAGGACTCTGTAGTAATACCTAGGACTCTGTAGTAATACCTAGGTTAGCTATAGCATTAGTGGGAAGTTGTCTGCCTTAATAAATAATAGCATAAGCAGAACCTGTGTAGAGTGACGTTGTAAATGCCACTGGTTGTTTAGTTTGATCCCCATGTAGCTACTGCACAAGCAGCAGCTACTCTTCCCGGGTCCACACAAAACTGACAAATACATGACAAAGTACAGAACCGTAATGGACAACATAAGATATTACATAAAAACATTAAATAAGAGTTGTATATATGAAAGACAGCAGAAATAGTATTTATACACTTCATATACACTACAGTTAAATTAGATCTTTAGAGGAGAGGAACTTTTTTTAAAAACATATATACATACGATACGATACAGTGGGGAAAAAAAGTATTTAGTCAGCCACCAATTGTGCAAGTTCTCCCACTTAAAAAGATTAGAGAGGCCTGTAATTTTCATCATAGGTACACTTCAACCATGACAGACAAAATGAGAGATAAAAAATCCAGAAAATCACATTGTAGGATTTTTAATGAATTTATTTTGTAAATGATGGTGGAAAATAAGTATTTGGTCAATAACAAAAGTTTATCTCAATACTTTGTTATATACCCTTTGTTGGCAATGACAGAGGTCTTGTCCATTTTTTAAATCAATTACATTTTTTAAATGTCTTCTGCTTTAATGCCTGGGTCAGGATTTAGGCCTAATGGAAACACTAATGTACAGTCTATTGAATCACTAATGTACAGTCTACTGAATCACTAATGTACAGTCTACTGAATCACTAATGTACAGTCTACTGAATCACTAATGTACAGTCTACTGAATCACTAATGTACAGTCTACTGAATCACTAATGTACAGTCTACTGAATCTCTAATGTACAGTCTACTGAATCACTAATGTACAGTCTACTGAATCACTAATGTACAGTCTACTGAATCTCTAATGTACAGTCTACTGAATCTCTAATGTACAGTCTACTGAATTACTAATGTACAGTCTACTGAATTACTAATGTACAGTCTACTGAACGTCTTCTGAAGTAGACTGCCATTGCGTGTCGCTTTGTGTCTGACCTCCCGCAGTTATTTTTTATAGTCTTCAACTGGACCAAACAAGTCAGGACTGTCGCATGGTCCCGTTCCTTTCCTTATGATCTCTAGCTGTCACTCAAACCCTAACCCAGATCTACCAGGGGGGGTCTAGCTGTAAATGGGTATCGAGGCAATGGACGGGGAGCCACCCAACATTTTAAAACACTTATATTTTGACCCAGAGTGTCTGTCTGTAGCTTGCTATAGTCGTTTGTAAGTAGAATAGGAATTGACAGTCGGGTGTCTGCGTGAAATGCATCGTGTTGTATGAATGGCTGTAGCTTATGCAGTTCTGTATGTAGAATATACCTATAGATATCTGTATAAAAAGTCACTGTTGTAAGTCCCTCTGGACAAGAGCGTCTGCTGAGGGACTAAAATGTAAATATGGACAGAAGCTGTCAAGATCAATTTGGAATATTTTGTATGGACCCTAAACCATATAATCTAGTTATTTAAGTAGAATGAATGTATCTATAGTAGTAGAGTGAATGTATCTATAGTAGTAGAGTGAATGTATCTATAGTAGTAGAATGAATGTATCTATAGTAGTAGTAGTAGAATGAATGTATCTATAGTAGTAGAATGAATGTATCTATAGTAGTAGTAGTAGTAGAATGAATGTATCTATAATAGTAGTAGTAGTAGTAGTAGTAGAATGAATGTATCTATAGTAGTAGTAGAATGAATGTATCTATAGTAGTAGTAGTAGTAGTAGTAGTAGTAGAATGAATGAATGTATCTATAGTAGTAGTAGAATGAATGTATCTATAGTAGTAGAATTAATGTATCTATAGTAGTAGAATGAATGTATCTATAGTAGTAGAATGAATGTATCTATAGTAGTAGAATGAATGTATCTATTGTAGTAGAATGAATGTATCTATAGTAGTAGAATGAATGTATCTATAGTAGTAGAATGAATGTATCTATAGTAGTAGAATGAATGTATCTATAGTAGTAGAATGAATGTATCTATAGTAGTAGAATGAATGTATCTATTGTAGTAGAATGAATGTATCTATAGTAGTAGAATGAATGTATCTATAGTAGTAGAATGAATGTATCTATAGTAGTAGAATGAATGTATCTATAGTAGTAGAATGAATGTATCTATAGTAGTAGTAGTAGTAGTAGTAGTAGTAGAATGAATGTATCTATAGTAGTAGAATGAATGTATCTATAGTAGTAGAATGAATGTATCTATAGTAGTAGAATGAATGTATCTATAGTAGTAGTAGAATGAATGTATCTATAGTAGTAGAATGAATGTATCTATAGTAGTAGTAGAATGAATGTATCTATAGTAGTAGAATGAATGTATCTATAGTAGTAGTAGAATGAATGTATCTATAGTAGTAGAATGAATGTATCTATAGTAGTAGAATGAATGTATCTATAGTAGTAGTAGTAGTAGAATGAATGTATCTATTGTTGTAGTAGTAGTAGTAGTAGTAGAATGAATGTATCTATAGTAGTAGAATGAATGTATCTATAGTAGTAGAATGAATGTATCTATAGTAGTAGAATGAATGTATCTATAGTAGTAGTAGAATGAATGTATCTATAGTAGTAGAATGAATGTATCTATAGTAGTAGTAGTAGAATGAATGTATCTATTGTAGTAGAATGAATGTATCTATAGTAGTAGTAGTAGTAGAATGAATATATCTATAGTAGTAGAATTATGAATCGATAGAAGCTGTCGGTGCCTATTTATAGTCTTTGTCAGGCCGTGTTAATCCGTCGCCCTCTGGCATTAGTCCTTTTTAATGTCGTAAATTTAGTGTAGACTTGTGGCTTTGCTGTCTCTGCCGCTCCCAGAGGCTCACATGCCTTCATGGTGATGCAAATCCAACCGAAAGGGCCGGGTCAAGGTGATGTCACTGTTACCCCCAGCCACAGGCCCAGCTACAGTGAAGCCACAGGCCCAGCCACAGTGAAGCCACAGGCCCAGCCACAGTGAAGCCACAGGCCCAGCCACAGTGAAGCCACAGGCCCAGCCACAGTGAAGCCACAGGCCCAGCCACAGGCCCAGCCACAGGCCCAGCCACAGGCCCAGCCACAGGCCAAGCCACAGGCCCAGCCACAGGCCCAGCCACAGGCCCAGCCACAGAGAAGCCACCGAGAAGCCACCGAGAAGCCACCATGACTCCCCTCCTGAGACTCATGTGATTCGCCGCTGGCAGGAAGTTCTGTGCTGGACTGGTTGGAGATGCCAGTGAAAGAGCAGAGGTTGGAGGGTGGGCAGGGAGTGTGGAATGTAGGGTGGGGTGGGTAGGGTAGGGCTGAGGGTACACTGGGCAGCGCAGGCTTGACTGTCTGTTCCCAATATTGCTGGTTTGACTGTCTGTTCCCAGTACTGCTGGCTTTATTATGTGTTCCCAATACTGCTGATTTACAGTACCCACCTTACCAACCACCAATGTTTTGCTTTGTTTCTTACTCTGCTGTAAACCCTAGCCTACCTACTAACCTACTTATTTTGTACTCTGCTATAAAGCCTTTCTACTTACCTACTTATTTTGTACTCTGCTATAAAGCCTTTCTACTTACCTACTTATTTTGTACTCTGCTATAAGGCCTTTCTACTTACCTACTTATTTTGTACTCTGCTATAAAGCCTTTCTACTCACCTACTTATTTTGTACTCTGCTATAAAGCCTTTCTACTTACCTACTTATTTTATACTCTGCTATAAAGCCTTTCTACTTACCTACTTATTTTGTACTCTGCTATAAAGCCTTTCTACCTACCTACTTATTTTGTACTCTGCTATAAAGCCTTTCTACTTACCTACTTATTTTGTACTCTGCTATAAAGCCTTTCTACCTACCTACTTATTTTGTACTCTGCTATAAAGCCTTTCTACTTACCTACTTATTTTGTACTCTGCTATAAGGCCTAGCCTTTCTACCTACCTACTTATTTTGTACTCTGCTGTAAGGCCTAGTCTACCTACTTATTTTAATCTCTGCTAGTCATATTCCTCCCTATTCTTCCTATAAATTACATTCTGATCTACAGTTTTTCAGACAATCTATTAGTTAGTGGGGCATAGCTGGCAATTATGCCACCCCAGCTTCCACCCCCAGCTTCCACCCCCAGCTTCTCCACCCCCAGCTTCAGCTTCTCCACCCCCAGCTTCTCCACCCCCAGCTTCTCCACCCCCAGCTTCTCCACCCACAGCTTCTCCACCCACAGCTTCTCCACCCACAGCTTCTCCACCCACAGCTTCTCCACCCACAGCTTCTCCACCCCCAGCTTCTCCACCCCCACCTTCTCCACCCCCACCTTCTCCACCCCCAGCTTGTCCACCCCCAGCTTGTCCACCCCCAGCTTGTCCACCCCCAGCTTGTCCACCCCCAGCTTGTCCACCCCCAGCTTGTCCACCCCCAGCTTGTCCACCCCCAGCTTGTCCACCCCCAGCTTCTCCACCCCCAGCTTCTACCTACTTGTTTTAATCTCTGCTGTAAACCCTAGTCTACCTACTTATTTTAATCTCTGCTAGTCATATTCCTCCCTATTCTTCCTATAAATTACATTCTGATCTACAGTTTTTCAGACAATCTATTAGTTAGTGGGGCATAGCTGGCAATTATGCCACCCCAGCTTCCACCCCCAGCTTCCACCCCCAGCTTCCACCCCCAGCTTCCACCCCCAGCTTCAGCTTCTCCACCCCCAGCTTCTCCACCCCCAGCTTCTCCACCCACAGCTTCTCCACCCACAGCTTCTCCACCCACAGCTTCTCCACCCCCACCTTCTCCACCCCCACCTTCTCCACCCCCAGCTTGTCCACCCCCAGCTTGTCCACCCCCAGCTTGTCCACCCCCAGCTTGTCCACCCCCAGCTTGTCCACCCCCAGCTTGTCCACCCCCAGCTTGTCCACCCCCAGCTTGTCCACCCCCAGCTTCTCCACCCCCAGTTTCTCCACCCCCAGCTTCTCCACCCACAGCTTCTCCACCCCCAGCTTCTCCACCCACAGCTTCTCCACCCCCAGCTTCTCCAACCCCAGCTTCCAAAATACATTTCTGCTACTGACTGAGTTAGGTGTTTAAATGGGCCACCTATTGTTCAACTTAATATCCATCAGTAGCCACCTTCCCACCAACAGGTTTTGTCTGGTGTACACTGATAGGTTGTGATTAGGCTGCTTACTGAAGGACTGGCACAGCACAGGTCCGTTAACATTAGGGGTTGAAGCCTAGGGCTCACAAATCCTACAACTGATACT
Organism: Oncorhynchus clarkii lewisi; assembly: GCF_045791955.1. Lineage (NCBI taxonomy): Eukaryota > Metazoa > Chordata > Actinopteri > Salmoniformes > Salmonidae > Oncorhynchus > Oncorhynchus clarkii. The sequence goes on along the minus strand of NC_092163.1, from coordinate 81,838,906 downwards.
GTGGCAATAACAAGTGTATCATTGTCCAGCTGCTCTGCTCTGTATTGGATGCTCTTTGCAATACATTTTATTATATTAATCTAATGTCTTTGCAATACATTTTATTATATTTGTCTAATGTTTTTGCCTCTGGGTTGTAAAACTGGTATATCAGCCATAGCAGCATCAAAGAAAAACGTAGTGTTCTGTTTTGGTGAAGTAGGTCTACTTCCTGATTTTTCTCACGATGAAAGTAACAGTAGGTTATTTGGAGAGCTTGTGTTGTTGTGAGGTGTAGTCTACATGTTCTGTGTTGTTGTGAGGTGTAGTCTACATGTTCTGTGTTGTTGTGAGGTGTAGCCTACATGTTCTGTGTTGTTATGAGGTGTAGCCTACATGTTCTGAGGTGTAGCCTACATGTTGTTGTGAGGTGTAGCCTACATGTTCTGTGTTGTTGTGAGGTGTAGCCTACATGTTGTGAGGTGTAGCCTACATGTTCTGTGTTGTTGTGAGGTGTAGCCTACATGTTCTGTGTTGTTGTGAGGTGTAGCCAACATGTTGTTGTGAGGTGTAGCCAACATGTTGTTGTGAGGTGTAGCCAACATGTTGTTGTGAGGTGTAGCCTACATGTTGTTGTGAGGTGTAGCCTACATGTTGTTGTGAGGTGTAGCCTACATGTTGTTGTGAGGTGTAGCCTACATGTTGTTGTGAGGTGTAGCCGGCATGTTGTTGTGAGGTGTAGCCTACATGTTCTGTGTGTTGTTGTGAGGTGTAGCCTACATGTTCTGTGTGTTGTTGTGAGGTGTAGCCTACATGTTCGGTGTGTTGTTGTGAGGTGTAGCCTACATGTTCGGTGTGTTGTTTTGAGGTGTAGCCTGCATGTTGTGTGTTGTTGTGAGGTGTAGTCTGCATGTTGTTGTGAGGTGTAGCCTACATGTTGTGTGTTGTTGTGAGGTGTAGTCTACATGTTGTGTGTTGTTGTGAGGTGTAGCCTACATGTTGTTGTGAGGTGTAGCCTACATGTTGTGTGTTGTTGTGAGGTGTAGTCTACATGTTGTTGTGAGGTGTAGCCTACATGTTGTGTGTTGTTGTGTTGTGTAGTCTACATGTTGTTGTGAGGTGTAGCCTACATGTTCTGTGTGTTGTTGTGAGGTGTAGCCTGCATGTTCTGTGTGTTGTTGTGAGGTGTAGCCTACATGTTGTGTGTTGTTGTGAGGTGTAGTCTACATGTTGTGTGTTGTTGTGAGGTGTAGTCTACATGTTGTTGTGAGGTGTAGCCTACATGTTGTGTGTTGTTGTGAGGTGTAGTCTACATGTTGTGTGTTGTTGTGAGGTGTAGCCTACATGTTGTGTGTTGTTGTGAGGTGTAGTCTACATGTTGTTGTGAGGTGTAGCCTACATGTTGTGTGTTGTTGTGTTGTGTAGTCTACATGTTGTTGTGAGGTGTAGCCTACATGTTGTTGTGAGGTGTAGTCTACATGTTGTTGTGAGGTGTAGTCTACATGTTGTTGTGAGGTGTAGTCTACATGTTGTTGTGAGGTGTATCCTACATGTTGTTGTGAGGTGTAGCCTCCATGATGTGTGTTGTTGTGATGTGTAGTCTACATGTTGTTGTGAGGTGTAGCCTACATGTTCTGTGTTGTTGTGAGGTGTAGCCTACATGTTCTGTGTTGTTGTGAGGTGTATCCTACATGTTGTTGTGAGGTGTAGCCTACATGATCTGTGTTGTTGTGAGGTGTATCCTACATGTTGTTGTGAGGTGTAGCCTACATGTTGTGTGTTGTTGTGAGGTGTAGTCTACATGTTGTTGTGAGGTGTATCCTACATGTTGTTGTGAGGTGTATCCTACATGTTGTTGTGAGGTGTAGCCTACATGATGTGTGTTGTTGTGAGGTGTAGCCTACATGTTGTTGTGAGGTGTAGCCTACATGTTGTTGTGAGGTGTAGCCTACATGTTGTTGTGAGGTGTAGTCTACATGTTGTTGTGAGGTGTAGTCTACATGTTGTTGTGAGGTGTAGCCTACATGTTCTGTGTTGTTGTGAGGTGTAGTCTACATGTTGTTGTGAGGTGTAGCCTACATGTTGTGTGTTGTTGTGAGGTGTAGTCTACATGTTGTTGTGAGGTGTAGCCTACATGTTGTTGTGAGGTGTAGCCTACATGTTGTTGTGATGTGTAGCCTACATGTTGTGTGTTGTTGTGAGGTGTAGCCTACATGTTGTTGTGAGGTGTAGCCTACATGTTGTTGTGAGGTGTAGCCTACATGTTGTTGTGAGGTGTAGCCTACATGTTCTGTGTGTTCCATGTCAGATTAATAATCCAGTGAGTCAGGTGAGCTGAGTCTCTCTGTTCCATGTCAGATTAATAATCCAGTGAGTCAGGTGAGCTGAGTCTCTCTGTTACGTGTCAGATTAATAATCCAGTGAGTCAGGTGAGCTGAGTCTCTCTGTTCCATGTCAGATTAATAATCCAGTGAGTCAGGTGAGCTGAGTGTCTCTCTGTTCCATGTCAGATTAATAATCCAGTGAGTCAGGTGAGCTGAGTGTCTCTCTGTTCCATGTCAGATTAATAATCCAGTGAGTCAGGTGAGCTGAGTCTCTCTGTTACGTGTCAGATTAATAATCCAGTGAGTCAGGTGAGCTGAGTGTCTCTCTGTTCCATGTCAGATTAATAATCCAGTGAGTCAGGTGAGCTGAGTGTCTCTCTGTTCCATGTCAGATTAATAATCCAGTGAGTCAGGTGAGCTGAGTCTCTCTGTTACGTGTCAGATTAATAATCCAGTGAGTCAGGTGAGCTGAGTGTCTCTCTGTTCCATGTCAGATTAATAATCCAGTGAGTCAGGTGAGCTGAGTCTCTCTGTTCCATGTCAGATTAATAATCCAGTGAGTCAGGTGAGCTGAGTGTCTTTCTGTTTCATGTCAGATTAATAATCCAGTGAGTCAGGTGAGCTGAGTCTCTTTGTTTCATGGAAAAGGAGCCTGATTGGCTTTCGGCAGATTAAACCTATAGATACATGCATCCAACCCTTTTCCATAAATGTTTCACTGGCAGCCTATGTTGTCATGTCAAGGTTCGGTCCCAGATCCCTGACTCTCCTCTGAGCCCACTGGCAGCCTATGTTGTCATGTCAAGGTTCGGTCCCAGATCCCTGACTCTCCTCTGAGCCCAATGGCAGCCTATGTTGTCATGTCAAGGTTCGGTCCCAGATCCCTGACTCTCCTCTGAGCCCTGTGTCCCCCCCCTCCTCTGAGCCCACTGGCAGCCTATGTTGTCATGTCAAGGTTCGGTCCCAGATCCCTGACTCTCCTCTGAGCCCAATGGCAGCCTATGTTGTCATGTCAAGGTTCGGTCCCAGATCCCTGACTCTCCTCTGAGCCCTGTGTCCCCCCCCTCCTCTGAGCCCACTGGCAGCCTATGTTGTCATGTCAAGGTTCGGTCCCAGATCCCTGACTCTCCTCTGAGCCCTGTGTCCCCCCCCTCCTCTGAGCCCACTGGCAGCCTATGTTGTCATGTCAAGGTTCGGTCCCAGATCCCTGACTCTCCTCTGAGCCCACTGGCAGCCTATGTTGTCATGTCAAGGTTCGGTCCCAGATCCCTGACTCTCCTCTGAGCCCACTGGCAGCCTATGTTGTCATGTCAAGGTTCGGTCCCAGATCCCTGACTCTCCTCTGAGCCCACTGGCAGCCTATGTTGTCATGTCAAGGTTCGGTCCCAGATCCCTGACTCTCCTCTGAGCCCACTGGCAGCCTATGTTGTCATGTCAAGGTTCGGTCCCAGATCCCTGACTCTCCTCTGAGCCCACTGGCAGCCTATGTTGTCATGTCAAGGTTCGGTCCCAGATCCCTGACTCTCCTCTGAGCCCACTGGCAGCCTATGTTGTCATGTCAAGGTTCGGTCCCAGATCCCTGACTCTCCTCTGAGCCCACTGGCAGCCTATGTTGTCATGTCAAGGTTCGGTCCCAGATCCCTGACTCTCCTCTGAGCCCACTGGCAGCCTATGTTGTCATGTCAAGGTTCGGTCCCAGATCCCTGACTCTCCTCTGAGCTCACTGGCAGCCTATGTTGTCATGTCAAGGTTCGGTCCCAGATCCCTGACTCTCCTCTGAGCCCACTGGCAGCCTATGTTGTCATGTCAAGGTTCGGTCCCAGATCCCTGACTCTCCTCTGAGCCCACTGGCAGCCTATGTTGTCATGTCAAGGTTCGGTCCCAGATCCCTGACTCTCCTCTGAGCCCACTGGCAGCCTATGTTGTCATGTCAAGGTTCGGTCCCAGATCCCTGACTCTCCTCTGAGCCCACTGGCAGCCTATGTTGTCATGTCAAGGTTCGGTCCCAGATCCCTGACTCTCCTCTGAGCCCACTGGCAGCCTATGTTGTCATGTCAAGGTTCGGTCCCAGATCCCTGACTCTCCTCTGAGCCCACTGGCAGCCTATGTTGTCATCAAGGTTCGGTCCCAGATCCCTGACTCTCCTCTGAGCCCACTGGCAGCCTATGTTGTCATGTCAAGGTTCGGTCCCAGATCCCTGACTCTCCTCTGAGCCCACTGGCAGCCTATGTTGTCATGTCAAGGTTCGGTCCCAGATCCCTGACTCTCCTCTGAGCCCACTGGCAGCCTATGTTGTCATGTCAAGGTTCGGTCCCAGATCCCTGACTCTCCTCTGAGCCCACTGGCAGCCTATGTTGTCATGTCAAGGTTCGGTCCCAGATCCCTGACTCTCCTCTGAGCCCTGTGTCCCCCCCCTCTTCTGAGCCCACTGGCAGCCTATGTTGTCATGTCAAGGTTCGGTCCCAGATCCCTGACTCTCCTCTGAGCCCTGTGTCCCCCCCCCCCCTCCTCTGAGCCCTGTGTCCCCCCCCCCTCCTCTGAGCCCACTGGCAGCCTATGTTGTCATGTCAAGGTTCGGTCCCAGATCCCTGACTCTCCTCTGAGCCCTGTGTCCCCCCCCCTCCTCTGAGCCCACTGGCAGCCTATGTTGTCATGTCAAGGTTCGGTCCCAGATCCCTAACTCTCCTCTGAGCCCTGTGTCCCCCCCCCTCCTCTGAGCCCACTGGCAGCTTATGTTGTCATGTCAAGGTTTGGTCCCAGATCCCTGACTCTCCTCTGAGCCCTGTGTCGTCCCCCCTCCTCTGAGACCACTGGCAGCCTATGTTATCATGTCAAGGTTCGGTCCCAGATCCCTGACTCTCCTCTGAGCCCTGTGTCCCCCCCCTCCTCTGAGCCCAATGGCAGCCTATGTTGTCATGTCAAGGTTCGGTCCCAGATCCCTGACTCTCCTCTGAGCCCTGTGTCCCCGCCTCCTCTGAGCCCACTGGCAGCCTATGTTGTCATGTCAAGGTTCGGTCCCAGATCCCTGACTCTCCTCTGAGCCCTGTGTCCCCCCCCCCCCCGACTCTCCTCTGAGCGTGGTTGAGAGATGGTGGTTGAGAGATGCTGGTACTCATGTTTGTTTGTCTGGGCTTCAAGGTTGACGATGAGGGAGGGGGGGGGGGCAGGCCTGTGGTGGTTGAGAGATGCTGGTACTCATGTTTGTTTGTCTCTGTAAGAGAGTGTCAGACTGACTGTTAGGTGTGTGAGAGTGGGGACTGTGTGTGTGTGTGTTTGTGCGTGCTGACATGGACCAGGCTAATGTAATGAAGTGTCAACAGGACAGGGTAGCCAGGCAGAGCAGTGAGCTCTGCAGATGGCAGATGGCTAGCTACCATTTAGCCTAAACACAGACAGATACACATCTCTCTCTGGCATCCACCCACCATTAGCCAATCCCTAGAGAGCATGGGAGGAGGAAGTAACCTGCCGTGTTGTGGTTCTGATTTCTCATGCTGATGTCTGTGTCAACTCAGCTCATCCTAATTGGTTTACCTGCTTAAATAATGGTTAGGCCTAAATCAGTAGAACTTCTGCCTGACGTTCGTTCTCTCTCTCTCTCTCTCTCTCTCTCTCTCTCTCTGTCTCTGTCTCTCTCTCTCTCTCTCTCTCTCTCTCTCTGTTCTCTCTCTCTCTCTCTCTCTCTCTCTCTCTCTCTCTCTCTCTCTCTGTCTCTCTCTCTCTGTGTTCCCTCTCTCTTTCCTTCCATCTCTCAGGTGACTGGTGAAGGTGTGACATCCTCGCCCAGTGCTATTCATCGAGGAGCTGAGATCTAATTGATCTGTTTGGTTGCGGCCGACGGGCTGGCTCCTCCCCCTCCCGGCAGCAGCGTGCGCCCCCCAGCCCGCGCCCTGCGCCCCCCAGCCCGCGCCCCTGCCACCCCCACCAGGTCCTCTAACGCCATGTGCCTCTCCCACACCATGGAAGGAGCATCAGGGAAGAACGGAGCGAGCCAGGCAGGGCTAGGGCTGGGGGGCCAGGCAGGGCTAGGGCTGGGGGGCCAGGCAGGGCTAGGGCTGGGGGGACAGGCAGGGCTAGGACGTGGGGCACTGGGCCAGGGCCAGGCAGGGTTAGGACTGGTGGGCCAGGCAGGGTTAGGGCTGGTGGGCCAGGCAGGGTTAGGACTGGTGGGCCAGGCAGGGTTAGGGCTGGGGGGCCAGGCAGGGTTAGGGCTGGGGTTTGGGACAGGCCTGGGGCTGGGGGGCAGGCGGTGTGGAGGGGTGCCTCTAGAACCCTTCGTACACCAGGTGGGAGGACACACCAGTATGATGCGCTACGACGACCACACGGTGTGTAAACCACTCATCACCCGGGAGCAGCGCTTCTACGAGTCCCTGCCGCCTGAGATGAAGGAGTTCACAGCAGAGTACAAAGGTAAGAGTTAAACCTTGACCTCTAATCTTGTGACCCTAACCGCTAACCTTAACCTTTTATGAGTCCCTGCCTGAGATGAAGGAATTTAAACCAGAGGACAAAGGTGTGAGAGGAGTGTCTACCAGGTTTGTGCTGTACCCTAATGATTCTGTACTTGTACAATCGCCTGATATACGATCTTATCGCCCGTAGCAGCCAACTAAAAAAATGTTTAAAACAATCACAAAAACGTTTAGACCGCGAGCTCAGTTCCGGGAAGGAATTATGACATATATTTTGAAGCCAAATCTTTTCTTGGAGCTGTGGCAGGAAAGAGTGTGTCTGTCTGTGTGTGCCGATGTGTGCAGAATAGAGCAAGTGACAGTGAAGGAGACTCGCTGGCTGTGCGTTGTGTGCCGGGGTTGGATAAATCATCAAGGGCCTGGCTATAGACCACGCAATACTGCTGTCCCCAGAACAGGATCCTTATTTCAATAATAAACGTTTTCACCTCATCTTCCTGTTTCATTAGGTCTAGGATTCTATGTGTTGTAGGTAGGCTGTACAATAATATTCTAACATAACCAATTTACCCTTCATTTCTTTCAGAATTTTTGTTATTTTTGATTTATTGTTCGATTTTTCCATCTTGAATTTGTTTTGCTCAATTATACTTTGTTGTTGCCTGTAATGTTTGTCATTTAAAACCAAGCTGTGTGTCTATAGATGCTGACGTTAGAGCCTCATGACTTTTATTTGCCCTAATACTTTTATGACATTTCAATTTGTAGAATTTGGCTGTTAGGGATGCATTCGTTCTATTAGACTAAGCTTTGTTCAACTCTGTTCAAACTTACTCATTAGATGTTTCTGTCTTGCTATTGTTTGTTCTCTCTCTCTCTCTCTCTCTCTCTCTCTCTCTCTCTCTCTCTCTCTCTCTCTCTCTCTCGTCATTCCCTTTAGGCCTGACATATTTGTAGGTTATTAAAAAAACGTAAAAACTTTCTGAGATAAAGAGCACCGCGGGAGTAAGTCAGGATGCGTAAAACTGAAGTCACATTCTTATCGAACGGAAAGACACGAGAACATTAGGCTTTTAAAAATAATTAGATTCAGGTATATGGCTCATGCAGATCATTCAACACCATATTCAGGTATATGGCCCACGCAGATCATTCAACAACATATTCAGGTATATGACTCATGCAGAACACGGCACTAGTCAGCGCCTGTTCCTGATCTTGCACATCTGCGTGGCATTGAAATGCTAAAATGGCTTGCGTGATATTAGTCTTTATTAGTTGAGGGCAACCTACAGTACCAGTCAAAAGGTTGGACACACCTACTCATTCAAGGGTTTTTCTTTATTTTTTACTATTTTCTACATTGTAGAATAATAGTGAAGACATCAACACTATGAAATAACACATATGGAATCATGTAGTAACCAAAAAAGTGTAGTAACCAAAACAAATGAAAATATATTTGAGATTTGAGATTCTTCAAAAAGCCACCCGTTTGTCTTGATGATAGCTTTGCACACTCTTGGCATTCTCTCAACCAGCTTCACCTGGAATGCTTTTCCAATAGTCTTGAAGGAGTTCCCACATATGCTGAGCACTTTTTGGCTGCTTTTGCTTCACTCTGCAGTCCAACTCATCCCGAACCATGTTAATTGGGTTGAGGTCGGGGGATTGTGGAGGCCAGGTCATCTGATGCAGCACTCCATCACTCTCCTTCTTGGTAAAATAGCCCTTACACAGCCTAGAGGTGTATTGGGTCATTGTCCTGTTGAAAACAAATGATCGTCCCACTAAGTGCAACCCAGATGGGATGGTGTATTGCTGCAGAATACTGTTTTAGCCATGCTGGTTAAGTGTGCCTTGAATTCTAAATAGATCACTGACAGTGTCACCAGCAAAGCACCCCCACACCATCACACCTCCTCCTCCATGCTTCACAATGGGAACCACACATGCAGAGATCATCCATTCACCTACTCTGCGTCTCACAAAGACATCAGACCAAAGGACAGATTTCCACCCGTCTAATGTCCATTGCTCATTGGCCAAGCAAGTCTCTTCTTCTTATTGGTGTCCTTTAGTAGTGTTTTCTTTGCAGCAATTCGACCATGAAGGCCTGATTCACGCAGTCTCCTCTGAACAGTTGATATTGAGATGTGTCTGGTATTTGAACTCTGTGAAGCATTTATTTGGGCTGCAGTTTGAGGCTGGTAACTCTAATGATCTTATCCTCTGCAGCAGAGGTAACTCTGGGTCTTCCTTTCCTGAGAGAGACAGGTAACTCTAATGATCTTATCCTCTGCAGCAGAGGGAACTCTGGGTCTTCCTTTCCTGTGGCGGTCCTCATGAGAGACAGGTAACTCTAATGATCTTATCCTCTGCAGCAGAGGTAACTCTGGGTCTTCCTTTCCTGTGGCGGTCCTCATGAGAGCCAGGTAACTCTAATGAACTTATCCTCTGCAGCAGAGGTAACTCTGGGTCTTCCTTTCCTGTGGCGGTCCTCATAAGAGACAGGTAACTCTAATGATCTTATCCTCTGCAGCAGAGGGAACTCTGGGTCTTCCTTTCCTGTGGCGGTCCTCATGAGAGACAGGTAACTCTAATGAACTTATCCTCTGCAGCAGAGGTAACTCTGGGTCTTCCTTTCCTGTGGCGGTCCTCATGAGAGACAGGTAACTCTAATGAACTTATCCTCTGCAGCAGAGGTAACTCTGGGTCTTCCTTTCCTGTGGCGGTCCTCATGAGAGACAGGTAACTCTAATGAACTTATCCTCTGCAGCAGAGGTAACTCTGGGTCTTCCTTTCCTGTGGCGGTCCTCATGAGAGACAGGTAACTCTAATGATCTTATCCTCTGCAGCAGAGGTAACTCTGGGTCTTCCTTTCCTGTGGCGGTCCTCATGAGAGACAGGTAACTCTAATGAACTTATCCTCTGCAGCAGAGGGAACTCTGGGTCTTCCTTTCCTGTGGCGGTCCTCATGAGAGACAGGTAACTCTAATGAACTTATCCTCTGCAGCAGAGGGAACTCTGGGTCTTCCTTTCCTGTGGCGGTCCTCATGAGAGACAGGTAACTCTAATGAACTTATCCTCTGCAGCAGAGGTAACTCTGGGTCTTCCTTTCCTGTGGCGGTCCTCATGAGAGACAGGTAACTCTAATGAACTTATCCTCTGCAGCAGAGGGAACTCTGGGTCTTCCTTTCCTGTGGCGGTCCTCATGAGAGACAGGTAACTCTAATGAACTTATCCTCTGCAGCAGAGGTAACTCTGGGTCTTCCTTTCCTGTGGCGGTCCTCATAAGAGACAGGTAACTCTAATGATCTTATCCTCTGCAGCAGAGGTAACTCTGGGTCTTCCTTTCCTGTGGCGGTCCTCATGAGAGACAGGTAACTCTAGTGAACTTATCCTCTGCAGCAGAGGGAACTCTGGGTCTTCCTTTCCTGTGGCGGTCCTCATAAGAGCCAGTTTCATCATAGCAGAGGGAACTCTGGGTCTTCCTTTCCTGTTTCATCATAACGCTCGATGGTTTTTGCGACTGCACTTGAACAAACTTTTTAAAGTTCTTTAAATTTTAGCTGTTCTTGCCATAATATGGACTTGGTCTTTAACCAAATAGGGCTGTCTTCTGTATACCACCCCTACCTTAGTCACAACACAACTGATTGGCTCAAACACATGAAGACATTTTTATGAAAATAAAATCCACAAATGAACTTTGAACAAGAGACGCATGTTAATTGAAATGCATTCCAGGTGACTACCTCATGAAGCTGGTTGAGGGAATGCCGAGAGTGTGCAAAGCTGTCATCAAGGAAAAGGGTGACTACTTTGAAGATTCTAAAATATATTTGATTTGTTTAACACTTTCTTTGGTTACTACATCAGTTTTATTGTTGTTGTTGTTGTTGTTGTTGTTATTATTATTATTCTGCAATGTAGAAAATCGTTTTTTTTAAATAAGAGAAACCCTTGACTGATACTGTATAACATTTGTTAGGTTGTTGTGATCTGTAATAAAGGTCAACTACTGGAGACGCTCATCTGTCTATACCTGCTGAACTGGGTTTACAAAACATTTTGATTGTTCAGGTTCACCATCAGTAATAGTTTTGCTTCAAATGATCACTGTGTATATGGTCATTTTTAGATATAAAGGGTAAATCATTTCATGATGAGAACAGTAGTGGTAGTGGGGTGGTAGATGTCTAGTCTCCTTTATGGCTCTAATCTGATAGTGGTAATGGGGTGGTAGATGACTAGTCTCCTTTATGTCGCTAATCTGATAGTGGTAGTGGGGTGGTAAATGTCTAGTCTCCTTTGTGGCTCTAATCTGATAGTGGTAGTGGGGTGGTAGATGTCTAGTCTCCTTTATGGCTCTAATCTGATAGTGGTAGTGGGGTGGTAAATGTCTAGTCTCCTTTATGGCTCTAATCTTATAGTGGTAGTGGGGTGGTAGATGCATCGTCTCCTTTATGGCTCTAATCTGATAGTGGTAGTGGGGTGGTAGATGACTAGTCTCCTTTATGTCGCTAATCTGATAGTGGTAGTGGGGTGGTAAATGTCTAGTCTCCTTTATGGCTCTAATCTGATAGTGGTAGTGGGGTGGTAAATGTCTAGTCTCCTTTATGGCTCTAATCTGATAGTGGTAGTGGGGTGGTAGATGTCTAGTCTCCTTTATGTCTCTAATCTGATAGTGGTAGTGGGGTGGTAGATGTCTAGTCTCCTTTATGGCTCTAATCTGATAGTGGTAGTGGGGTGGTAGATGACTAGTCTCCTTTATGTCGCTAATCTGATAGTGGTAGTGGGGTGAAAGTTAATTTGTGGAATTTATTTCCATAAAAATGTCTTCATGTGTTTGAGCCAATCAGGGCTGACATTACAGGGAGTGTTCTCTCTTGACAGGGCTGACATTACAGGGAGTGTTCTCTCTCCCGACAGGGCTGACATTACAGGGAGTGTTCTCTCTCTCTCGACAGGGCTGACATTACAGGGAGTGTTCTCTCTCTTGACAGGGCTGGCATTACAGGGAGTGTTCTCTCTCTTGACAGGGCTGACATTACAGGGAGTGTTCTCTCTCTCGACAGGGCTGACATTACAGGGAGTGTTCTCTCCCTTGACAGGGCTGACATTACAGGGAGTGTTCTCTCTCTTGACAGGGCTGACATTACAGGGAGTGTTCTCTCTCTTGACAGGGCTGACATTACAGGGAGTGTTCTCTCTCTCTCGACAGGGCTGACATTACAGGGAGTGTTCTCTCTCTCGACAGGGCTGATACTACAGGGAGTGTTCTCTCTCTTGACAGGGCTGACATTACTGGGAGTGTTCTCTCGACAGGGCTGACATTACAGGGAGTGTTCTCTCTCTCGACAGGGCTGACATTATAGGGAGTGTTCTCTCTCTCATGACAGGGCTGACATTACAGGGAGTGTTCTCTCTCTCGACTGCGCTGACATTACAGGGAGTGTTCTCTCTCTCTCGACAGGGCTGACATTACAGGGAGTGTTCTCTCTCTCTCGACAGGGCTGACATTACAGGGAGTGTTCTCTCTCTCTCGACAGGGCTGACATTACAGGGAGTGTTCTCTCTCTCGACAGGGCTGATACTACAGGGAGTGTTCTCTCTCTTGACAGGGCTGACATTACTGGGAGTGTTCTCTCGACAGGGCTGACATTACAGGGAGTGTTCTCTCTCTCGACAGGGCTGACATTACAGGGAGTGTTCTCTCGCTCATGACAGGGCTGACATTACAGGGAGTGTTCTCTCTCTCTCTCGACAGGGCTGACATTACAGGGAGTGTTCTCTCTCTCTCTCGACAGGGCTGATACTACAGGGAGTGTTCTCTCTCTTGACAGGGCTGACATTACTGGGAGTGTTCTCTCGACAGGGCTGACATTACAGGGAGTGTTCTCTCTCTCGACAGGGCTGACATTACAGGGAGTGTTCTCTCTCTCATGACAGGGCTGACATTACAGGGAGTGTTCTCTCTCTCTCTCGACAGGGCTGACATTACAGGGAGTGTTCTCTCTCTCTCTCGACAGGGCTGACATTACAGGGAGTGTTCTCTCTCTCTCGACAGGGCTGACATTACAGGGAGTGTTCTCTCTCTCTCGACAGGGCTGACATTACAGGGAGTGTTCTCTCTCTCGACAGGGCTGATACTACAGGGAGTGTTCTCTCTCTCGACAGGGCTGACATTACAGGGAGTGTTCTTTCTCTCTCGACAGGGCTGACATTACAGGGAGTGTTCTCTCTCTCGACAGGGCTGACATTACAGGGAGTGTTCTCTCTCTCGACAGGGCTGACATTACAGGGAGTTTTCTCTCTCTTGACAGGGCTGATACTACAGGGAGTGTGATGTGAGGATGTTATAACTATAATTATTAACCAGTTGGTTTGGGTCCTGAATGCCGATCGGCTGAAAGCTGTGGTATATCAGACATTATAAACTGGGTGGTTCGAGCCCTGAATGCTGATTGGTATATCAGACCGTATACCACAGGTATGACAAAACCTGTATTTGTTCTGCCCTAATTATGTTGGTAACCAGTTTATAACAGCAATAGGGCACCTCTGGGGTTTGTGGAATATGGCCAATGTACCACGGCTAAGGGCGTTGCCTCATGCCTATAAACATCCCTTAGCCGTGGTATATTGGCCGTATTCCACACCACCTCTGGCCTTATTGCTTAACTATAGCATTATACGTTCATATTATTTTAGTTTTATTTAACCTTTATTTTAACAGGGGAAAAGTTATTGAAACCTAGGTCTCTTTTACAATCTGGCCCTCATACTAACATGGCCACCTAATAATCCTCCGTTTACAATCTGGCCCTCATACTAACATGGCCACCTAATAATCCTCCGTTTACAATCTGGCCCTCATACTAACATGGCCACCTAATAATCCTCCGTTTACAATCTGGCCCTCATACTAACATGGCCACCTAATAATCCTCCTTTTACAATCTGGCCCTCATACTAACATGGCCACCTAATAATCCTCCTTTTACAATCTGGCCCTCATACTAACATGGCCACCTAATAATCCTCTGTTTACAATCTGGCCCTCATACTAACATGGCCACCTAATAGTCCTCCGTTTACAATCTGGCCCTCATACTAACATGGCCACCTAATAATCCTCCGTTTACAATCTGGCCCTCATACTAACATGGCCACCTAATAATCCTCCTTTTACAATCTGGCCCTCATACTAACATGGCCACCTAATAATCCTCTGTTTACAATCTGGCCCTCATACTAACATGGCCACCTAATAGTCCTCCGTTTACAATCTGGCCCTCATACTAACATGGCCACCTAATAATCCTCCATTTACAATCTGGCCCTCATACTAACATGGCCACCTAATAATCCTCCGTTTACAATCTGGCCCTCATACTAACATGGCCACCTAATAATCCTCAGTTTACAATCTGGCCCTCATACTAACATGGCCACCTAATAATCCTCTGTTTACAATCTGGCCCTCATACTAACATGGCCACCTAATAATCCTCCGTTTACAATCTGGCCCTCATACTAACATGGCCACCTAATAATCCTCCGTTTACAATCTGGCCCTCATACTAACATGGCCACCTAATAATCCTCCGTTTACAATCTGGCCCTCATACTAACATGGCCACCTAATAATCCTCAGTTTACAATCTGGCCCTCATACTAACATGGCCACCTAATAATCCTCCGTTTACAATCTGGCCCTCATACTAACATGGCCACCTAATAATCCTCCTTTTACAATCTGGCCCTCATACTAACATGGCCACCTAATAATCCTCTGTTTACAATCTGGCCCTCATACTAACATGGCTACCTAATAGTCCTCCGTTTACAATCTGGCCCTCATACTAACATGGCCACCTAATAATCCTCCGTTTACAATCTGGCCCTCATACTAACATGGCCACCTAATAGTCCTCCGTTTACAATCTGGCCCTCATACTAACATGGCCACCTAATAATCCTCCGTTTACAATCTGGCCCTCATACTAACATGGCCACCTAATAATCCTCCGTTTACAATCTGGCCCTCATACTAACATGGCCACCTAATAATCCTCCGTTTACAATCTGGCCCTCATACTAACATGGCCACCTAATAATCCTCCGTTTACAATCTGGCCCTCATACTAACATGGCCACCTAATAATCCTCAGTTTACAATCTGGCCCTCATACTAACATGGCCACCTAATAATCCTCCGTTTACAATCTGGCCCTCATACTAACATGGCCACCTAATAATCCTCCGTTTACAATCTGGCCCTCATACTAACATGGCCACCTAATAATCCTCCGTTTACAATCTGGCCCTCATACTAACATGGCCACCTAATAATCCTGTGTTTACAATCTGGCCCTCATACTAACATGGCCACCTAATAATCCTCAGTTTACAATCTGGCCCTCATACTAACATGGCCACCTAATAGTCCTCCGTTTACAATCTGGCCCTCATACTAACATGGCCACCTAATAATCCTCCGTTTACAATTGGCTCATTCGCCCACCTCCTCTCCCCTGTAACTATTCCCCAGGTCGTTGCTGTAAATGAGAATGTGTTCTCATGCAATTTACCTGGTAAAATAAGGGTTAAATAAATACATATATAAAAATATATACAACACAAATGTACACATTATGCCTAAATATACACTACCGTTCAAAAGTTTGGGCTCACTTTGAAAGAAAAGCTAATTAAATGGTACCTGCAAAACACCAGTCTCATCGTCAACAGTGAAGAGGCGAGTCCGGGATGCTGACCGTCTAGGCAGAGTTCCTCTGTCCAGTCTAAATCGTCAACAGTGAAGAGGCGAGTCCAGGATGCTGACCGTATAGGCAGAGTTCCTCTGTCCAGTCTAAATCGTCAACAGTGAAGAGGCGACTCCGGGATGCTGACCGTCTAGGCAGAGTTCCTCTGTCCAGTCTCAACGTCAATAGTGAAGAGGAGACTCCGGGATGCTGACCGTCTAGGCAGAGTTCCTCTGTCCAGTCTCAACGTCAACAGTGAAGAGGAGACTCCAGGATGCTGGCCTTCTAGGCAGAGTTCCTCTGTCCAGTCTCAACGTCAACAGTGAAGAGGCGACTCCAGGATGCTGACCTTCTAGGCAGAGTTCCTCTGTCCAGTCTCAACGTCAACAGTGAAGAGGTGACTCCGGGATGCTGAACTTCTAGGCAGAGTTCCTCTGTCCAGTCTCAACGTCAACAGTGAAGAGGCGACTCCGGGATGCTGACCGTCCAGGCAGAGTTCCTCTGTCCAGTCTCAACGTCAACAGTGAAGAGGCGACTCTGAGATGCTGGACTTCTAGGCAGAGTTCCTCTGTCCAGTCTCAACGTCAACAGTGAAGAGGTGACTCCAGGATGCTGACCGTCTAGGCAGAGTTCCTCTGTCCAGTCTCATCGTCAACAGTGAAGAGGCGACTCCAGGATGCTGACCTTCTAGGCAGAGTTCCTCTGTCCAGTCTAAATCGTCAACAGTGAAGAGGCGACTCCGGGATGCTGACCGTCCAGGCAGAGTTCCTCTGTCCAGTCTCAACGTCAACAGTGAAGAGGCGACTCTGAGATGCTGGACTTCTAGGCAGAGTTCCTCTGTCCAGTCTCAACGTCAACAGTGAAGAGGTGACTCCAGGATGCTGACCGTCTAGGCAGAGTTCCTCTGTCCAGTCTCATCGTCAACAGTGAAGAGGCGACTCCGGGATGCTGACCGTCTAGGCAGAGTTCCTCTGTCCAGTCTAAATCGTCAACAGTGAAGAGGCGACTCCGGGATGCTGACCGTCTAGGCAGAGTTCCTCTGTCCAGTCTCAACGTCAATAGTGAAGAGGAGACTCCGGGATGCTGACCGTCTAGGCAGAGTTCCTCTGTCCAGTCTCAACGTCAACAGTGAAGAGGAGACTCCAGGATGCTGGCCTTCTAGGCAGAGTTCCTCTGTCCAGTCTCAACGTCAACAGTGAAGAGGCGACTCCAGGATGCTGACCTTCTAGGCAGAGTTCCTCTGTCCAGTCTCAACGTCAACAGTGAAGAGGTGACTCCGGGATGCTGGACTTCTAGGCAGAGTTCCTCTGTCCAGTCTCAACGTCAACAGTGAAGAGGCGACTCCAGGATGCTGACCTTCTAGGCAGAGTTCCTCTGTCCAGTCTCAACGTCAACAGTGAAGAGGTGACTCCGGGATGCTGGACTTCTAGGCAGAGTTCCTCTGTCCAGTCTCAACGTCAACAGTGAAGAGGCGACTCCGGGATGCTGACCGTCCAGGCAGAGTTCCTCTGTCCAGTCTCAACGTCAACAGTGAAGAGGTGACTCCGGGATGCTGGACTTCTAGGCAGAGTTCCTCTGTCCAGTCTCAACGTCAACAGTGAAGAGGCGACTCCGGGATGCTGACCGTCCAGGCAGAGTTCCTCTGTCCAGTCTCAACGTCAACAGTGAAGAGGCGACTCTGAGATGCTGGACTTCTAGGCAGAGTTCCTCTGTCCAGTCTCAACGTCAACAGTGAAGAGGTGACTCCAGGATGCTGACCGTCTAGGCAGAGTTCCTCTGTCCAGTCTCATCGTCAACAGTGAAGAGGCGACTCCAGGATGCTGACCTTCTAGGCAGAGTTCCTCTGTCCAGTCTCAACGTCAACAGTGAAGAGGTGACTCAGGGATGCTGGACTTCTAGGCAGAGTTCCTCTGTCCAGTCTCATCGTCAACAGTGAAGAGGTGACTCAGGGATGCTGACCTTCTAGGCAGAGTTCCTCTGTCCAGTCTCAACGTCAACAGTGAAGAGGCGACTCCAGGATGCTGGCATTCTAGGCAGAGTTCCTCTGTCCAGTCTCATCGTCAACAGTGAAGAGGCGACTCCAGGATGCTGACCTTCTAGGCAGAGTTCCTCTGTCCAGTCTCAACGTCAACAGTGAAGAGGTGACTCCGGGATGCTGGACTTCTAGGCAGAGTTCCTCTGTCCAGTCTAATCGTTAACAGTATAGAGGTGACTCAGGGATGCTGACCTTCTAGGCAGAGTTCCTCTGTCCAGTGTCATCGTCAACAGTGAAGAGGTGACTCAGGGATGCTGGACTTCTAGGCAGAGTTCCTCTGTCCAGTCTCATCGTCAACAGTGAAGAGGTGACTCAGGGATGCTGACCTTCTAGGCAGAGTTCCTCTGTCCAGTCTCAACGTCAACAGTGAAGAGGCGACTCCAGGATGCTGGCATTCTAGGCAGAGTTCCTCTGTCCAGTCTCAACGTCAACAGTGAAGAGGCGACTCCTGGATGCTGGCCTTCTAGGCAGAGTTCCTCTGTCCAGTCTCAACGTTAACAGTGAAGAGGTGACTCCAGGATGCTGGCCTTCTAGGCAGTGTTCCTCTGTCCAGTCTCAACGTCAACAGTGAAGAGGTGACTCAGGGATGCTGACCTTCTAGGCAGAGTTCCTCTGTCCAGTCTCAACGTCAACAGTGAAGAGGTGACTCAGGGATGCTGACCTTCTAGGCAGAGTTCCTCTGTCCAGTCTCAACGTCAACAGTGAAGAGGTGACTCAGGGATGCTGACCTTCTAGGCAGAGTTCCTCTGTCCAGTCTCATCGTCAACAGTGAAGAGGTGACTCCGGGATGCTGACCGTCCAGGCAGAGTTCCTCTGTCCAGTCTCATCGTCAACAGTGAAGAGGTGACTCCGGGATGCTGACCGTCCAGGCAGAGTTCCTCTGTCCAGTCTCATCGTCAACAGTGAAGAGGTGACTCCGGGATGCTGACCGTCCAGGCAGAGTTCGTCTGTCCAGTCTCATCGTCAACAGTGAAGAGGCGACTCCAGGATGCTGACCGTCCAGGCAGAGTTCCTCTGTCCAGTCTCAACGTCAACAGTGAAGAGGTGACTCCGGGATGCTGACCGTCCAGGCAGAGTTCCTCTGTCCAGTCTCATCGTCAACAGTGAAGAGGTGACTCCGGGATGCTGACCGTCCAGCCAGAGTTCCTCTGTCCAGTCTCATCGTCAACAGTGAAGAGGTGACTCCGGGATGCTGACCGTCCAGGCAGAGTTCCTCTGTCCAGTCTCATCGTCAACAGTGAAGAGGCGACTCCAGGATGCTGACCGTCCAGGCAGAGTTCCTCTGTCCAGTCTCAACGTCAACAGTGAAGAGGCGACTCCGGGATGCTGACCGTCCAGGCAGAGTTCCTCTGTCCAGTCTCATCGTCAACAGTGAAGAGGTGACTCCGGGATGCTGACCGTCCAGGCAGAGTTCCTCTGTCCAGTCTCATCGTCAACAGTGAAGAGGCGACTCCAGGATTCTCTCTCCAGAGTTCCTCTGTCCAGTCTCATCGTCAACAGTGAAGAGGTGACTCCAGGATGCTGGCCTTCTAGGCAGAGTTCCTCTGTCCAGTCTCATCGTCAACAGTGAAGAGATGACTCCAGGATGATGGCCTTCTAGGCAGAGTTCCTCTGTCCAGTCTCAACGTCAACAGTGAAGAGGTGACTCCAGGATGCTGGCCTTCTAGGCAGAGTTCCTCTGTCCAGTCTCATCGTCAACAGTGAAGAGGCGACTCCGGGATTCTCTGTCCAGAGTTCCTCTGTCCAGTCTCATCGTCAACAGTGAAGAGGCGACTCCGGGATTCTCTGTCCAGAGTTCCTCTGTCCAGTCTCATTGTCAACAGTGAAGAGGTGACTCCAGGATGCTGGCCTTCTAGGCAGAGTTCCTCTGTCCAGTCTCAACATCAACAGTGAAGAGGCGACTCCGGGATTCTCTGTCCAGAGTTCCTCTGTCCAGTCTCATCGTCAACAGTGAAGAGGCGACTCCGGGATTCTCTGTCCAGAGTTCCTCTGTCCAGTCTCATCGTCAACAGTGAAGAGGTGACTCCGGGATGCTCTGTCCAGAGTTCCTCTGTCCAGTCTCATCGTCAACAGTGAAGAGGCGACTCCGGGATTCTCTGTCCAGAGTTCCTCTGTCCAGTCTCATCGTCAACAGTGAATAGGTGACTCCGGGATTCTCTGTCCAGAGTTCCTCTGTCCAGTCTCATCGTCAACAGTGAAGAGGTGACTCCGGGATTCTCTGTCCAGAGTTCCTCTGTCCAGTCTCAACGTCAACAGTGAAGAGGTGACTCCGGGATTCTCTGTCCAGAGTTCCTCTGTCCAGTCTCATCGTCAACAGTGAAGAGGCGACTTCGGGATTCTCTGTCCAGAGTTCCTCTGTCCAGTCTCAACGTCAACAGTGAAGAGGTGACTCCGGGATTCTCTGTCCAGAGTTCCTCTGTCCAGTCTCAACGTCAACAGTGAAGAGGTGACTCTGGGATTCTCTGTCCAGAGTTCCTCTGTCCAGTCTCAACGTCAACAGTGAAGAGGTGACTCCGGGATTCTCTGTCCAGAGTTCCTCTGTCCAGTCTCAACGTCAACAGTGAAGAGGTGACTCCGGGATGCTCTGTCCAGAGTTCCTCTGTCCAGTCTCAACGTCAACAGTGAAGAGGTGACTCCGGGATTCTCTGTCCAGAGTTCCTCTGTCCAGTCTCAACGTCAACAGTGAAGAGGTGACTCCGGGATGCTCTGTCCAGAGTTCCTCTGTCCAGTCTCATCGTCAACAGTGAAGAGGCGACTCCGGGATTCTCTGTCCAGAGTTCCAGTGTCTGTGTTCTTTTGCCCATCTTTATCTTTTCTTTTTATTGGCCAGTCTGAGATCTTGTTTGCAACTCTGCTAGATGTCCAGCACCCCGGAGTCGCACCAACTCTTCACTGTTGACGTTGAGACTGCTGTTTTGCGGTACTTTTTAATGAAGCTGCCAGTTGAGGACTTGTGAGGTGTCTGTTTCTCAAACTAAACACACTAATGTACTTGTCCTCTTCCTCAGTTGGCCTCCCTCTCTATTCTGGTTAGAGCCAGTTTGCTCTGTGCTGTGAAGGGAGTAGTACACAGCGTTGTACGAGGTCTTCAGTTTCTTGACAATTTCTCGCATGGAATAGTCTTCATTTCCCAGAACAAGAATAGACTGACGAGTTTCTGAAGACGAGTTTCTTTGTTTTTGGCCATTTTGAACCTGTAATCGAACCCACAAATGCTGATGCTCCAGATACTCAACTAGTCTAAAGAAGGCCAGTTTTATTGCTTCTTTAATCAGCACAACCATTTTCAGCTGTGCTAACACAATTGCAAAAGGGTTTTCTAATGATCAACTAGCCTTTTAAAATGATAAACTTAGTAGCTAACACAACGTGCCATTGGAACACAGGAGTGATGGTTGCTGATAATGGGCCTCTGTACACCTATGTAGATATTCCATTTAAAAAATCAGCCGTTTCCAGCTACAACAGTCATTTACAACATTAACAATGCCTACACCTGTGTTTCTGATCAATTTGATGTTATTTTAATGGTCAAAAAATGTGCTTTTCTTTCAAAAACAAGGACATTTCTAAGGGACCCCAAACTTTTGAACGGTGGTGGATACACATTAAAATAAAGCACAAATAAAACATCACCCAGAAAAAGTTGATAAGTCCTGAATCAATACTTTATATTATATATAAATATGTATTTATATATTCTATATTCTATTGCCCTAACGGCACATCAGGATGAAATGTATTTAGAATTTTGTTCCAGCCATATGGTGCATTAAAACTAAAAGCAGATTTGCTCGGTGGAGACCCCCCAGGAACCTCAAGTGTTAACCAATCCTGTGAACGTGTTAGGCAGTGTGTCAGTGGATTAGACAGACGGAACCAAGCCATTAACATGGAGAGAGCAGGAAGAGAGAGAGAGAGGAAGTGTTTAAAACAGAAACACTGTTTCACTGTCTTAGCCTGGTGCCAGATCAGTCTTGTTATCAGATCCAAGGACTAGGAGTTTGCAAGATGGTACAAACAGATATGAAACCAGGCTACAGTGTCCTCTGCTCTGCTATTTATCATAGATTAAGAGGAGGAGACAGGAAGTGGTTAAAACACCAAACGAGAGCAGCACCCTGCCAGCCAGCCACCTGTGTTTGGGATGGCATCGTTTGGTGTAATCAATCATGTGGAGTTGGACAGTTTATAAAAAGACCTGGGTTCCTGTTGGAGGAGGCCTGTTACATCCCCTACACTTTTGATTTGAGTCCCTGGCGGCGTAGTGTGTTACTGATGGTAGGCTTTGTTACTTTGGTCCCAGCTCTCTGCAGGTCATTCACTAGGTCCCCCCGTGTGGTTCTGGGATTTTTGCTCACCGTTCTTGTGATAATTTTGACCCCACGAGGTGAGATCTTGCGTGGAGCCCCAGATCGAGGGAGATTATCAGTGGTTTTGTATGTCTTCCATTTCCTAATAATTGCTCCCACAGTTGATTTCCTCAAACCAAGCTGCTTACCTATTGCAGATTCAGTCTTCCCAGCCTGGTGCAGGTCTACAATTTTGTTTCTGGTGTCCTTTGACAGCTCTTTGGTCTTGGCCATAGTGGAGTTTGGAGTGTGACTGTTTGAGGTTGTGGAGCCTCTTAAAGAAGAGCCAGAAATCTTGCTTGTTTGTAGGTGACCAAATACTTATTTTCCACCATAATTTGCAAATAAATTCATAAAAAATCCTACAATGTGATTTTCTGGATTTTTTTTCTCATTTTGTGTGTCATAGTTGAAGTGTACCTATGATGAAAATTACAGGCCTCTCTCATCTTTTTAAGTGGGAGAACATGCACAATTGGTGGCTGACTAAATACTTTTTTGCCCCACTGTATGAGCTTCACCATAGCCCTGTGACTCTCAGATCAATTCAGTGTCTATAAATGAATTCTCTGAGAGTCCTTACAAAACAATTCTTAGTATCATTTATAGCCAAGACACACCCCTCTCAACTCACATGACGAATAACAGATCTTAGGAACATTACAAAGGAAGACTTTTAATTGAGAGAGGAGCATCCCATAGCCAGACAGCATTGGCTATAAATTATCGTTCAGTTTGGTCTCTTTAGACAAGAGTCTAATCTCGTTCTTGGTACCACTTAGGACCAAGCATTACCTCATTTGATGGCATATATCAATTGTCAATTCTAGATACTCTCATCTCAAATACAATCTCTCCTGGACAAGCTCACGGAGACAGTGAGCCTCTTAGGTCATATACTAGATCAAGATAAGGGCAACCTCAGAGGGGACATACAATAGTTAGACACATTCCCATAAGAAGACAAGCCTCCATTCTGTCCTCCTCCCCTTCTGATATTCTTCATAGCATCACATGGTTTAACAGATACATTGACATATGAAGACAAGCCTGACCTCTCCCCTCTCTGGGCCCCAAGTGACTGAGCACTAGCTGAGAAGGGATAACTGCAACTGCCAACAATATAGTCCAAGAATAAGATAAAACATCTTATTTATCTATGTTACCTATCTAACTCTGATTCAGCCACGACACTAGGGTGGCTGGAGTCTTTAACAATTGTTATTGCCCTCCTCTAACACCGAAAAGAGTTCCTGGTTGGCAGGAAGCTTGGCCCCAGTGATGTACTGGGCCGTACACACTACCCTCTGTAGTGCTTTGCGGTCGGAGGCCGAGTAGTTGCCATACCAGGCAGTGTTGCAACCACTCAGGATGCTCTCGATGGTGCAGCTATAGAACCTTTTGAGGATCTGAGGACCCATGCCAAATCTTTTTAGTCTCCTGAGGGGGAATAGGCTTTCTCATGCATTCTTCTTCACGGCTGTCTTGGTGTGTTTTGGACTATTCTAGTTTGTTGGTGATGTGGACACCAAGGAACTTGAAGCTCTCAACCTGTTCCACTACTGCCCCGTCGATGAAAATGGGGTTGTGCTCGGTCCTCCTTTTCCTGTAGTCCACAATCATCTCCTTTGTCTTGATCACATTGAGGGAGAGGTTGTTGTCCTTGCACCACACGGCCACGTCTCTGACCTCCTCCCCATAGGCTGTCTCATCATTGTCGGTGATCAGGCCTACCACTGTTGTGTCATCGGAAAACTTGATGATGGTGTTGGAGTCATGCCTGGCCATGCAGTCCTGAGTGAACAGGGAGTACAGGAGGGGACTGAGCATGCACCCCTGAGGAGGTGAGGATGAGATGAGGATCAGCGTGGCGGCTGTGTTGTTCCCCACCTTTACCACCAGGGGGCGACCCGTCAGGAAGTCCAGGATCCAGTTGCAGAGGGAGGTGTTTAGACCCAGGGTCCTTAGCTTAGTGATGAGCTTTGAGGTCACTATGGTGTTGAAGGCTGAGCTGTAGTCAATGAATAGCATTCTCACATAGGTGTTTCTTATGTCCAGGTGTCAAAGGGCAGTGTGGAGTGCAATAGAGAGCGTGATCACACAGTCGTCCGGAACAGCTGGTGCTCTCATGCATGTTTCAGTGTTACTTGCCTCAAAGTGTTTATAGAAGTAGTGTAGCTTGTCTGGTTGGTTCGTGTCACTGGGCAGCTCGTGGCTGATCTTCCCTTTGTAGTCTGTAATAGTTTGCACACCCTGCCACATCCGACGAGCATCGGAGCCGGTGTAGTACGATTCAATCTTTGTCCTATACTGGCGCT
The DNA here is from genome assembly GCF_045791955.1 of Oncorhynchus clarkii lewisi. Taxonomy (NCBI): domain Eukaryota; kingdom Metazoa; phylum Chordata; class Actinopteri; order Salmoniformes; family Salmonidae; genus Oncorhynchus; species Oncorhynchus clarkii. Next base: position 81,814,709 of record NC_092163.1, on the reverse strand, counting down.
TTGCCTGTTTGATGGGTCATCAGAGTGCGTAGTGGGATTTCTTATAAACTTCCGGGTTAGAGTCCCGCTTCATTGACTTGAATGGAGAGGTCTGTTCTAGTGATGATGGATGGGTAGGTTGATGGATGGATGGATGGGTAGGTGGATGGGTGGGTGGGTGGGTGGGTGAATGGGTGGATGGATGGATGGGTAGGTGGATGGATGGGTGGATGGGTAGATGGATGGATGGGTATGTAGATGGGTAGATGGATGGATGGGTGGATGGGTAGATGGATGGGTGGATGGATGGATGGATGGATGGGTAGGTGGATGGATGGGTAGGTGGATGGATGGATGGATGGATGGGTAGGTAGGTGGGTGGATGGATGGATGGGTAGGTGGATGGGTAGGCGGGTGGGTGGTTGAATGGGTGGATGGGTAGATGGATGGGTGGATGGATGGATGGGTAGGTTGGTGAATGGGTGGATATGTAGGTAGGTAGGTAGGTGCATTTGGTTGAACTAGAACCTTTCTTCAGGACTCAACATCACCTCTTCTCCCATCTGAGAGGATGGATAATATGGGAACCAGTCACTGTGTAATCCTGCTGAACATCCAGCTACAGGCCACACACACACACACACACACACACCACTGGTCTGACATCAGCCCTTTCTCCATTCATTAGCGGTGTTGTGGCCTGGCTGTTGATGACCTCACCGAGTGATCAGAGAGCTCTAAAAGCCTTAGCTGCTTCCATCCATCCACCTGTCTGTCCATCTGTATGTCCATCTGTATGTCCATCCGTTTGCCCGTCCGTCTGTCTGTTTACCCGTCTGTCTGTCTATTTGGACGGACGGACAGATGGGTAGACTGATGGGCAGACGGAGTCAGCAGGAGAGGATGGGTAGACAGACGGGCAGACGGAGTCAGCAGGAGAGGATGGGTAGACAGACGGAGTCAGCAGGAGAGGATGGGTAGACAGACGGAGTCAGCAGGAGAGGATGGGTAGACAGACGGAGTCAGCAGGAGAGGATGGGTAGACAGACGGAGTCAGCAGGAGAGGATGGGTAGGCAGGCGGGAAGACGGAGTCAGCAGGAGAGGATGGGTAGACAGACGGAGTCAGCAGGAGAGGATGGGTAGACAGGCGGAGTCAGCAGGAGAGGATGGGTAGACAGGCGGAGTCAGCAGGAGAGGATGGGTAGACAGGCGGAGTCAGCAGGAGAGGATGGGTAGACAGGCGGGCAGACGGAGTCAGCAGGAGAGGATGGGTAGACAGACGGGCAGACGGAGTCAGCAGGAGAGGATGGGTAGACAGGCGGGCAGACGGAGTCAGCAGGAGAGGATGGGTAGACAGGCGGGCAGACAGAGTCAGCAGGAGAGGATGGGTAGACAGACGGAGTCAGCAGGAGAGGATGGGTAGACAGACGGAGTTAGCAGGAGAGGATGGGTAGACAGACGGAGTCAGCAGGAGAGGATGGGTAGACAGGCGGAGTCAGCAGGAGAGGATGGGTAGACAGACGGGCAGATGGAGTTAGCAGGAGAGGATGGGTAGACAGGCGGGCAGACGGAGTCAGCAGGAGAGGATGGGTAGACAGACGGAGTCAGCAGGAGAGGATGGGTAGACAGACGGGCAGACGGAGTCAGCAGGAGAGGATGGGTAGACAGGCGGGCAGACGGAGTCAGCAGGAGAGAATGGGTAGACAGGCGGGCAGGCGGAGTCAGCAGGAGAGGATGGGTAGACAGGCGGAGTCAGCAGGAGTTGATGGGTAGACAGACGGAGTCAGCAGGAGAGGATGGGTAGACAGACGGGCAGACGGAGTCAGCAGGAGAGGATGGGTAGACAGGCGGGCAGACGGAGTCAGCAGGAGAGGATGGGTAGACAGGCGGGCAGACGGAGTCAGCAGGAGAGGATGGGTAGACAGGCGGAGTCAGCAGGAGAGGATGGGTAGACAGGCGGAGTCAGCAGGAGAGGATGGGTAGACAGGCGGAGTCAGCAGGAGAGGATGGGTAGACAGGCGGAGTCAGCAGGAGAGGATGGGTAGACAGGCGGGCAGACGGAGTCAGTAGGAGAGGATGGGTAGACAGGCGGAGTCAGCAGGAGAGGATGGGTAGACAGGCGGAGTCAGCAGGAGAGGATGGGTAGACAGGCGGAGTCAGCAGGAGAGGATGGGTAGACAGGCGGAGTCAGCAGGAGAGGATGGGTAGACAGGCGGAGTCAGCAGGAGAGGATGGGTAGACAGACGGGCAGACGGAGTCAGCAGGAGAGGATGGGTAGACATGCGGGCAGACGGAGTCAGCAGGAGAGTATGGGTAGACAGGCGGAGTCAGCAGGAGAGGATGGGTAGACAGGCGGGCAGACGGAGTCAGCAGGAGAGGATGGGTAGACAGGCGGGCAGACGGAGTCAGCAGGAGATGATGGGTAGACAAGCGGGCAGAAGGAGTCAGTAGGAGAGGATGGGTAGACAGACGGAGTCAGCAGGAGAGGATGGGTAGACAGACGAAGTCAGCAGGAGAGGATGGGTAGACAGGCGGGCAGACGGAGTCAGTAGGAGAGGATGGGTAGACAGACGGAGTCAGCAGGAGAGGATGGGTAGACAGACGGAGTCAGCAGGAGAGGATGGGTAGACAGGCGGAATCAGCAGGAGAGGATGGGTAGACAGACGGAGTCAGCAGGAGAGGATGGGTAGACAGGCGGGCAGACGGAGTCAGCAGGAGAGGATGGGTAGACAGACGGAGTCAGCAGGAGAGGATGGGTAGACAGATTGGCAGACGGAGTCAGCAGGAGAGGATGGGTAGACAGACGGAGTCAGCAGGAGAGGATGGGTAGACAGGCGGAGTCAGCAGGAGAGGATGGGTAGACAGACGGAGTCAGCAGGAGAGGATGGGTAGACAGGCGGGCAGACGGAGTCAGCAGGAGAGGATGGGTAGACAGACGGAGTCAGCAGGAGAGGATGGGTAGACAGATTGGCAGACGGAGTCAGCAGGAGAGGATGGGTAGACAGACGGGCAGACGGAGTCAGCAGGAGAGGATGGGTAGACAGGCGGGCAGACGGAGTCAGCAGGAGAGGATGGGTAGACAGGCGGGCAGACGGCGTCAGCAGGAGAGGATGGGTAGACAGACGGAGTCAGCAGGAGAGGATGGGTAGACAGACGGGCAGACAGAGTCAGCAGGAGAGGATGGGTAGACAGACGGGCAGAGGGAGTCAGCAGGAGAGGATGGGTAGACAGACGGAGTCAGCAGGAGAGGATTGGTAGACAGACGGAGTCAGCAGGAGAGGATTGGTAGACAGGCGGGCAGACGGAGTCAGCAGGAGAGGATGGGTAGACAGGCGGAGTCAGCAGGAGAGGATGGGTAGACAGGCGGAGTCAGCAGGAGAGGATGGGTAGACAGACGGATTCAGCAGGAGAGGATGGGTAGACAGGCGGTCAGACGGAGTCAGCAGGAGATGATGGGTAGACAGGCGGGCAGACGGAGTCAGCAGGAGAGGATACAAGAGTGTGCAGGCTGGTTGGTCTTTCAGACCAACCACTGGCCCTCATTTTATAGCTGGTAGCAATGTAGCGCGCTGCCAACCCACAGCTCTCTGCGTCCTCCCCCAACAGGACGGGAAGCCTACTCTCACCAGAGAGGTCTTTGACATTTTTTACATTTAGTCAGGAAATGCAGCTCTGTCTCAGGTTCTGCTGTTGTGCAGTTGTTGCACAGCCTTTCCTCTACAGGGAGCCAGGTTTTCCTGTGTCTACCCTTCTCAATGGCAAGGCTGTGCTCACTGAGCCTGTACTTTGTCAAGGTTTTTTTAAGGTTTTGATCAGTAACCATGGTCAAATAGTTTGCCAGATAGAACTGCATTTTACTTTGTGCTTGTGTTTCCCAATAAGCAATGTAGTGTTGTTTTGACTGTGTTGTAATTTGTTTTATTCTGATTGATTGGATGTTCTGGTCCTGAGGTTTCAGTGTGTTAGTAGAACAGGTTAGTGATCTCAGCCCCAGGACCAGCTGGATGAGGGGACTGAGACTTCAGTGTGTTAGTAGAACAGGTTAGTGAACTCAGCCCCAGGACCAGCTGGATGAGGGGACTGAGACTTCAGTGTGTTAGTAGAACAGGTTAGTGAACTCAGCCCCAGGACCAGCTGGATGAGGGTCCTGAGGCTTCAGTGTGTTAGTAGAACAGGTTTGTGAACTCAGCCCCAGGACCAGCTGGATGAGGGTCCTGAGGCTTCGGTGTGTTAGTAGGACAGGTTTGTGAACTCAGCCCCAGGACCAGCTGGATGAGGGTCCTGAGACTTCGGTGTGTTAGTAGAACAGGTTAGTGAACTCAGCTCCAGGACCAGCTGGATGAGGGTCCTGAGACTTCGGTGTGTTAGTAGGACAGGTTTGTGAACTCAGCCCCAGGACCAGCTGGATGAGGGTCCTGAGGCTTCGGTGTGTTAGTAGGACAGGTTTGTGAACTCAGCCCCAGGACCAGCTGGATGAGGGTCCTGAGGCTTCGGTGTGTTAGTAGGACAGGTTTGTGAACTCAGCCCCAGGACCAGCTGGATGAGGGGACTGAGACTTCAGTGTGTTAGTAGAACAGGTTAGTGAACGCAGGACCAGCTGGATGAGGGGACTGAGGCTTCGGTGTGTTAGTAGGACAGGTTTGTGAACTCAGCCCCAGGACCAGCTGGATGAGGGGACTGAGGCTTCAGTGTGTTAGTAGAACAGGTTAGTGAACGCAGGACCAGCTGGATGAGGGGACTGAGGCTTCGGTGTGTTAGTAGGACAGGTTAGTGAACTCAGCCCCAGGACCAGCTGGATGAGGGTCCTGAGGCTTCGGTGTGTTAGTAGGACAGGTTAGTGAACTCAGCTCCAGGACCAGCTGGATGAGGGTCCTGAGGCTTCGGTGTGTTAGTAGGACAGGTTAGTGAACTCAGCTCCAGGACCAGCTGGATGAGGGTCCTGAGGCTTCGGTGTGTTAGTAGGACAGGTTAGTGAACTCAGCCCCAGGACCAGCTGGATGAGGGTCCTGAGGCTTCGGTGTGTTAGTAGGACAGGTTAGTGAACTCAGCCCCAGGACCAGCTGGATGAGGGGACTCTCTTCTTTGCTCAGCTCTTGGCATTGCAGGGCTTGGTAAAGATATGACAGGGTCACTGTGTTTTACATGTTTCCAAAACTTCATTGCTATTTTTGTATGTTGTATTATTAGTGGAAATGGGCCTGATTCTGCCCTGCATTCACTGTTTGTAGTTTTCCTCTGGACATGTGGGGTAATTTAACAGAACTCTGCATGCAGGGTTTCAATGGGGTGTTTGTCCCATTGGGTGAAATCTTGTTTTGCAAGTGGACACCTCGCTGCCATAAAGTGAAATTGGTTCAATGACACATTCCATTAGTTTTAGCCACATTTTAATAGGTATTTCAATTTTAATTCATTTTTAATGGTGTAGAATGCCCTGCGTGCTTTCTCTCTCAGTTCATTCACTGCCTCATTAAGGTGTCCAGTTGAGCTTATTTTAAACCTCAGTAATTATAGTGTGTGCTGTACTCTATATATTTAAACCTCAGTAATTGTAGTGTGTGCAGTACTCCATATATTTCGTACCAACTGAGAACTTTGGTCTAATTCGCTGAGATCTGGATATTCTCTGGAAAATCATTATTTTAGTCTTTTTGGGGTTTACTGCCAGGGCCCAGGTCTGGCAGTACTGCTCTAGCAGGTCCAGGCTCTGCTGTAGACCATGTGCTGTGGGTGACAGCAGGCATAGGTCATCTGAGAAGAGCAGGCATTTAACCTCTGAATTGTGGAGACTAACACCAGGGGCTGAGGATTCGTCTAGAATAGTGGCCAATTCGTTGTAAATATTGAAGAGTGCAGGGCTCAGATTGCAACCCTGACGAAGGCCCTGCCCCTGGTTAAAGAATTCTGTTATTTTCTTCCCAATTGTGATGCTGCACGTATTACCAGCATACATTGATTTAATTATGTCATGTTTTACCCCCCACACCACTTTCAATAACTTTGTAGAACAGTCCTGTATGCCAAATAGAATCAAATGTTTTAAAGCCAGCGTACCATTTGGTCTTATGGTTTATCTATCGGGTTGTGTAGGGTGGCAATATGATCAGTCGGGCAATGTTTTGGTCAATTTGGCTTTGACTCAAGACATTGTGCTTATGACTTTCTGAAGACCCAATGACTGTCTACCCCTTTGTGCAGCCAGTTAGCGATGCCAAAACAGTCATTTCTAAAGGCTTTCCCATCAAACTTTCCAAATGAAATGATAACTACAAACTTGACTTACCCGGCAGAATGATATGATGTCATGATGATTTGTATCAATCGGGCGTCTTTTGTTTTGCTAACTCATGCAGAACATAAACACAGCCTTTTTTTTTTTCAAAAATTTGGTGTCACTTAGAAATGTCCTTGTTTTTTAAAGAAAAGCACCGTTTTTTTTGGTCCATTTAAAATAACATCTAATTTATCATAAATATAGTGTAAGCATTGTTCATGTTGTAAATGACTATTGTAGCTGTTTTTTGACGAACTATCTTGTTGGAAAGGTTGGCATCCTATAATGGTGCCTCGTTGAAAGTCTCTGAGCTCTTCAGTACAGGCCATTCTACTGCCAATGTTTGTCTGTGGAGATTGCATGGCTGTGTGCTCAATTGTATTCACCTGTCAGCAACGGGTGTGGCTGAAATACCCGAATCAACTAATTTGAAAGGGGTGTCCACATACTTTTGTATATATAGTGTATCTCAAAGCTGTCGTGAGAAAATACAAATTAATCTTCTTCCTGGCAGAGTGTTTTTTTCCTCTGGCGGAAGGTGTCTGACAATACCTTGCTCTGTGATGTCACCTTGCTCTGTGATGTCACCTTGCTCTGTGATGTCACCCTTGCTCTGTGATGTCACCCTTGCTCTGTGATGTCACCCTTGCTCTGTGATGTCACACTTGCTCTGTGATGTCACACTTGCTCTGTGATGTCACACTTGCTCTGTGATGTCACACTTGCTCTGTGATGTCACACTCGCTCTGTGATGTCACACTTGCTCTGTGATGTCATCTATGGTCTCCAATTGCTTTGAATTTGAATTAGTACATGGTAGACCCAATGGCATAGAATGTGCTTTGTCTTTGTCTGGTACCAACCTCCTCACACTGAAACACCTTTTGAAATGACTCTGTTCCTCTTTCTCCCTCTCTCAGGGATGTGTTCTGACATTTGTCCTCCGTTCGTTTCTGAAACGGACCTATCCCCTTGGCCAAAATCCTGTTATTGTTGTGCCGATCATATCCCTACTCTTTGCTCCTCCAGGCATGGTGTTGGTATGTTTCGAGGGGGACATAGACGGCTACATCAACCTGGTGGCGTACCCGTACGTGGAGAGCGAGGGCCTGGACCACGAGGACCTACCGGAGAGGGACCAACCCCGGAGGAAACACTCCCGACGGAGCCTCCTCCGCTCTACCTCTGAGATCAAGGAGGAGAGGCTACCACACGAGAGCGACAGCACTGAGAAGTGAGTAGAGCAGTGGGGATATGGAATGGTGTGTGTCTACCAGAGAGACAAAAGACGACCGGCCCCGCACACCGGAGTGACAGCACTGAGAAATTAGTGAGAAGCCGTGTGTGTGTGTGTGTGTGTGTGTGTGTGTGTGTGTGTGTGTGTGTGTGTGTGTGTGTGTGTGTGTGTGTGTGTGTGTGTGTGTGTGTGTGTGTGTGTGTGTGTGTGTGTGTGTGTGTGTGTGTGTGTGTGTGTGTGTGTGTGTGTGTGTCCCGGGGGATCAGGGCTTGGCCCAGAGTAAGCAGAATATCCAGAGCTGCTGACTCGTTAAAGTAGAAATTGTCTTCCAAATTGAGGTTAGTGATCGCTGTTCTGATCTCCTCTCTCTTCAGTCACAGGAAATGATAAGGGAGACATTATGTACCAAAAAAGTTAAGATCAGTGTAAAAGAAAACACACACAAAATGGCAGAATTGGTAGCAGGTCTTTGGTAAAATGGCAGAATTGGTAGCAGGTCTTTGGTAAAATGGCAGAATTGGTAGCAGGTCTTTGGTAAAATGGCAGAATTGGTAGCAGGTCTTTGGTAAAATGGCAGAATTGGTAGCAGGTCTTTGGTAAAATGGCAGAATTGGTAGCAGGTCTTTGGTAAAATGGCAGAATTGGTAGCAGGTCTTTGGTAAAATGGCAGAATTGGTAGCAGGTCTTTGGTAAAATGGCAGAATTGGTAGCAGGTCTTTGGTAAAATGGCAGAATTGGTAGCAGGTCTTTGGTAAAATGGCAGAATTGGTAGCAGGTCTTTGGTAAAATGGCAGAATTGGTAGCAGGTCTTTGGTAAAATGGCAGAATTGGTAGCAGGTCTTTGGTAAAATGGCAGAATTGGTAGCAGGTCTTTGGTAAAATGGCAGAATTGGTAGCAGGTCTTTGGTAAAATGGCAGAATTGGTAGCAGGTCTTTGGTAGAACCAGGTATTTTTTCCATTTAACTTGTTGATGCTACCCATCCTGGTAGCGGGATAATTGTCATTACCAACCGCTGAATAGCATAGCGCCACAGTCAAATAATGTCAAACGTTTTTTCTAATCAATCTTCAGGTAGTTTTTAAAATATATATTCGATAATATATCGACCGAGTGAGTAGCTTTTTCCATAACAGCGGGAGGAGCAATGGCGGCTTTACTCAATTGCGCACAAACTCACTCTGAGAGCCCCCACCTCTCCACCTACGCAATGTGATCCTTCACGCTCATTTTTCAAAATAAAAGCCTGAAACTATGTCTAAAGACTGTTGACACCTCAACTTTGAGAAAATCGTCTCAGTTCTGCCTTTTGTTCACACGCGTGTCTGCACTCTCATTGGCTAGAATGGTCCTACCTGATCGCGCCTCTTCCCGCCTGCCTTTCATCTTTGAGGACATATATTTCCATTGTTAGCGCGGTCACTCGACTATCTTGTCAATATATTGTCCTCCCCGTCCAGTCTCCTGAAGAGTCCTCGTCTAGATCTCCAGATCCACAGTGACTTGTTGTGGTGCTCTAGTTAACTTTTTAGTCAACCTGTTAGTCAACCTGTTAGTTAACCTGTTTGTTAACCTGTGCCCTCTCTCTGCTGTTAACCCTTTTGTCCCTGTGTCCTCTCCCTCCAGTCTCCAGGAGCTGAAGAGTCCTCGTCTAGAGCTCCAGATCTACAGTGATATTCCCTTCCAGATGCTGGATAACAACAGCGGCCTGGGCTCAGAGAAGATCAGCCACAACCCCTGGAGCCTCCGCTGTCACAGGCAGCAGCTCAGCCGCATGAGATCAGAGTCCAAGGACAGGAAGCTCTACAGTATCCCTTTTCTCAGGTCGTTTTACCAACCCGATAAGACAGGAGTCAGGAGTACTGCTGGAAGCTCAGCAGAATCACATACTAGGACAGTCCTAATGGGTGAATGTGGAAAAACAGGATACACTATCAATCTAGGGATCACCATCGAACTTCATGATGAGTCTGAGACTGACTGACCGAGTCAACCAATGAGGGAAAACATCAGTCTTCCGTGTACACAACCAGATAAATAGAAACGGCCAAAAGGTATATTAACAGAGGGGAAAGAGTTGACCACGTTAAGTTATTAAACACTATCCATGATGAGGTGCTTGGGACTGTTTCCCTCATTGATTTAGTTATTTCAGTTCTCTAGTCACACGTAACCTAACCAGATGTAGAGGGAAGGTGACCGGATCAACATAAACACAGTCTTCATTACCCTCAGAAAGACATTGGTCAAGGTTAGTGTCACAACACTGTTGCTCGTGTTATGACGGCAGAGATCCCGGAATGCTCTGATGTCAGAATAGCCTGTGGGGGGAAAAAAAGAGGCAACGTTCCCATCCCAAATGGAACCCTATTCCCTGTCTAGTGCACGACTTCAGATCTCTGGTCAAAAAAAAAAAGAGTAGTGCCCTATATAGGTCATAGGGTGCCATTTGGGATGCAGAAATGACTCTGTGTAGCCGACTCGTTTCAGGAACCAAGGCGTAGGTCGCACATCATTACTTCCCTGGAGAAGCATTTAAACGTAAACATTTATTTATCATCAAAATGTGCTTTTTTGTCAGAAATGTCTTCTGGAACATGTTAACTTTCATGTGCCTCAATAATGAACTCGTATTCCATCTGTAAATACAAATAAAAGGGTTAAATTACGAGCCTAGTTGGTTTAGCCACTGAAAAAGGGAGCAACCTTCCCCGCTAGCCATGATTGGCTGAGATAATGAGTGGGCTGGACATGCAGAGAGATGAGTTTGGATTGGTGTGCCATGTATCATCGCTTCTGTCTATAACGTGAGCTGTTCAGTATGTGTTGACAGTCCTTTCTAACCGCGCCATTTTTAAAAGATATAACGTTAGCCATCGAGAACTCCATACGTTTTGCTACTTTTATTATTTTAACAACATTAATGCCCCGAATGTAGCAGGCGCTATCGACAAAGATCAGTCGGAACAAGTGATGGGCTACTATCTGCACACGCCACGGTCAGTGTGAACCGGAGTGACTTGACACAACGCTGGCCAAACAAGACGGAGTTAAATGGTTCCAGTCTGTCGTGAAGCGCTCATCCGTGTATACGGTTAAGAGTCTAGCTACAATTTCAGATTGAACATTTTCATTGCAGGGTAAAGTGTACTGTTTGTTAGCTAGTGAACATTAGCTTGCTGGTTCGCTAGCTAATGTTAATGTTAAGTGTATGATCTGTAGACTAACGTGACACTTGTCGAAGTAGTGACAGGTTCTCCCCTTTACTGTCAAAGTAGTGTCAGGTTCTCTCCCCTTTACTGTCAAAGTAGTGCCAGGTTCTCCCCTTTACTGTCAAAGTAGTGCCAGGTTCTCCCCCTTACTGTCAAAGTAGTGCCAGGTTCTCCCCCTTACTGTCAAAGTAGTGCCAGGTTCTCCCCTTTACTGTCAAAGTAGTGCCAGGTTCTCCCCTTTACTGTCATAGTGCCAGGTTCTCCCCTTTACTGTCAAAGTAGTGCCAGGTTCTCCCCTTTACTGTCAAAGTAGTGCCAGGTTCTCCCCTTTACTGTCAAAGTAGTGCCAGGTTCTCCCCCTTACTGTCAAAGTAGTGCCAGGTTCTCCCCCTTACTGTCAAAGTAGTGTCAGGTTCTCCCCCTTACTGTCGAAGTAGTGCCAGGTTCTCCCCCTCACTGTCGAAGTAGTGCCAGGTTCTCCTCTTTACTGTCGAAGTAGTGCCAGGTTCTCCCCTTTACTGTCAAAGTAGTGCCAGGTTCTCCCCTTTACTGTCAAAGTAGTGTCAGGTTCTCCCCTTTACTGTCAAAGTAGTGCCAGGTTCTCCCCCTTACTGTCATAGTGCCAGGTTCTCCCCCTTACTGTCAAAGTAGTGTCAGGTTCTCCCCCTTACTGTCAAAGTAGTGCCAGGTTCTCCCCTTTACTGTCAAAATAGTGCCAGGTTCTCCCCTTTACTGTCATAGTGCCAGGTTTCCCCCTTACTGTCAAAGTAGTGTCAGGTTCTCCCCTTTACTGTCAAAGTAGTGCCAGGTTCTCCCCTTTACTGTCAAAGTAGTGCCAGGTTCTCCCCTTTACTGTCATAGTGCCAGGTTTCCCCCTTACTGTCAAAGTAGTGTCAGGTTCTCCCCTTTACTGTCAAAGTAGTGCCAGGTTCTCCCCTTTACTGTCATAGTGCCAGGTTCTCCCCTTTACTGTCAAAGTAGTGCCAGGTTCTCCCCTTTACTGTCAAAGTAGTGTCAGGTTCTCCCCTTTACTGTCATAGTGCCAGGTTCTCCCCCGACCGTATCAAGACAGACCACAGGAACCAAATATTATCTGAAGAAATGTTGTACTGCACATTCTCAGTGTTGGAATGTGATGTCCTCGACTTATGTGTCTGGTCAAAAGTAGTGCACAGTAGGGAATAGGGTGCCATTTTGGCCACAACCTTAGTCTCTGTCTCCGGTGGCCTAGGAGTGGGTGGTTGAGGCGGTTAGATCAAGTTCACTGTGTACCTGACTGTCTATCTCTTCTGCATCCCAAATGGGACCTAATTTCCCAATGGTTCCTGGTCAAAAGTAGTGCACCCTATTCCCTATTGGCCCTGGTCAAAAGTAGTGCACCCTATTCCCTATTGGTCCTGGTCAAAAGTAGTGCACCCTATTCCCTATTGGCCCTGGTCAAAAGTAGTGCACCCTATTCCCTATTGGCCCTGGTCTACAGTAGTGCACCCTATTCCCTATTGGCCCTGGTCTAAAGTAGTGCACCCTATTGGCCCTGGTCTAAAGTAGTGCACCCTATTCCCTATTGGCCCTGGTCTAAAGTAGTGCACCCTATTCCCTATTGGCCCTGGTCAAAAGTAGTGCACCCTATTCCCTATTGGCCCTGGTCAAAAGTAGTGCTCCCTATTGGCCCTGGTCAAAAGTAGTGCGCTATGAGATAGGGTGCCATTGCTGACACAGACTCTGTCTTTTTACTTTGTGTAAAGAAAGAAGAGGAGTAGGCGACCGGATACATTGCAGTAAACCTTTTTTCTAATTTGTTTGAAATGCTTAATAGACATGAGCCCTGGAGCCCCTCCCATGTTAAAGGGAAACACTGTCCCTCAGTCTGACACGTACAGCTGCAACGCAAGTAGAAACTACACACGTCAAGGGCAGATTACAGTTTCCACTGTGCTCACACATTCCTGCTCAGCCTTCTGCCCAGTGAGAGGAAAAGGGGACATTTTACTGTGACTTGACTCCTACACTTGGGTTCAAAGGGAAGATCCTCAAATAATAATAATTAAATCTTCAATTGACATAATATAACTTAAAAGTATGCATTAATATACTTGGAAAAATAGAATGTAGACAAACAGTGCACTTCTATAGCTTTCAAAATAAGTACATTAAAATGGCTGCATTGTGTCTTCAAAACAGCGCCCCCTGTCAGTCATCTAGGGTTCATACACTCAATTAGTCTCACCATGCCATCTGTTTTGTAGATCCAGCTGCATGGGCCAATCCAGAATGACCTATAGAATTACCACTAAAGATATGACTGTTGTTCAAAGAATGCTGGAAGGTTCTGGACCAGTACAAATTGGATTGAACTAGTAGATCAGAAGGAGTTTTATAGAGGTTTGGCTGCACAGCTGTGATATAAGAGAAGATAAACAGCAGCTGGGAGGGTGTTATAATGACTGTATAGCATTACGATGGCTGGGTGTTATAATGACTGTATAGCATTATGATGGCTGGGTGTTATCCACTGTGGTATTACGATGGCTGGGTGTTATAATGACTGTATAGCATTAAGATGGCTGGGTGTTATCCACTGTGGTATTAAGATGGCTGGGTGTTATCTACTGTGGTATTAAGATGGCTGGGTGTTATCCACTGTGGTATTACGAAAAATATTCCAAATTAGCTCCATAATATCGACAGAAACATGGCAAACATTGTTTATAATCAATCCTCAAGGTGTTTTTCAAATATCTATTCGATAATATATCCACCGGGACATTTGGTTTTTCAGTAGGAGCGAAAGGAAAAATGGCTACCTCTGTCTATTACGCAATAATTACTCTGAGAGCCCTCAGCCGGACACTTACGCAGTGTAGGCGCTTACGCTCATTCTTCAACATAAAGGCGTGAAACTAATCTGGTTGATAGCCCATTCACTGCTCAATAGGGATGCATCGGAACGCAGAGTTTTCAAAACATGAGTCACTTCCTGATTGGATTTTTCTCAGGCTTTCACCTGCAATATCACTTCTGTTATACTCACTGACAATATTTTTACAGTTTTGGAAACTTTAGAGTGTTTCCTATCCTAAGCTGTCAATTATATGCATATTCTAGCATCTTGTCCTGACAAAATAGCCCGTTTACTTTGGGAATGTTATTTTTCCAAAAATTAAAATAGTGCCCCCTAGATTCAACAGGTTATTAAGAACAAATTCTTATTTTCAATGACGGCCTAGGAACAGCGGGTTAATTGCCTGTTCAGGGGCAGAACGACAGATTTGTACCTTGTCAGCTCGGGGATTTGAACTTGCAAACCTTCCGGTTACTAGTCCAACGCTCTAACCACTAGGCTACCCTGCTGCCCGGACTTACACTATTTCTACAAAGTGTTTGAGTCAGTAAGCTCTGAACCCAGGAAGATATACGCTCTAATAGACACACCGTCAGAACAAGAGGAAATGCCCTCTTGGACCGAGGGTGACACGGATTTGAAGTAGCAGTCAGAACTATCTCATAACGTGAGTCCAACTCACCTCCTCCACAGTCTTAGGACCCTGAATGAACATTACTTTGACTGTTTAGCTAATTCCCTGTTCACGAAGAGAGCGAGAGAGAGAGAGCGTTGTTCTCCTTGACCTCTGACCCCTCCTAGAGTTCCTGCTCCTGGAGAACGTGGTCCATCACTTCAGCTACCCGTGCATCCTGGACCTGAAGATGGGCACGCGGCAGCACGGGGATGATGCCTCGGAGGAGAAGGCAGCCAGGCAGATGAAGAAGTGTGAACAGAGCACCTCCGCCACGCTGGGGGTGCGAGTCTGTGGAATGCAGGTGAGGGCTGTCCTACTTATTGTTTGTTTACCATTTGTTAATATTGATGTTTTTCCACTAAAGGCTTTCAGACAGCTGAAGCAAACACCCACATTTCTTCAGGAAATTGTGACCTTCTGTTAAACTTTATTTCACATGGAAGTCTCATTGAAGTTAGGAGACGTCTTATGCAAGGGATACCAAGCCAAGAAGACATGTCAACGAACAATCATGCTCCCTACCATTCAATGGATGCATTATGCTTAAAATATGTACCATCAATTATATACAGTGGGGCAAAAAAGTATTTAGTCAGCCACCAATTGTGCAAGTTCTCCCACTTAAAAAGATGAGAGAGGCCTGTAATTTTCATCATAGGTACACTTCAACTATGACAGACAAAATGAGAAAAAAAATCCAGAAAATCACATTGTAGGATTTTTAATGAATTTATTTGCAAATTATGGTGCAAAATAAGTATTTGGTCAATAACAAAAATGTATCTCAATACTTTGTTATATACCCTTCACAAGGTTTTCACACACTGTTGCTGGTATTTTGGCCCATTCCTCCATGCAGATCTCCTCTAGAGCAGTGATGTTTTGGGGCTGTTGCTGGGCAACACGGACTCCCTCCAAAGATTTTCTATGGGGTTGAGATCTGGAGACTGGCTAGGCCACTCCAGGACCTTGAAATGCTTCTTACGAAGCCACTCCTTCATTGCCCGGGTGGTGTGTTTGGGATCATTGTCATGCTGAAAGACCCAGCCACGTTTCATCTTCAATGCCCTTGCCGATGGAAGGAGGTTTTCACTCAAAATCTCACGATACATGGCCCCATTCATTTTTTCCTTTACACGGATCAGTCGTCCTGGTCCCTTTGTAGAAAAACAGCCCCAAAGCATGATGTTTCCACCCCCATGCTTCACAGTAGGTATGGTGTTCTTTGGATGAAACTCAGCATTCTTTGTCCTCCAAACACGACGAGTTGAGTTTTTACCAAAAAGTTATATTTTGGTTTCATCTGACCATATGACATTCTCCCAATCTTCTTCTGGATCATCCAAATGCTCTCTAGCAAACTTCAGACGGGCCTGGACATGTACTGGCTTAAGCAGGGGGACACGTCTGGCACTGCAGGATTTGAGTCCCTGGTGGCGTAGTGTTACTGATGGTAGGCTTTGTTACTTTGGTCCCAGCTCTATGCAGGTCATTCACTAGGTCCCCCCGTGTGGTTCTGGGATTTTTGCTCACCGTTCTTGTGATCATTTTGACCCCACGGGGTGAGATCTTGCGTGGAGCCCCAGATCGAGGGAGATTATCAGTGGTCTTGTATGTCTTCCATTTCCTAATAATTGCTCCCACAGTTGATTTCTTCAAACCAAGCTGCTTACCTATTGCAGATTCAGTCTTCCCAGCCTGGTGCAGGTCTACAATTTTGTTTCTGGTGTCCTTTGACAGCTCTTTGGTCTTGGCCATAGTGGAGTGTGACTGTTTGAGGTTGTGGACAGGTGTATTTTATACTGATAACAAGTTCAAACAGGTGCCATTAATACAGGTAACGAGTGGAGGACAGAGGAGCCTCTTAAAGAAGAAGTTACAGGTCTGTGAGAGCCAGAAATCTTGCTTGTTTGTAGGTGACCAAATACTTATTTTCCACCATAATTTGCAAATAAATTCATTAAAAATCCTACAATGTGATTTTCTGTACCTATGATGAAAATTACAGGCCTCTCTCATCTTTTTAAGTGGGAGAACTTGCACAATTGGTGACTGACTAAATATGGTTTTGCCCCACTGTATTAGCAGTCTTGATTAGCTTTCTTGATTTGTCTGTTCTGGAGCTTGATGGATTGATTGGAGAAGGATGCTGAAGGAGCATGATTGTCTCTAGACACAGTAGCTCCTACTATGCCATAGATTCTGAGGTTCTCTCTAGACAGTAGCTCCTACTACGCCGTAGATTCTGAGGTTCTCTCTAGACACAGTAGCTCCTACTACGCTGTAGATTCTTTACTTGCGTCTCTATATTTCTCCTAACACCTAGGCTCAGACAAAAAACCCACAGCAGTAACCAGAGCAGGACAGAAGAGAGAATGGTGAATGTCCTATCAACTGGAATGGAATAGATGCTTTATTGTCCATTCGATTGGAATTGAAATGAATCTTTCACCTTTATCCCAACACTCCCAGACACACGTTTAGAAGCAACACATTAATTACAGGGGGACGGATGGCGTGACTGACTGTCTGTTTGCAATGTAGAGCCTAGAACAGCAGCATAGACAGGACAATGGCCACAGCATTTATCCTCCATCCAGCTTCAAAAGGCCTTCTCTCCCCCTCCATTTATACTGTGATAAATCAGATGGATCGTTCACCAGTGTTCTCATCTCTTTTATGGCCTCTCTTTCTGTCTGTTTTAATGGTAGAGGTCTAACCTCTCTGTCTGTCTGTTATAATGGTAGAGGTCTAACCTCTCTGTCTGTCTGTTATAATGGTAGAGGTCTAACCTCTCTGTCTGTCTGTTATAATGGTAGAGGTCTAACCTCTCTGTCTGTCTGTTATAATGGTAGAGGTCTAACCTCTCTGTCTGTCTGTTATAATGGTAGAGGTCTAACCTCTATTTGTCTGTTATAATGTATTTTATTTATTTTTATTTCAACTTTAACCAGGTATTTAACTTTAACCAGGTATTTATATATATAACCCTTTATTTAACCAGGTATTTATATATATAACTCTAACCCTTTATTTAACCAGGTAGGCCAGTTGAGAACAAGTTCTCATTTACAACTGCGACCTGGCCAAGATAAAGCAAAGCAGTTTGACACAAACAACAACACAGAGTTACACATGGAAATAAACAAAACATAGTCAATAATACAGTAGAACAAAAGTCTATGTACAGTGACATGCAAATGAGGTAAGATAAGGCAATAAATAGGCCATGGCGGCGAAGTAAATGACAATATAGCAATTAAACACTGGAGTGATAGATGTGCAGAAGATGAATGTGCAAGTAGAGATACTGGCATGCAAAGGAGCAAGATAAATATTAAATACAGTATGGGGTTGAGGTAGATAGATGGGTTGTTTACAGATGGGCTATGTACAGGTGCTGTGAGCTGCTCTGACAGCTGGTGCTTAAAGTTAGTGAGGGAGATATGGGTCTCCAGCTTTAGTGATTTTTGCAGTTCGTTCCAGTCATTGGCAGCAGAGAACTGGAAGGAAATGTGGCCAAAGGAGGAATTGACTTTAGGGGTGACCAGTGAGATATACCTGCTTGAGCGCGTGCTACGAGTGGGTGCTGCTGTGGTGACCAGTGAGCTGAGATAAGGCGGGGCTTTACCTAGCAAAGACTTATAGATGACCTGGAGCCAGTGGGTTTGGCAACGAAAATGAAGTGAGGGCCAACCAACGAGAGCGTACAGGTCTCAGTGGTGGGTAGTATATGGGGCTTTGGTGACAAAACGGATGGCACTGTGATAAACTGCGTCCAATTTGTTGAGTAGAGTGTTGGAGTCTATTTTGTAAATTACATCACCGAAGTCGAGGATCGGTAGGATGGTCAGTTTTACGAGGGTATGTTTGGCAGCATGAGTGAAGGATGCCTTGTTGCGATATCGGAAGCCGATTCTAGATTTAATTTTGGATTGTAGATGCTTAATGTGAGTCTGGAAGTAGAGTTTACAGTCTAACCAGACACCTAGGTATTTATAGTTGTCCACGTATTCTAAGTCAGAACCGTCCAGAGTAGTGATGCTGGACAGGCGGGCAGGTGCAGGCAGCGATCGGTTGAAGAGCATACATTTAGTTTTTCTAGCATTTAAGAGCAGTTGGAGGCCACGGAAGGAGAGTTGTATGGCATTGACGCTCGTTTGGAGGTTAGTTAACACAGTGTCCAAAGAAGGGCCAGAAGTATACAGCATGGTGTCGTCTGCGTAGAGGTGGATCAGAGAATCACCAGCAGCAAGAACAACATCATTGATGTATACAGAGAAGAGAGCCGGCCCGAGAATTGAACCCTGTGGCACCCCCTATAGAGACTGCCAGAGGTCCGGACAGCAGGCCCTCCGATTTGACACACCAAACTGTATTAGAGAAGTAGTTTGTGAACCAGGCGAGGCAATCATTTGAGAAACCAAGGCTGTTGAGTCTGCCAATAAGAATGTGGTGATTGACAGAGTCGAAAGCCTTGGCCAGGTCGATGAATACGGCTGCACAGTAATGTCTCTTATGGTGGTTATGATGTTGTTTAGAACCTTGAGCGTGACTGAGGTGCACCCATGACCAGCTCTGATGAAACCAGATTGCATAGCGGAGAAGGTATGGTGGGTTTCGAAATGGTCAGTAATCTGTTTGTTAACTTGACTTTCAAAGACCTTAGAAAGACAGGGTAGGATAGATATAGGTCTGTAGCAGTTTGTGTCTAGAGTGTCTCCCCCTTTGAAGAGGGGGATGACCGCGGCAGCTTTCCAATCTTTGGGAATCTCAGACAATACGAAAGAGAGGTTGAACCGGATAGTAATAGGGTTTGCCAACAATTTCGGCAGATCATTTTAGAAAGAAAGGGTCCAGATTGTCTAGCCCGGCGGAATTGTAGGGGTCCAGATTTTGCAGCTCTTTCAGAACATCAGCTATCTGGATTTGGGTGAAGGAGAAATGGGGTTTGTCTTGGGCGAGTTGCTGTGGGGAGTGCAGGGCTGTTGACCAGGGTAGGGGTAGCTAGGTGGAAAGCATGGCCAGCCGTAGAAAAATACTATAGTGGATTATAGTGTAGGCCTACATTCCATGAGACTTTTGAAAAAAAAACATGCAGGGCATTAACCTATTTATCCACTTGTCCTTCAGACAAGGTGACTGAAAATGTTGTTGGATGCAAGAAACCACTTTACAAAATGAAATTCCTTATTCCCATACCATTATTACAGAGAATTAGACACATGATGCTACCCTCTGCCTATTAGCTACTTAGCTTATTCAATCCTGTCTCAAAGTACAACACGAAAGCTCTTTACCTGACTCGCTTTTCAATTAAATGTAGGGAGCAATCACTCCCATTGCTGATTAGATTATCTATAACTGGGCTAATAACTCACTAGCTAGCAAAGGATATGAACAAAACAAGCACAACTACTCATCTGATCACGACCACTCATGCTGTAAACACAGTCTAGTGCATCTACTCACGACCACTCATGCTGTAAACACGGTCCAGTTCAAAGTAAATGGCACAGATCTGTTTTTGACAATGGTCAATTTGCATATAGGCCTACTGCAAATCTGATTGGTTAGCTGCACCGGTCTGTGTAGTGTATGGGCCAGGTTCTGTGGTCCACGTGTAACCTCTGTTCTTTCTGTGGTTCTATGGTCCAGGTGTACCAGATGGATACGGGCCACTATCTGTGCAGGAACAAGTACTACGGCCGCAGCCTGTCCATCGAGGGATTCCGCCACGCTCTCCACCAATACCTGCACAACGGGGCGTCGCTCAGGAAGGACCTGTTTGAACCCATGCTGTGTAAACTACGCAGCCTGAAGGCCGTTCTGGAGAAACAGACCACCTACCGCTTCTATTCATCCTCCCTGCTCATCATCTATGAGGGGAAGGAGCCTGAGCTGGCCTACGTCTGGCAGAAAGCACCACGGCTTGTACCACAGCCAGCCGCTGAGATGCCCTCAGAGAAGGAGGAGGTGGTGCTGGTCAACCCAGGAGTAGGAACGGGTGTCCAGGGACCGGGTTTAGTATTGGATCTCCAAACGGTCCAGAGACCGACCGAAGAACCCCTCCAGCTCCCCCAGGCTCTCCTACCACCACCACACTTCCTCCCCACCCCTCCACAGCCACAGCAGCCTCCCTCGGACCCTCACGGCCCCCCTCGTCCTCCACCCCGCCCCTCCAGCCCCAGCATCAGTGTGGACGTCCGCATGATAGACTTTGCCCACAGCACCTTCAAAGGTTTCCGTGACGACCAGACGGTGCACGACGGGCCGGACCGAGGCTACGTGTTTGGATTGGAGAGCCTCATCAAGATCTTGGAGGGCATAAGGGAGGAGAACCTGTAGCGGTAGAACCTGGGACTGACACATAGGGTGTGTCTCAAATGGTATCCCCCATTCCCTTTATAGTGCACTACTTTAGACCAGGGCCCACAGGGCTCTTTGACCAGGGCCCACAGGGCTCTTTGACCAGGGCCCACAGGGCTCTTTGACCAGGGCCCACTTGTCTCTTTGACCAGGGCCCACTTGTCTCTTTGACCAGGGCCCACTTGTCTCTTTGACCAGGGCCCACTTGTCTCTTTGACCAGGGCCCACTTGTCTCTTTCACCAGGGCCCACTTGTCTCTTTCACCAGGGCCCACAGGGCTCTTTCACCAGGACCCACAGGGCTCGGGTCAAAATAAGTGCACTATGTAGGGAATAGGGTGCCATTTGGGATGTATCGATGGCCATCTTTTCAGGAGAAGAGAACCTGTAGCTGTAACCTGACACATCTTCATCCTGCGTCTTCAGATCTCTCCACCCTCCTCATCCTCCTCCTCTCCCTAAGTGCTACTACCCTGTCCTTCATGATTATATTTGGAGAAAGAAAGAAAAGTTCAGAATTAATATGAAACGAGAAGAACCTGAGTGATGAAGTGGAAGGCTACTGTCTTGAATGTAAAGGTTAAAGGTCATGAACTTAGGCTGTAAAGGTCACTCTCTGACTGTTGTGCTCCTTCTAGGGGTAGACTCATGAGAAACGTACAGGGAGCATCTATAGTCCTGTTATATCCTCTCTGCTAGGGTAGACTCATGAGAAACGTACAGGGAGCATCTACAGTCCTGTTATATCCTCTCTGCTAGGGTAGACTCATGAGAAACGTACAGGGAGCATCTACAGTCCTGTTATATCCTCTCTGCTAGGGTAGACTCATGAGAAACGTACAGGGAGCATCTACAGTCCTGTTATATCCTCTCTGCTAGGGTAGACTCATGAGAAACATACAGGAAGCATCTACAGTCCTGTTATATCCTCTCTGCTAGGGTAGACTCATGAGAAACGTACAGGGAGCATCTACAGTCCTGTTATATCCTCTCTGCTAGGGTAGACTCATGAGAAACGTACAGGGAGCATCTACAGTCCTGTTATATCCTCTCTGCTAGGGTAGACTCATGAGAAATGTACAGGGAGCATCTACAGTCCTGTTATATCCTCTCTGCTAGGGTAGACTCATGAGAAACATACAGGGAGCATCTACAGTCCTGTTATATCCTCTCTGCTAGGGTAGACTCATGAGAAATGTACAGGGAGCATCTAAAGTCCTGTTATATCCTCTCTGCTAGGGTAGACTCATGAGAAACGTACAGGGAGCATCTACAGTCCTGTTATATCCTCTCTGCTAGGGTAGACTCATGAGAAATGTACAGGGAGCATCTACAGTCCTGTTATATCCTCTCTGCTAGGGTAGACTCATGAGAAACGTACAGGGAGCATCTACAGTCCTGTTATATCCTCTCCTCCTGGACAGAGATGGCTGCCATTCCTCTGAAGGAAAACAGAGGGGCAATGTCTGTTTGCCTTGTGGGTTTGTCGCCGCTATGTGGCCAGCTGAAGTATTGCAGGGTTTGGTTTGAAAGTAAAGCTGCCACTGCTCAGGGCAAGTCCAGGTCCTTGTCTTTGTCCCAAATGTCAATCTATTCTCTTTATAGTGCACTACTTTGTACCAGGGCCCATAGGGAAACCCATAAGGCTTTGGTCTAAAGTAGTGAACTATATAGGGAATATTGCCATTTTAGCCTGTCTCCGGTGTGGGACTGGTACAGGGAAGAGCGATCTGTCTATCTGTGTGTGTTGAGGGTTGGTGGGGACAGTGTGTGGGTGGGGTGGGTTGGGTTGGGTTAGGTTGAGGTCTTGGGGACTTAGCTAAGTCCCTTATAGCAGTATTCCTATCAGGGCTTCAAAAGAAGAGCAGCTTTCTTCCAGGCAGCTGTGAGTGATGAGGGTTGGTGGGGACAGTGTATGGGTGGGTTGGTTAGGGTGAGGTCTTTCTTCCAGGCAGCTGTGAGTGATGAGAGCTTTACTGTAAAAACAAAGAAGTGGGCTAAACAGGAAATACTTGGCTCTGCCTCTTGATTACAATAAGTAGAAAAATAAATACAACCCACGTGTGTGGCTGAAATAGCACCCTATTCCCTATCTAGTGCACTACTTTTCACCAGAGCCCTATGGAACCTGGTCATAAGTAGTGACCTACATGGGGAATAGTGTGCTATTAAGGGATGCAACCTTCAGGCTGAAATACCACGCAGCTCTGCCTGTCTGTCTGTCTCTGTCTGTCTGTCTGTCTGTCTGTCTGTCTGTCTGTCTGTCTCTCTGTCTGTCTCTGTCTGTCTGTCTGTCTGTCTGTCTGTCTGTCTGTCTGTCTGTCTGTCTCTCTGTCTGTCTCTGTCTGTCTGTCTGTCTGTCTGTCTGTCTGTCTGTCTGTCTGTCTGTCTGTCTGTGTCTCTGTCTCTCTGTCTGTCTGTGTCTCTGTCTCTCTGTCTGTCTCTGTCTGTCTGTCTCTGTCTGTCTGTCTGTCTGTCGGTCATCTAATTTAGAAACCGATCCGTTATATATTGTTGCTTTTTATACTCATCTCTCTTATTCAGTTCCAAAAACCGACCGTTTCATTTAAAGTTGTAGAATGTAATTATTTAAATATATTTAGTTCCTGATCTTGGTCAGTCCCTCCCTCTACCAGTGTCTGGTATTTAGGCCGGTCCCAGCCCAGGTATGTCTGGGCCATGTCCCATTGGGACTCCCGTCATCCTTACAACTTTCTCTGATTTTATGATCTTGAAAATATCAAATATCTCTTTCCTTTAAAAAAAAAAATTTGCACTGTAGAAGGTGAATTGAAAGCATCAAAGCATGATTATTATTATTATTTTATTTTTTAAATGTTACTTATTTTCTTCTGGCGGTATTAAGTCACGTCAAGGGGCGGACTTCTCGCCAGACCTGGATTCAAATCATTTCAGATACTTTAAGCAGGGCTTGATTGAGCTTGCATGGCAAAATGAAACAAATAGAATTGTCATAAAACTGCAAATCCTCCTGCCCGTGATCTGGAACAACAGGCACACTGAATTCAACACTCAAAGCATTTAAAAGATTTTGAGAAACGTACAGGGAGCATCTACAGTCCTGTTATGTCCTCTCTGATTATGAAGTAGTACTTGAACCCAGGTCTGCTACTCTCTCACCACCGATACACAGTGAACCCTTGGTCCTCCATTTTAACACATGTAGCAGAAAGTTAGTAAGAGATTGTCCACTCTTCCTCCACTACTCTCTTCCTCTTCTGTGTCCTCCCTTTGTCCCCCAGCCTACTCACCATGGAGTGAGAGGCAGTCATTTGGTTAGGGTGTTTCTCTGTGTAGATTGGTTGTAGAATGTTGCACTGTAGCCATAAATCATAACAGTTCATGTGGATAATTTTTTCCCCCTCTGCTGTTAGAGATGAGAGCTTTACTGTAAAACAGAGAAGAGCAGCATGCTCTGGCAGGATGCAGGTCTGGTCTTTTTCCCCCTCTGCTGTTAGAGATGAGAGCTTTACTGTAAAACAGAGAAGAGCAGCATGCTCTGGCAGGATGCAGGTCTGGTCTTTTTCCCCCCTCTGCTGTTAGAGACGAGAGCTTTACTGTAAAATAGAGAAGAGCAGCATGCTCTGGCAGGATGCAGGTCTGGTCTTTTTTTCAGTTGAATATCACTGATAGGTGTGTGCACACTTTCTGGTAACTTTCCCCAAATGTGTAAAGAACAGGAAGGCCCTCACACTGTTGATGCTCCACGCGCTTTATCGACAACGTTTCAATCCGACACAGCCCAGTCACAAAGTTTTTAAGGACGTGCGTATGACCACACAACCTTTCTAAAAAATAAAAATAAACGTCCCCAAAATTCCCAGGTTTTATCGAGAAACCCCAGTTGGAAGGTTCTCAGAATCATGGATGGCGTAAAGCAGGAAATCCGGAATCCTTCTATCAATAGTTCTGGAAAAACCTATGGGTTTTGGGGGGGAAGTTACCAGAACTTTGCAACCCTACTCTGACTAAAAGCACTACTGTGCTATAATATTTTATCTTTAAGTCTATCTATGCTCTAATTCTACACAAGCACGTGAACTGACTTTTTAGACGTGTCCAGAATTATAAAACCACTTATTACTACTGCAGTCAGATTAGCTCAACATAACAAAACTGTTGAATGACTGACTTAAGGTTTAGAGATGTATCTACTACATTCTATTCTGATTCTAGAACCAAATCTATTCGGTTCTAGAACCAATTCTATTCGGTTCTAGAACCAATTCTATTCGGTTCTATTTGTGTTTCCATTTGTGCTCCCTTGTTTCTGGATATTGGCGTTTATGGAGAAACAACTATTATTTAAAAAGTCAAGTCACTCTCCTCCACAACTATTATTTAAAAAGTCAAGTCACTCTCCTCCACAACTATTATTTAAAAAGTCAAGTCACTCTCCTCCACAACTATTATTTAAAAAGTCAAGTCACTCTCCTCCACAACTATTATTTAAAAAGTCAAGTCACTCTCCTCCACAACTATTATTTAAAAAGTCAAGTCACTCTCCTCCACAACTATTATTTAAAAAGTCAAGTCACTCTCCTCCACAACTATTATTTAAAAAGTCAAGTCACTCTCCTCCACAACTATTATTTAAAAAGTCAAGTCACTCTCCTCCACAACTATTATTTAAAAAGTCAAGTCACTCTCCTCCACAACTATTATTTAAAAAGTCAAGTCACTCTCCTCCACAACTATTATTTAAAAAATCAAGTCACTCTCCTCCACAACTATTATTTAAAAAGTCAAGTCACTCTCCTCCACAACTATTATTTAAAAAGTCAAGTCACTCTCCTCCACAACTATTATTTAAAAAGTCAAGTCACTCTCCTCCACAACTATTATTTAAAAAGTCAAGTCACTCTCCTCCACAACTATTATTTAAAAAATCAAGTCACTCTCCTCCACAACTATTATTTACAAAGTCAAGTCACTCTCCTCCACAACTATTATTTAAAAAGTCAAGTCACTCTCCTCCACAACTATTATTTAAAAAGTCAAGTCACTCTCCTCCACAGCTATTATTTAAAAAGTCAAGTCACTCTCCTCCACAGCTATTATTTAAAAAGTCAAGTCACTCTCCTCCACAACTATTATTTAAAAAGTCAAGTCACTCTCCTCCACAGCTATTATTTAAAAAGTCAAGTCACTCTCCTCCACAGCTATTATTTAAAAAGTCAAGTCACTCTCCTCCACAGCTATTATTTAAAAAGTCAAGTCACTCTCCTCCACAACTATTATTTAAAAAGTCAAGTCACTCTCCTCCACAACTATTATTTAAAAAGTCAAGTCACTCTCCTCCACAGCTATTATTTAAAAAGTCAAGTCACTCTCCTCCACAACTATTATTTAAAAAGTCAAGTCACTCTCCTCCACAGCTATTATTTAAAAAGTCAAGTCACTCTCCTCCACAGCTATTATTTAAAAAGTCAAGTCACTCTCCTCCACAGCTATTATTTAAAAAGTCAAGTCACTCTCCTCCACAACTATTATTTAAAAAGTCAAGTCACTCTCCTCCACAACTATTATTTAAAAAGTCAAGTCACTCTCCTCCACAGCTATTATTTAAAAAGTCAAGTCACTCTCCTTCTTATTTATTGTTTCCTAAAGGAAAATGTGTTTTAGTTTGCGGCCAAACAAACCACCAGAGACGACAGCACGTTCCAAATGGCACCCTATTCCCTATAGTGCACTACTTTAGACCAGAGCCCTATTCCCTATATAGTGTACTACTATAGACCAGAGCCCTATTCCCTATAGTGCACTACTTTAGACCAGAGCCCTATTCCCTATAGTGCACTACTTTAGACCAGAGCCCTGTTCCCTATAGTGCACTACTTTAGACCAGAGCCCTATTCCCTATAGTGTACTACTATAGACCAGAGCCCTATTCCCTATAGTGCACTACTTTAGACCAGAGCCCTATTCCCTATTTAGTGCACTACTTTAGACCAGAGCCCTATTCCCTATGTAGTGCACTACTTTAGACCAGAGCCCTATTCCCTTTATAGTGCACTACTTTAGACCAGAGCCCTATTCCTTATAGTGTACTACTTTAGACCAGAGCCCTATTCCCTATAGTGTACTACTATAGACCAGAGCCCTATTCCCTATAGTGTACTACTTTAGACCAGAGCCCGATTCCCTATAGTGTACTACTTTAGACCAGAGCCCTATTCCCTATAGTGCACTACTTTAGACCAGAGCCCTATTCCCTATAGTGTACTACTTTAGACCAGAGCCCGATTCCCTATAGTGTACTACTTTAGACCAGAGCCCGATTCCCTATAGTGTACTACTTTAGACCAGAGCCCTATTCCCTATAGTGCACTACTTTAGACCAGAGCCCTATTCCCTATAGTGTACTACTTTAGACCAGAGCCCTATTCCCTATAGTGTACTACTTTAGACCAGAGCCCGATTCCCTATAGTGTACTACTTGTATTTTTATTAATTTAACCTTTATTTAACTAGGTAAGTAAATTAAGAACAAATTCTTATTTACAATGACGGCCAAAACCGGACGATGCTGAGCCAATTGTGTGCCGCCCTTTGGGACTCCCAATCGCGGTCGGTTGTTATACAGCCTGGAATCAAACCAGGGTCTGTAGTGACACCTCTAGCACTGATATGCAGTACCACTCGGGAGCCCAATGGTCCCTGGTCAAAAGTAGTGCTCTATATAGGGAATAGGGTGCCATTTTGAACAAAGATAATGGAATATACTAATCAAAATGTTACAAAAGATGAAAAGGAAAATCCACACGAGTCAATAAAGGGAGGAGAAGAAGAAGTGGGAATTCTTCCTCTGTGGTTGATGTTATCAGTGTTTCCATAGATCTGAGAAATTACTTGTAGAAGAAAAATATATATATATATATATATTAGCCGAGAGTATCTTTTTCCTTTTGTTGTTGTTGCATGGATGGATATTTTTTAAGAATTATAATATGACATCTTTATGACAACTTTGAATGTGAGCTATAAAACCATTTATTTAAGAAAAAAATGTTTCTGTGTCTGTTTTTTTTCGTCTCTTATTTTGTATTTCATTCTTACTGTCTAAAATCAACTGCAACATGTTTCAACTGCTAGAGTCTTCTTCGTGCTGCTAGAGTCTTCTTCGTGCTGCTAGAGTCTTCTTCGTGCTGCTAGAGTCTTCTTCGTGCTGCTAGAGTCTTCTTCGTGCTGCTAGAGTCTTCTTCGTGCTGCTAGAGTCTTCTTCGTGCTGCTAGAGTCTTCTTCGTGCTGCTAGAGTCTTCTTCGTGCTGCTAGAGTCTTCTTCGGGCTGCTAGAGTCTTCTTCGGGCTGCTAGAGTCTTCTTCGGGCTGCTAGAGTCTTCTTCGGGCTGCTAGAGTCTTCTTCGGACTGCTAGAGTCTTCTTTGGGCTGCTAGAGGCTTTACTTCCTGACTGATGTCTTGAGATGTTGCTTCAATATATCCACATATTTGTCCATCCTCATGATGCAATCTATTTTGTGAAGTGCACCAGTCCCTCCTGCAGCAAAGCACTCCCACAACATGATGCTGCCACCCCCATGCTTCACGGTTGGGATGGTGTTCTTCGGCTTGCAAACCTCCTCCTTTTTCCTCCAAACATAACGATGGTCATTATGGCCAAACAGTTCTATTTTTGTTTCATGTGACCAGAGGACATTTCTCCAAAAAGTACCATCTTTGTCCCCATGTGCAGTTGCAAACCGTAGTCTGGCTTTTTTATGGCGGTTTTGGAGTAGTGGCTTCTTCCTTGCTGAGCGGCCTTTCAGGTTATGTTGATATAGGACTCGTTTTACTGTGGATATAGATACTTTTGTACCTGATTCCTCCAGCATCTTCACAAGGTCCTTTGCTGTTGTTCTGGGATTGATTTGCACTTTTCGCACCAAAGTACATTCATCTCTAGGAGACAGAACGCGTCTCCTTCCTGAGCGGTATGATGGCTGCGTGGTCCCATGGTGTTTATACTTGCTTACTATTATTTGTACAGATGAACATGGTACCTTCAGGCATTTGAAAATTGCTCTCAATGATGAACCAGACTGGTGGAGGTCTGCAGTTTTTTTTCTGAGGTCTTGGCTGATTTCTTTTGATTTTCCCATGATGTCAAGCAAAGAGGCACTGAGTTTGAAGGTAGGCCTTGAAATACATCCACAGGTACACCTGCAATTGACTCAAATGATGTCAGTTAGCCTATCAGAAGCTTCTCAAGCCATGACATAATTTTCTGGAATTTTCCAAGCTGTTTAAAGGCATAGTCAACTTAGTGAATGTAAACTTCTGACCCACTGGAATTGTGATACAGTGAATTATACGTGAAATAATCTGTAAACAATTGTTGGGAAAATGACTTGCATCATGCACAAAGTAGATGTCCTAACCGACTTGCCAAAACCTATAGTGTGTTAACAAGAAATGTGTGGAGTGGTTTAAAAACGAGTTTTAATGACTCCGACTTAAGTGTATGTAAACTTCCGACCCTGTATATCATATTAAATATGCCACAGGCTAATCTGATCCTTCTAGAAGTATCCTGATTAAGCAATAATGCATGAGGCCATTCATGAAATGTCTTTCACCAGAACATATAGTCTAGGAGGTATTAGGAAAGGTAGAGTCAGTCAGTGACCAGGCGGGGTTTTGTTTTGATGGGGGGGGGGGGGTTAAAATCAAAAGTAACAGTCAGTATCTGGTGTATCCACTAGGCATTAAGTACTGGAGTGCATCTCCTCCTCATGGACTGCACCAGATTTGCCAGTTCTGGCTGTGAGATGTTACTCCACTCTTCCACCAAGGCACCTGCAAGTTCCTGGACATTTCTGGGGGGAATGGCCCTAGCCCTCACCCTCCGATCCAACAGGTCCCAGACGTGCTCAATGGGATTGAGGTCCGGGCTCTTCACTGGCCATGGTAGAACACTGACATTCCTGTCTTGCAGGAAATCACACTCAGAACGAGCATTGTGGCTGGTGGCATTGTCATGCTGGAGGGTCATGTCAGGATGAGCCTGCAGGAAGGGTACCACATGAGGGAGAAGGATGTCTTCCCTGTAACGCACAGCGTTGAGATTGCCTGCAATGACGACAAGCTCAGTCTGATGATGCTGTAAAACACCGCCCAGACCATGATGGACCCTCCACCTCCAAATCGATCCCGCTCTAGAGTACAGGCCTCGGTGTAAAGCTCATTCCTTCGATGATAAACGCGAATCCGACCATCACCTCTGGTGAGACAAAACCGTGACTCGTCAGTGAAGAGCACTTTTTGCCAGTCCTGTCTCTGGTCCAGCAACGGTGGGTTTGTGCCCATAGGCGATGTTGTTGTCGGTGATGTCTGGTGAGGACCTGCATTATAACAGGTCTACAAGCCCCTCAGTTCAGCCTCTCTCAGCCAATTCCGGACAGTCTGAGTACTGATGGAAGGATTGTGCGTTCCTGGTGTAACTCGGGCAGTTGTTGTTGCCATCCTGTACCTGTCCTGTAGGTGTGATGTTCGGATGTACCGATCCTGTGCAGGTGTTACACGGGGTCTGCCAAATTGCAAACGTTATTTGCACCTTGTCTATACCAGAACCAATGGGGGTACCTGAGTCTCATCACCTCTCAACTAGGGGTGGTATTTCCTCTATATTGCTGTGCTCTAGTTGGCTTGGTGGTATTTCCTCTATATTGCTGTGCTCTGGTTGGCTTGGTGGTATTTCCTCCATATTGCTGTGCTCTGGTTGGCTTGGTGGTATTTCCTCTATATTGCTGTGCTCTGGTTGGCTTGGTGGTATTTCCTCCATATTGCTGTGCTCTGGTTGGCTTGGTGGTATTTCCTCTATATTGCTGTGCTCTGGTTGGCTTGGTGGTATTTCCTCTATATTGCTGTGCTCTAGTTGGCTTGGTGGTATTTCCTCTATATTGCTGTGCTCTGGTTGGCTTGGTGGTATTTCCTCCATATTGCTGTGCTCTGGTTGGCTTGGTGGTATTTCCTCTATATTGCTGACACCTTATCCTTCCTTTCAGATCTACACTAGTGTGGAAGGATTAGAGGCTAGGGGTTGTTTCTGAAAGTGCACTAGTAGACGGTGGTAGAAGGTTTCAGGCCCATACACACTGTAACCACACATTTACACGTACGTCCCACAAGAGGGCGCCTCAGGACCAGCAGGAGAACAGGACTTCACACGCCTTTTAGATCAAAATGAATACGATTCTATGGACAGGACCTGATCCTAGATCAGGTTTATGAATACATGCCCTGTTTTAACCTGATTTTATATGGACAGGACCTGATCCTAGATCAGGTTTATGAAAACATGCCCTGTTTTAAGCTAATTTTATATGGACAGGACCTGATCCTAGATCAGGTTTATGAAAACATGCCCTGTTCTAACCTGTCATTGCTCAATTCGTCGGGGCATTGGACTCTACAAGGTGTCGAAAGCGTTCCACAGGGATGCTGGCCCATGGCGACTCCAATGCTTCCCACAGTTGTGTCCAGTTGGCTGGATGTCCTTTGGGTGGTGGACCACCCTTCTTGAAACACACGGGAAACTGTTGAGTGTGAGAAATCCAGCAGCATTGCAATTCTTGACCCAAACCGGTGTGCCTGGCACCTACTACCATATCCCGTTCAAAGGCTCTTAAATATTTTGTCTTGCCTATTCACCCTCTGAATGGCACACATACACAATCCATGTCTAAATTGTCTCAAGGCTTTTAAATCCTTATTTAACCCCGTCTCCTCCCCTTCAACTACACTGATTGAAGTGGATTTAACAGGTAACATCAATAAGGGATCATAGGTTTCACCTGGATTCACCTGGTCAGTCTCTGTCATGGAAAGAGCAGGTGTTCCTAATGTTTTGTCTACACTATACATACAGCATGTGAGCCAGGTCTGATTGATCTATAACTGAATATCTAGCCAAATAAAACTGAAAATATTATATATGTCTGTGTGTCATCCCTGATAGCGCTTTCTGTCCCTCACTGTTCTTGAAATCATTTTGAAAATATTTCCCGTAATGTCCAGTATGTGACCCCAGGTCGGGGAGTAACGGGACCCCCTGGTCGGGGAGTAACGGGACCCCCAGTTCGGGGAGTAACCAGGTCGGGGCCCTCATGTCGGGGAGTAACCAGGTCGGGGAGTAACCAGGTCGGGGAGTAACGGGACCACCAGGTCGGGGAGTAACAGGACCCCCAGGTCGGGGAGTAACGGGACCCCCTGGTCGGGGAGTAACGGGGCCCCCAGGTCGGGGAGAAACCAGGTCGGGGTGTAACGGGACCCCCTGGTCGGGGAGTAACGGGACCCCCTGGTCGGGGAGAAACCAGGTCGGGAGTAACGGGACCCCCTGGTCGGGGAGTAACGGGACCCCCCGGTCGGGGAGAAACCAGGTCGGGGAGTAACGGGACCCCCAGGTCGGGGAGTAACCGGACCCCCCGGTCGGGGAGAAACCAGGTCGGGGAGTAACGGGACCCCCAGGTCGGGGAGTAACCTGACCCCCCGGTCGGGGAGAAACCAGGTCGGGGAGTAACGGGACCCCCAGGTCGGGGAGTAACCTGACCCCCAGGTCGGGGAGAAACCAGGTCGGGGAGTAACGGGACCCCCAGGTCGGGGAGTAACCGGACCCCCCGGTCGGGGAGTAAATATTACTCCCAACATCAAGCCAAATCATCAAATGCACCTCATCTCAAACACTTTAAATATATTCTATGTGTGTGTGTCTTCTCTCTCAGGTGTGTGTGTGTGTCTTCTCTCTCAGGTGTGTGTGTGTCTTCTCTCTCAGGTGTGTGTGTGTGTCTTCTCTCTCAGGTGTGTGTGTGTGTCTTCTCTCTCAGGTGTGTGTGTGTGTCTTCTCTCTCAGGTGTGTGTGTGTGTCTTCTCTCTCTGGTGTGTATGGAGAATGTGACGGTCCTGGGGGAGGATGTTATCGTGAACGATGAGCTCTACCTCAACGGTGCCAACGTGCTTCTTCACAAGTCAATCACCGACTATGTCTGAACCATTATCATGTAGTTCTACATGTCACCTGTTAAATCCACTTCAATCAGTGTGGATGAAGAGCAGACGGGTTAAAGGAGGATTTTCAAGCCTTGAGGCAATTTGCCTTGGAGTTTTTACTGTTTTTAAATGTTTCTGGTGTCTTTATTGTCTGCTTCCCAAATGGCACCCTATTCCCTATGCAGTGCACTACTGTTGGGCCCTGGTCAAAAGTAGTGTACTATATAGGGAATACGGTGCTGTTTAGGATGCAATCTTTATGCTCTGATGCCAACCTCTTGTTCTGTTGCCAGTGTCTTTTCTCTATTGATTCGGACCATCATTGGTCAAAACAATAGAAGACTGTTTAGATCGGATGGGTTCTGTTGAAGACTGTTTAGATCGGGTGGGTTCTGTTGAAGACTGTTTAGATCGGATGGGTTCTGTTGAAGACTGTTTAGAGCGGATGGGTTCTGTTGAAGACTGTTTAGATCGGATGGGTTCTGTTGAAGACTGTTTAGATCCGATGGGTTCTGTTGAAGACTGTTTAGATCGGATGGGTTCTGTTGAAGACTGTTTAGATCGGGTGGGTTCTGTTGAAGACTGTTTAGATCGGATGGGTTCTGTTGAAGACTGTTTAGATCGGGTGGGTTCTGTTGAAGACTGTTTAGATCGGGTGGGTTCTGTTGAAGACTGTTTAGATCCGATGGGTTCTGTTGAAGACTGTTTAGATCGGATGGGTTCTGTTGAAGACTGTTTAGATCCGATGGGTTCTGTTGAAGACTGTTTAGATCGGATGGGTTCTGTTGAAGACTGTTTAGATCGGATGGGTTCTGTTGAAGACTGTTTAGAGCGGATGGGTTCTGTTGAAGACTGTTTAGATCGGATGGGTTCTGTTGAAGACTGTTTAGATCGGATGGGTTCTGTTGAGCTGGTGTTTTAGTCCAACACTGTCTGAAACTTCACTTGCCAGCCATTCTCATTTCCTGATCCAAAAAGGATACATCTTTTAAAAAGTCCTTCCTCAATTTCCTCTCATCCTGTCTCACATTTTTTTTGAGAAAAAGCTGAGCAGAAGATGTGAGAGCTAAATCAAAGGGAAATGTCATTTGAGATTCATCCCGTCTCCTCGACATCTTTTCAGAAGCCAATATTGTTATGTTTGTCTCTTTGTAGATGTACCACCGCCCCCCAGGAGAACTAGAGTTCTGTAAGATCGAGGGGTTAGCACAGGTCGAGATGGTAAAAGAAAGGTGAGGGATTTTTTTGTGAAGAGTTCGATGTACAGTATCCCATGTATAACTGGAGATTGACGCAATCGCCATGGCGCCAAAGCAAAGCAGTGGACCTTTCAATCAATTACCGTATTGATGATACCGCTGACGTGTCCATGTCCAATCGAAGTGAACACTTCATGGTTCAATTTTGGTTTAAGTTTTCTATACAATGCAACTTTTTCATGACTTTGTTGTGATATGATCTATATCAATAATATTCAATATGGGTCTCAAAAGTGTCGCTCAAACATTTTAAATCAATAAAAAAAATCTGCCGTGCCTTCTTTGAGGCCGTGTCTTATCTCTGGAAAGTTCTCTGGATGAATGGGTCATCCTGTACGACTTGTGGTAGAACAATTGTATGGCTTTTTATGCAACGTGGGGCTCAGTCACAGATGTTTTGAAAAACACAACGTTGGAATGAGGTTATAATAATGTATCATTACTAGAGTTTGTGTGCATGACTGTCTCGATCGGGCAACCTGTAATTTAACTTCTGTGTGTGTGTGTGTGTGTGTGTGTGTGTGTGTGTGGTGTGGCCCAATAATCTAAACTGCTGAGCATTGGTTTGGGTCTGTACTCCTGTTCACCCACTTCCATAAAAAGGCAAAATAAAGCTGTTTGGTTTAAACGCACAGGAAACATCTCCCTAACAGCAAGAGATCACAACTATTAAGGTGTCCCAATTAAGCACCCTAGTCTCTACGTTAGGAGCCTATGGGCTGTGGTCAAAGTAGTGCACTGTGTAGGGGGGGTGGGGGGGGGGGGGGGGGGCAGGGGCAGGGTGCCTCTTGGGACGGGTACTATGTGACTAGCGCATTCCTGGGGCCTGATATTGTATCCTCACTCACCAGTGAGGTCATGTCTCTATCTGTTCCAGACAATGGGTGTTCCCAATTTGTAGGAAAGAGAGAGGGGGGGGAAAAAAAAGGGAAAAAAAGTGGGAGGAGGAGGGGAAAATACCACTGGAATTCTATTGGTTGTGGGGTGTTTTACTTTGCTGTGATTGGGTTGGCACCAGTGTTCCAGGGAATCCCAGTGGCCAGTCATTTAAGCCTTCTTTGTGAGGCTCGTGTGCAGCAGAAAATCATAGTGGTGCAGTGGAGTTCACCACAGTTCTCTGAAGAGAGCAGAGCTATCCGACACACCTTCAGATAGGCTCCGTTTCTCTTTGGACCTGTATCTCAGCCCTACAACTTGAGAACTATGGATTTGACCTCTGGGGTAGAGCAGGTGAGTGAAACACACTTGTAAATGTTTTCGTCATCATCAACAACAACAACAAAAATAAGTGTTTTAAAAAATAAAATAAAAAAGAAGATAATTGTAGCAGCAACCACAAAATCTATGCATAATCTTCCATATTTCCTGTCGTGTTTTCCACTGCTGTTCTGTACTAGTCTGTTTTTGTGTGGAACGGTGGGGATGGGGTTTCTCATAGGAATGCAACACTTTATATTCTGACCAGTAATCCTCCAAAACCCTTTTTTATATTTATATATATATATATATATATATATATATATATAAACATCAGTCGATCTCCCTGCATTCGAGAAATCATTTAGACCCCTTCACCACATGTTGTTACGTTACAGCCTTATATTTCTTTCCCCCTCATCAGTCTACACACACTACCCCCCCCATAATGACAAAGCGAAAACACAGAAATACCTTTGTTACATTTATTCTCACCCTTTGCTATGAGACTTGAAATTGAGCTCAGGTGCATCCTGTTGCCATTGATCATCCTTGAGATGTTTCTACAACTTGATTGGATGAGATGTTTCTACAACTTGATTGGATGAGATTAGTCAGGAAGGAGGGAAAGATGAACGAGGGAAAGCTGAACGGAGAAAAGTAAAGAGATCCTTGATGAAAACCTGCTCCAGAGCGCTCAGGACCTCAGACTAGGGTGAAGGTTCACCTTCCAACAGGACAACGACCCTAAGCACACAGCCAAGACAACGCAGGAGTGTCTTCAATACAAGTCTCCGAATGTCCAGCCAGAGCCCGGAGTTGAACCCGATCTAACATCTCAGGAGAGACCTGAAAATAGCTGTGCAACAACGCTCCCCATCCAACCTGACAGAGCTTGAGAGGACCTGCAGAGAAGAATGGCAGACACTCCCCAAATACAGGTGTGCCAAGCCTGTAGCGTCATACCCAAGAAGACTTGAGACTGTAATCGCTGCCAAAGTAGTGAGTAAAGGGTCTGAATAGTTATATTTCCGTTATTTTATTAATTTGCAAAACTGTATGAACTTGTTTCTTTTTTTCTGTAATTACAGGATGCTGTGTGTAGATTGATGAGGGGGTGGAGAGAAACAATTTAATCCACTTTTAGAATTAATAATAACTTTAACAAATTGTGTAAGTCATGGGGGTCTGAGTACTTTCCGTGCATTTTGTTTTGACCAGACCTCTATGGGTCATTTCAGACACGGCTTATGTTTAATGGAAGGCTAAAAGAAAGCGTGCTACTTTTTGACTGGTATGCATGTGTTGAACGGTGTCATCTTATTGGAACAGCGGGAATGGACACATGAGTACTGCACACACGGTTACATATGCACTATATACACATGGCTTTAGTACTGTAGATATGTGGTAGTGGTGGTGTAAAAGGCCTGAGTTGTGAAATCTGTGAATGTATTGTAATGTTTTTAAAATGGTATAAACTTGCCTTCATTTACCTGGACCCCAAAGGAAGAGCAATGGGGATCTCATAATAAATACACATATTGAAAGCAGTGTCCTCTAACAAAGACTTTCCACTGGCTGCGGTGTTGAAAGGTCTGTCCTCTAACATTCACCTGTCAATGTTGACCGGCTTTAGACCGTTGGAAATACCAAAACTAAGCCACGACCTTTCTAAAATCATCTCTGAAATATCTTGACCGTCTCTCTCTCTCTCTCTTACTTGACCGTCCCCACGGATTTATCCTGAATTCACACATTGTTGTGCTGCAGATGATACCATTAAAAAAATACCTCTCCCTCCCTGTGGG
Source organism: Oncorhynchus clarkii lewisi (assembly GCF_045791955.1). Lineage (NCBI taxonomy): Eukaryota > Metazoa > Chordata > Actinopteri > Salmoniformes > Salmonidae > Oncorhynchus > Oncorhynchus clarkii. The sequence goes on along the minus strand of NC_092163.1, from coordinate 81,777,848 downwards.
AGGTGCCCTACTATTGACTAGAGCCCTATGGGTCCTGGGTAAAGAAGTGTGCTAGATAGGGAATAGGGTGCCTTTATGGGATGGCGTCTAGGTCTAGTCTGTCTCTGTCACAGCTATTCCTCCTGTCACACTAGAGACTAAGACGGAACACATCATTTCAACAGGACAGGCCCGTTAAAATGCTTATCCACATTTCAACAACAACCCCAACCGTGTTCTTGTACTCCCACAATGTTGTTAAATTGACGAGTGACACATTTTAACAAACTCTGGAAACGGTCCTGAACCCCACGCTGAACTCCTCGACTCCACAATAGGGAAGGAACGGTTCACGAAAGACCCTCAGTGTTTCAGAAACGAAGTATTCCACAGTCCAATCAATAAACTGAGTTTTTGATGAAACAGGAAGCTAGAATAAATACAATGTTACCACAAAAGAACAGTGTGGTATTTTATTAATCTACAATCATCTCTCTATAGTTGATTGGATGTGTCAGCGTGTGCTTATTGGACACTAGAGAGGCCCTTGAGCTGACCCACTTCAGTTTAGATGTGTCCTCCTCCATCCAAGTCTTTCCTATGAGTTATTAGGCCCTTCAGCCCCCCCCCCCCCCCCCCCCCCCCCCCCCGGCTCTGGCTGAGTTCCTAACTTCATACTTAACGTGTTTAGAATGACAGCGCTGTTACAACATTACAGCCCTGGTCCTTTACAACGAAACATAGATCCTCCACACTTCCTTTTGCTTTGCTCTCTCTTCCCGTCCGACTAAAGCAACATTGGTTTTAAGGCAGCACACCATTTTTCTTATTTTCACACCCTAATGTGGTTGCAATGAATGTCTATTTACTTTTCATAGCAACACTATTTACGGAGAAATATGTAGCCAACATCTCATTATTTTACGCAGAAATATGTAGCTAGCATATCTCACTATTTATGGACAAATATGTAGCTAGCATATCTCACTATTTAGGCAGCAAAATGTTACTAGCATATCTCACTCGTTATGTATTTATACTCCAAGCAATAAGACTGATTGGGTTATTGTGGCTCTATAAATCACACTTTTTTTCTGGTTTGAGAGAACCTGCAGTGTGTGTGTGTGTGATCGTCTGTAAATTGTGTGTGTGCGCCACCTCTGAACAACATTGTCATTCAGACAGTTGTTTACTTTGGCGGTCTCATTAGTGCATAACAGACTCCGAAGTGGCTGCCTGCGTTGACACCTATTTACCCTGACCGACGGCCATCAGAGCTGTGGATTATAAAAGGGATTTGATACCATGGTTGCCCTCCTAGTTTGTTTTGTTGCTCTCCTCTCTCTAATGCTGTCTGCTTAACCTTTTCAACAGACACCTTTCAGAACAGAAGGACTGCTTGGGGTTGGCACCCCTATGATCTCTGGCCAAAAGTAGTGCCCTATATAGGGATTAGGGTGCCAGTCCTGGTCTAAAGTAGTGCCCTATATAGGGATTAGGGTGCCAGTCCTGGTCTAATGTAGTGCCCTATATAGGGATTAGGGTGCCATTTTGGACGGGCCCTCTGCCCTGTGTGTCCTTCGAGTCCCCTGTCTCTGTCGTGTCTCTTCTCTGTTATTCCTGTGTCGGACAGCGTGATCGATCGTTGTACATAAAGCAGAGCTGGCAGTCCACTCTGTAACATCATGGATTATAAATAGACCGGGAGGGGAGGGAGGGGTCAGGCGCACGATGCTCTACTCATTGGTCGCTCTTCAGAAAAGCGTCTCCGAGTAGGAGTGCTGATCTTGGATGAGTTTTTTTTTTTGCCTTTTAGATCTCAATGAAGGAGTCTACAGTGGCTTGTGAAAGTATTCACCCCCCCCTTGGCATTTTTCCTATTTTGTTGCCTTACAACCTGGAATTTTTGGGGGGGGTTTGTATCATTTGATTGTGAAACAAACTAGAAAATAAGAAGAAAAAAAACAGAACTTGAACATAACTATTCACCACCCTACTTTGTAGAGCCACCTTTTGCAGCAATTACAGCTGCAAGTCTCTTGGGGTATGTCTCTATAAGATTGGCACATCAAACTACTGGGATTTTTGCCCATTCTTCAAAGCAAAACTGCTCCAGCTCTTTCAAGTTGGATGGGTTCTGCTGGTGTACAGCAATCTTTAAGTCATACCACAGATTCTCAATTGGATTGAGGTCTGGGCTTTGACTAGGCCATTCCAAGACATTTAAATGTGTCTTTGTCCTCTTTGTTGCCTCTGATTAATGCCCTTCTTGCCTGGTCTGTGAGTTCTGGTGGGCGGCCCTGTCTTGGCAGGTTTGTTGTGGCGCCATATTCTTTACATTTTTTTTTATAAAGGATTTAATGGAGCTCTGTGAGATGTTCAAAGTTTCGGATATGTTTTTATAACTCAACCCTGATCTGTACTTCTACACAACTTTGTCCCTGACCTGTTTGGAGCGCTCCTTGGTCTTCATGGTGCCGCTTGCTTGGTGGTGTTGCAAACTCTGGGGCCGTTCAGAACAGGTGTGTTTTTATATTTCTATATATTACTGAGATCATGTGACACTTAAATAAAGTCCACCTGTGTGCAATTTAACTAATTATGTTACCTCTGAAGGTAATTGGTTGCACCAGATCTTATTTAGGGGCTTCATAGCGAAGGGGGTGAATACAAATGCACTCACCACTTCAGTTTTTTTTTCTTTTTTCTCTGAAACAAGTTTTTTTTCTTTTCACTCCACCAATTTGGACTATTTGGGTATGCCAATGACATGAAATCCATTCAAACTACAGGCTGTAAGGGAAAAAAATAGGAAAAATGCCAAGGTGGGTGAATACTCTTGCAAGGCAATGTATATGGGGGAGGGGGGGGCGGGGGATGATTCTAGATCAGTACGCTTTGTGAATAAGGGCCATAGTCTCTCAGAACAAGGAACCCCCCCCCCCACCCATCAGGCTTTGTCCAACAGAGAGAGACTAAAACAACCTGGCTCAGGTCCCAAGTTAAAATAAACATCTTCAAGTCTATTCTAAGCCGTTCATTCATGAGCTTGTTGTTTAGACTGAGTTGAAGCATTTAAGGAAGAGTTGGCTTATAGTCCGACACTACAGAATTCTACTGGAGGATCACGCGTTCAGACACACGGTGTGTAAGCAATAAGGCACCTCGGGGAGTTAGCACGCTGCTGCAGGAGACACAGGACAGGGCTGCTTCATCAGCGTCCCTGTACAAACTGCATACAGATTAACACACAGATTAACACAATTTCCCGTAAACTGTTGTGTGTTCCTTTTTTCCCTCAATGCTTTCAGGTTACTATTGGATATAATTGTGTCAACAGTCATGATTTTTTTTTTTTCAGTCTCGATGACATCATTCTAGTCGTGGTGTATCTGTAATCCGTGACATCACTCTGCTCATCCTTCTAATGTTTTAGGACTCTAAAATGGTGGCTGTAAAATATATTTTGATTTGTTTAACACTTTTATGGTTACTACAGGATTCCATATGTGTTATTTCATAGTTTTGATGTCTTCACTGTTATTCTGTGTGTGTGTGTGTGTGTACGGCCCTGTGAGTGTGTGTTCTATATGATCTGCCAATGGCATTAAACAACGCATGTGTGTCCATGTATACTGATGATTCAACCGTAAAGATGGGGAGAGGTCTGTCCGTAATAAAGAGATGCTCTGCATTCCACAAAGCAAGTTCCTGCAGTTTCTAGTTTTATCTTGATAATTCCCAGGTCCAGTGTTGGAAAGACCTGGTGATACTGCAGCTGGCCCAGAACAGAGCGGCACGTTTTGGCTCTTCATTGTGAACAGAGGGGCTGTACATCAAGGAAATGTACAGTATTTTACAGAGCCATGAATGCATGGAACTCCCATCTTTTATATAGCTCAAATAAACATTAAACCTGGTTTTAAAAAAAAATTATAATTAAACTGATAAAGCAGAACACAACCTCCATGTGACCCACGTGTTGTATGTATGTTCTGACATGTAGCTGATAGATGCGCACACACACACACACACACACACTACATATTACTGTTTTTAAACATATGTCAAGTATTTTTTTTATCTGTAAAGTATGTTTTGTTGTGACCCCAGTAAGACAAGCTGTTTATTTATTTTTATTTACCCAGGTAGGTCCAGTTGAGAACTAGTTCTCATTTACAACTGAGACCTGGCCAAGATAAAGAAAAGCACTGTGACACACAAACAGAGTTACACACAGAATAAACAAACCTGCGGTCAAGGCTAATGAGGATCCTAATAAATCGCGTCACACAGGGGTGTATGCTTTATGAGTTGAGGCTACGGAGCTTTCAAAGGGCCCTGAGGCTCCAGTCGGGTGTCCACTGAGTGTTTTTCCTCCCTGGATTACTTGTCTAATCATTTGTCCCCCTTCTCTCTCTGTCTGTCTCCTCTCTCTCTCTCCCCAGATGTGGTCAGCGGCTGTAGTAGGGAAGGGTGCAACGTGTCTGTCATGTAAAGGGATCTGCTCTGGATTTCTCCCCCATTCCTGGAGGTAGTTTATCCCCAACGTTAACGCACGCGCACACACACACACACACACACACAAGCAGTGGTGTAAAGCAGGATGGCTTCCTAAGTTCCCTTTAGTTCTCCCCTAACGGTTCTGGAATGTTTTGCTCCATTTGCCTCGACTGCCTCGCTGCCGCCGATGGCCATAATGGAGTGTTTTTGTTTGGAGTTATATATAGTGGAAGATGAATGGTCCTGAAATGTTGTCCTTTTACCGAATGGCACCCTTTTCCTAGACTACTTCTGACCAGAGCCCCCCTAAAGGGCCGGGGAGGGGGAACCACTGTTTGCCCCCCCCCCCCCCCCCCTCCCCCGGGCAAACAGTGGTGCCTTATATAGGCAGCGGGGCTATTTGGCACTCAGCCACTGACTAATCGATGATATTCACACCGTTCTAGAACTGACCAGAATCCACGGCTCCCATTCAACTCTTCCTAAGACGTATTTTGTGTTTCTTTTTTTTTTTAGCTTTGGGGCTAAACTACTTTTGATAGTTGTTCAGCTGAACCAAACAAAAATAGATTTTGTTCTATTGCTGTGGATATGGAGAGGTACTTCCTGCACATCTTTTAGTTGGAAGACTCATCCTTCAAGTTCAGAATGCTTCTAATATCCCATAACTCTTTGCATGAATGAGGAAAATTCTAGACATGAATCCGTTTATTTTCCAAAGCTTGTGAATATGACTCGTTCTAACCTAGGTCTCCAACCTAGGCCGGGGTATTGAAATCCTACCCCATGTTCCGGAACACTGCTGGTTTTCTGTTCTACTTGATAATAAATTGCACCCACCTGGTGTCCCAGGTCGGAATCAGTCCCTGATTAGAGAGGAATCACCCACCTGGTGTCCCAGGTCTAAATCAGTCCCTGATTAGAGAGGAATCACCCACCTGGTGTCCCAGGTCTAAATCAGTCCCTGATTAGAGAGGAATCACCCACCTGGTGTCCCAGGTCGGAATCAGTCCCTGATTAGAGAGGAATCACCCACCTGGTGTCCCAGGTCGGAATCAGTCCCTGATTAGAGAGGAATCACCCACCTGGTGTCCCAGGTCGGAATCAGTCCCTGATTAGAGAGGAATCACCCACCTGGTGTCCCAGGTCTAAATCAGTCCCTGATTAGAAAGGAATCACCCACCTGGTGTCCCAGGTCTAAATCAGTCCCTGATTAGAAAGGAATCACCCACCTGGTGTCCCAGGTCTAAATCAGTCCCTGATTAGAGGAACAAAAAAACAGATACATTGGAGGGATCAAGTAGATCCATAGGTCGCTGGTTCTGATCGAAGGACCAATCAGAAACGAGCACACACCCATCCATCACAGAGTGGAAGTGTTTTGTACAAGAATGTATGTTAGCTATTTTATATCATCACCTGTTCTGCCCTGTTCTGCCCTGTTCTGCCCTGTTCTACTCTGCCCCGCCCTGTTCTACTCTGCCCTGCCCTGTTCTACTCTGCCCTGTTCTACTCTGCCCTGCCTTGTTCTACTCTGCCCTGTTCTACTCTGCCCTGCCCTGTTCTACTCTGCCCTGCCCTATTCTACTCTGCCCTGTTCTACTCTGCCCTGTTCTACTCTGCCCTGCCCTATTCTACTCTGCCCTGTTCTACTCTGCCCTGTTCTACTCTGCCCTGCCCTGTTCTACTCTGCTCTGCCCTGTTCTACTCTGCCCTGATCGGTTCAGCCCCCCCCCCCCCCCCCATCAGGAAAGCATGCAGGGTGTCCAGACCCTGGAGGATGACTTTACCTTTTCATATGACCTATTCTCTGCCTCCAGAAAAGCCTGTACCCAGTGTGGCTGCGGTGTGGAAGACCACGGTCACCGCTCAGACCTGGAGGACGATCACAAGATGGGTCGTCTCCTCGCCAACTCCAAATACGTCCACCTGACAGCCAAGGTGGTCTTTTTGATTTGATGCTTTTGAACATTTTCAAAACCACAATTCAGGTGGATACACTGCATTTCACTGCATTTCATATCTTCAAGGAGATTAAGTTGTTCTGCATCCCTGGTAAAAGAGGTCTTCTGACGTCAATGGGACTTCATCAGATAAATAAATCATGTTATTTTATTGGATAGAGCAGGTCTGGGCAATTCCAGTCCTCGGGGGGGAGGGGGGTCTGATTGGTATCATCCCCCCCCATCTCTAGCAAACACACCTGATTTTTTAAAACTATTTGCATATTTAACTAAAGAATACGAATAGTTGATTTTTGGAGTTCGGTGTGTTGGCTGGGGGATAAAAAGTGACCGCAGTCAGGCCCCCCCCTGAGGAGTTACCCAAGCCTGGATTAGAGAGACATGAAGGATAGAGGAGAAATAGCACAGGGGGTCGGCGTGGAACCCAGCTACAACAGGATGTGTATTCTGGAGCCATCAGTTTAGACCCTCTGACCACCCGAAGGCCATAAATCCATTTCCGTTTCCGTTGTGTAACAGGTGAAGGGCATCCGAGTGTACAAACGGAACCGTATGGTCATCACCAACCCTGTGGTGTCCAGGAAGGACCCCACCTTCAACACCATCACCTACGACTGGGCCCCGCCAGGACTCACACAGAAACTGGTGAGGAGGGAGGGGGGGTCACCCTGACACACAGTGGGCACACTTCCTGCATGTCAGCCGACGAAAGAACCACAAGGTTTATTTCCAGACCTTATGTCTTTCTGTCCTGCTAACGCGCTCCTCTCTGCTCTGACACGAGGCCTCAAGGGTCCCTGTGGACAAAAGGCCTGGTCGGACCTGGTCCAGCGCCTACATTTTTAAAGAGCTCCATTAAAGATTTGCTCTCTTCCAGATTAGGACCTGACTGTAACAGCAGTGAGCCTCAGCCAGAGGCAGCATTGAGGTGTGATGTCGTAGAGGTCAACACGGTTCCAGGCATTTCCCACCTTTAGTCAGTCAGAACTAGTCCGTCCACAGCCACCATCACCACAGAGCCGTATGTTTAGAGTTCGGCTCTTTTTAGATTCGTTTTCTTCTTATTCTAGATATTCAGGTACATAGCATGTTTGTTTTGTTCTTATTCTAGATATTCAGGTACATAGCATGTTTGTTTTTCTGCTTATTCTAGATATTCAGGTACATAGCATGTTTGTTTTTCTGCTTATTCTAGATATTCAGGTACATAGCATGTTTGTTTTTCTGCTTATTCTAGATATTCAGGTACATAGCATGTTTGTTTTTCTGCTTATTCTAGATATTCAGGTACATAGCATGTTTGTTTTTCTTCTTATTCTAGATATTCAGGTACATAGCATGTTTGTTTTTCTGCTTATTCTAGATATTCAGGTACATAGCATGTTTGTTTTCTTCTTATTCTAGATATTCAGGTACATAGCATGTTTGTTTTCTTCTTATTCTAGATATTCAGGTACATAGCATGTTTGTTTTCTTCTTATTCTAGATATTCAGGTACATAGCATGTTTGTTTTCTTCTTATTCTAGATATTCAGGTACATAGCATGTTTGTTTTCTTCTTATTCTAGATATTCAGGTACATAGCATGTTTGTTTTCTTCTTATTCTAGATATTCAGGTACATAGCATGTTTGTTTTCTTCTTATTCTAGATATTCAGGTACATAGCATGTTTGTTTTCTTCTTATTCTAGATACAGGTACATAGCATGTTTGTTTTCTTCTTATTCTAGATATTCAGGTACATGGCATGTTTGTTTTCTTCTTATTCTAGATATTCAGGTACATAGCATGTTTGTTTTTCTGCTTATTCTAGATATTCAGGTACATAGCATGTTTGTTTTTCTGCTTATTCTAGATATTCAGGTACATGGCATGTTTGTTTTCTTCTTATTCTAGATATTCAGGTACATAGCATGTTTGTTTTCTTCTTATTCTAGATATTCAGGTACATGGCATGTTTGTTTTCTTCTTATTCTAGATATTCAGGTACATAGCATGTTTGTTTCTATTCCCCATTTAATGTTAATGGGGAGCTCAGTGGTGGATGAAGTACCCTGTTCTATATACACCATAAACTCAAGTATTTGATCAGTTAAGTTGGCTGATGTTGATCAACATTTCTCTGGCTAGCTAACGGAGAATGTAATCTAGCTAGCAAGATGCCTTAAAATTATCACCTCAAACTTTCCAAATGCCAGTTGTTTTTCGGGTTACAGCTCATGAAGTATGGTTCATCACCTTCTCACCCCCGGTCTCCGTGGTCAGGCATCTCACCTACCTCTCAGTTTTCGTTCAGGGGACGCGCTGCTGTAATTGACAAGCTGTCTTTCCAGAGCGAGCTCTGATACTGTAACTAGCACATCGGTTGTCTCTTCTCTCTTCAGTCGTGTGCTGCGTTCTGTAATGTAAACTCAAAAATCAAATCAAATGTATTTACATAGCCCTTCGTACATCAGCTGATATCTCAAAGTGCTGTACAGAAACCCAGCCTAAAACCCCAAACAGCAAGCAATGCAGGTGTAGAAGCACGGTGGCTAGGAAAAACTCCCTAGAAAGGCCAAAACCTAGGAAGAAACCTAGAGAGGAACCAGGCTATGTGTGGTGGTCAGTCCTCTTCTGGCTGTGCTGGGTGGAGATTATAACAGAACATGGCCAAGATGTTCAAATGTTCATAAATGACCAGCATGGTCCAATAATAATAAGGCAAAACAGTTGAAACTGGAGCAGCAGCACGGCCAGGTGGACTGGAGACAGCAAGGAGTCATCATGTCAGGTAGTCCTGAGGCATGGTCCTAGGGCTCAGGTCCTCCGAGAGAGAGAAAGAAAGAGAATTAGAGAGAGCACACTTAAATTCACACAGGACACCGAATAGGACAGGAGAAGTACTCCAGATATAACAAACTGACCCTAGCCCCATTGGCTGAGCCTTGGATACAGCCAGTAGTGATCCAAACGCATCACTCGTTCGCTTACAGCCAAAGCCCCCCCCCCTTCTCATGGGATTTACGCGAATGACAAAGATCACCTATTTTTTTATTTAAAATGGCGAATGTCTGTCCCTGACAGATACCCTTACAAAAACTACTTAAGTAAAAAAAATACTTTGAAGTACTATGTAAGTACTTTATACCACTGGGGAAGCTAACATGTTAATGGGGTTCTAACATGGCTGCTATAGAATGTTGTAGTGTCATGTTAATGAGGTTCTAACATGGCTGTTATAGAATGTTGTAGTGTCATGTTAATGGGGTTCTAACATGGCTGTTATAGAATGTTGTAGTGTCATGTTAATGGAGTTCTAACATGGCTGCTATAGATTGTTGTAGTGTCATGTTAATGGTGTTCTAGCATGGCTGTTGTAGAATGTTGTAGTGTCATGTTAATGAGGTTCTAACATGGCTGTTATAGAATGTTGTAGTGTCATGTTAATGGGGTTCTAACATGGCTGTTATAGAATGTTGTAGTGTCATGTTAATGAGGTTCTAACATGGCTGTTATAGAATGTTGTAGTGTCATGTTAATGAGGTTCTAACATGGCTGTTATAGAATGTTGTAGTGTCATGTTAATGTAGAAACCGTAATGTTCCACCTGTAGAATGGGCTCTGCATCACCTAGTCTGACCTACACAACAGAAAACTACATCGGATTGAGAGTTTCATTTCATCTGTTATATGATCTCAATGTAGTCTTTGCTTTGCGTTTTTTTTCTGACACTGTACAGCTGATGTATATTTCTGTTAGTGGTACAGTGAATATTAGTGGTCTCTCTATAAGAATACCTCAGTTGTATGATGCAGCGAGAAACAGGATCCAGCCTGCCTGCTAAAGCCTGTGTGTGTGTGTGGGCCTCTCCTGCCTGTCTCCCTCATGCTCTTAAAGCCAGGGCTGGCCTTCCAGGAATCCTTCATCAGGACACTCTAATGACAGGCATGAGTGATGAGCTTTACCCCAGGATTGTAGAGTGGTGGAATGGTGAGTGGTGAGCTTTACCCCAGGATTGTAGAGTGTGAGGCAGACAGAGAGTGGTGAGCAGAGCTTACCCCTTAAAGAGTGCTGTAGCCCACCCTATCCATCCTAGATGTGCTTACAAAGAAAACCTCAGTCACATTGGGTTTTCTGACAGACGTCTACTATTTACAGAGGCTGTTAGGAATGTGTTTGACATCTGTTATTAGGGGAGAGATGAAGGATGATTGGCTGTTTTGAGAGACTAGCTAGATACGTTTTTGTTAGAGATGGAGAGAAGAGGAATAGAGTGGCGTGCCAGGACACAGAGCGCTGACAGAAGAGAAGCAGGGTTGTCCTAGGTCACAGCTGTGGTTTGGTAGGCCCAATAGTCGTGGTGGTTGGTTTGATTAGTGAGGTAGGGATGGAAGGCTCTGCTAGCGAGGCAACATTGTGTTGACAGCAGCCTGAAGGCTGAAGGAGAGAGTGATGGTCCCCCAGCTCTCTCACAGCACTGTGAGGGTTAGCTGATTGGCCAGCACTGTGGAACCGCTCTGGAATGTGTGTGTGTGTGCGTGCCCCTCCCCCCCCCCAATAAATAAAAATGTCTGCCAAGAGGTTTTATTTGTCTTAACGCTAGTTAGACTGCTCTTAAAGTGGTGGTATTAAACATCACCATAAAGGCTGCTCTGTTAATAACAACGAGTCAGTGTTGCAGCGTGGGTAATGCGGTCTGCTGCGGTGTGGGTGTGTATGGGGCAGCACAGGGAGATGGGCCTCGGAGAACTACAGTATGAATGGACCTCTCTGTGCTCTGTTCCCTAACAGGGACCCTGTCGATTAGAGCAGTGGTTCCCAACCAGGGGTAATAGGGACCCCTGGGGGCACTTGGTCTAGCCACAGGGGGTAAAATGCACACGAAGGGGGGGTAGTAGTAATCTAGGCAGAGCAAAATTCAGTTGGAGGTACAGTAACTGATTTTAAAGGTTAGGAACCACTGAACTAGAGGTTGTGTTTCTCCACTACCGGGAATGGGGGAACACGCCGCGGTTGTCTCCCATATGGCCCTGGTCTAAAGTCGTTCACCACCTAGGGAATAGGGTGCTGTTTAGGTGCCGCTGTAGGATGTTGCGCAGTTTCTTTTTTTAAAATGCTTTTCTCATGTTAAAGGAACCAATCTCAGGTCCCAAAGCCACTTATAGCTGCTGCTGACTATACAGTCCTTATTTTTAACAAACAGAACCAATCAAAGATGAAACTCTACCGTTTAGCTGAAGCAAAATACTCAAGTATTTTACCCAGCTCCTAAAAGTAACACAAATACTTGTCTGGACATGTTAGATCTGGGGCTATTGTTGCCAGTGCAACTCAATATTAGGAAGGTGTTTCTACTAATGTTTGGCATACTCAGTGTATATCTTGTAAAGCGACGGGAGGGGGGGGGATTTGTTCATTTGAATTTCATGATTTTGTTTTATTATTTAAACGTGGAACATGAATTGCATCATTCAAGTCGGGAGTGTGTCCCAAAAGTGATGAATTAATGGAGCCCCTCAGAGCGAGTTGATATGAGCGAGGGGGTGGTTTAGGATTTACGGCCTCTCTCTCTCTTCTTACTCCCTCTTTCTGTCCTCTCTCCGTCCCTACCTGTGTCTGTCTCTCTTCTTACTCCCTCTTTCGGTCTTCACTCCTCTTTCTGTCCCTACCTCTGTCTCTCTCTCTTCTTACTCCCTCTTTCTGTCCTCTCTCCATCCCTACCTATGTCGCTCTCTCTCGCTCTCTCTCTCTCTCGCTCTCTCTCGCTCGCTCTCTCTCGCTCTCGCTCTCTCGCTCTCTCGCTCTCTCTCGCTCTCTCTCGCTCTCTCCTTTCCAGGCCATGCTGTATATGGAGTTGCTCCCAGAAGAAAAGCGTCCTGTAGCAGGGACTGAGGGAGCGATGTACCGGCGCAGGCAGCTGATGAGACAGCTGCCTGTCTACGACCAGGACCCCTCCCAGTGCCACGGGCCACTACCAGAGGATCAGGTTAGATTTGATTTGATTCACTACTTGTCCAAATAAATAAATCCTATATTTTTTGGATTTGTCCACATGTTTGATAGTGTGCTCCATCACTTCAGTTAGGTTCTTAGTTTCAAACCTCACACACCTGAACAGACGCGATTTGATATGAAGAACCTTTTTAAAGAGCGCAGACCCATTATTTATTTTAACATACATTTGACATTAATTTAGTTTAATTAATAAATAATTAATTACGGTCTATAAGGTGTGTATATTCCATCCTCAACTATGATTTAATGAATGTAATGTTTGATACTGCTAGTGAAGCTTCATATTTATTAATTATACAACAATTATATATACCAGTGAAGCCTCATTACATTCATTAAATCATAGTTGAGGATGGAATATACACACCTCATAGACAGAACATTTATTTCCCATCTTTGGTCATGTTCCTTCCACCAGCTCCAGGCCATGTCTGTCTTCACGAAGCGCTACAAAGAGGAGGCTCTAGGAGTAGGGGAGGTGGCGCTGCCTGGGGAGGGAGGCGCTAACCCTCCGCCCGTCGTCAAAGGAGAAAAGCAGAAGGACGGAACTGGGAATGGGCAGGCCACCAATGTCCAGCCAGACCCCGTTGATACTCCTACCACCAATGGGACTGACTGCTGTAAAAGTGAATATGTAAGTCATTGTAATATGTAAGTCATCGTGTCATTGTAACTACAATATTTACAGGAAGGTTTGCTTTAGCTTGCCTGACGTGTCAGATGGGCGGGTTTTGCAGTTTTTGGGAGTAACTATTCGATTGGTTCAATCAAGCACAGATTAAGTTTTTGATTTCTAATAGTACTTGAACCCAGGTCTGTTTTGACCCCGTCTCTCACCCATCCTCAGGCTCTGCCTGCTCTAAAGAGATGGCCTCCTACTCCACTCCAACCCCTTCAAGCCTTAGGCTACTTTACGTTTCTCTTTCACTACTCCATTCCTTACTTTTATCTCAGCACCCCTGGACTCTGAAGGAGAGATGTTTTCCTACAAGAATAATTAGATTTTTTTTTAAATTATTTTTTTTACAGAAAATGTATATCTTTGTTTTGACATTCATATTACAAATGCTTAGTTCTCTTCACGTTTTAATTATGTTGAACCATAAAGTTGACATATAGGAGTTAAGATTAGATTGAATGGTGGGTTGGTTGCTGTGGGTGAAAATACAGCACTTGAAGGAAGAGGACATTAGAAACATACGTATACAGTTGAAGTCAGAAGTTTACATACACCTTAGCCAAATACATTTAACCTCAGTTTTTCACAATTCCTGACATTTAATCATATTAAAAATTCCCTGTCTTAGGTCTGTTAGGATCACCACTTTATTTTCAGAATATGAAATGTTAGAGTAATAGTAGAGATTTATTTCAGCTTTTATTTCTTTCATCACATTCCCAGTGGGTCAGAAGTTTACATACACTCAATTAGTATTTGGTAGCATTGCCTTTAAATTGTGTAACTTGGGTCAAATGTTTCTGGTAGCCTTCCACAAGCTTCCCACAATAAGTTGGGTAAATTCTGGCCCATTCCTCCTGACAGAACTGGTGTAACTAAGTCACGTTTGTAGGCCTCCTTGCTCGCACACGCATTTTCAGTTCGGCCCACAAATCTTCTATAGGATTGAGGTCAGGGCTTTGTGATGGCCACTCCAATACCTTGACTTTGTTGTCCTTAAGCCATTTTGCCACAACTTTGGAAGTATGCTTGAGGTCATTGTCCATTTGGAAGACCCATTTGCGACCAAGCTTCAACTTCCTGACTGATGACTGATGTCTTGAGATGTTGCTTCAATATATCCACATCATTTTCCAACCTTATGATGCCATCTATTTTGTGAAGTGCACCAGTCCCTCCTGCAGCAAAGCACCCCCACAACATGATGCTGCCACCCCCATGCTTCACGGTTGTGATGGTGTTCTTCGGCTTGCAAGCCCTCCCCTTTTTTCCTCCAAACATAATGATGGTCATTATGGCCAAACGGTTCCATTTTTGTTTCATCAGACCACAGGACATTTCTCAAAAAAGTACGATCTTTGTCTCCATATGTAGTTGCAAACCGTAGTCTGGCTTTTTTCTGGACGTTTGAGCAGTGGTTTCTTCCTTGCTGAGCAGTCTTTCAAGTTATGTTGATATAGGACTCGTTTTACTGTGGATATAGATACTTTTGTACCTGTTTCCTCCAGCATCTTCACAAAGTCCTTTGCTGCTGTTCTGGGATTGATGTGCACTTTTCGCACCAAAGTACGTTCATCTCTAGGAGATAGAATGCGTCTCCTTCCTGAGCAGTATGACTGCTGCATGGTCCCATGGTGTTTATACTTGTGTACTATTATTTGTACAGATGAACGTGGTACCTTCAGGCATTTGGAAATTACTCCCAATGATGAACCAGACTGGTGGAGGTCTGCAGTTTTTTTCTGAGGTCTTGGCCTATTTCTTTTGATTTTCCCATGATGTCAAGCAAAGAGGCACTGAGTTTGAAGGTAGGCCTTCAAATACATCCACAGGTACACCTCCATTTGACTCACATGATGTAAATTAGCCAATCAGAAACTTCTAAAGCCATGACATAATGTCGGGAATTTTCCAAGCTGTTTAAAGGCACTGTCAACTTAGTGAATGTAAACGTCTGACCCCCTGCAATTGTGACACAGTGAAATAATCTGTCTGTAAACAATTGTTGGAAAAATGACTTATGTAATGCTCAAAGTAGATGTCCTCACCGAACTGCCAAAACTATAGATTGTTAACAAGAAATTTGTGAAGTGGTTGAAAAACAAGTTTTAATTTCGCCAACCTAAGTATGTAAACTTCCGACTTCAACTGTTTGTCTTTAACTCCAGGTAATGTAGATGTAGTGTATTTTTCTCCTGGTATGAACTAGACATTTTCCCTCGTCAGATTCTGTTGCTGTTACTGCTAGCAGTTTCCTATTGGGTAGATAGTAAGGCTAAGGTGAAGTGGGGGAAAAACGGGGCCTGGAGTGTTTGTAGGATATATATATGCATGTATGTATGTGGAGGCTATATACAGGGTGTTACGGTATAGAGTCAATGTGGAGGCTATATACAGGGGGTACCGGTATAGAGTCAATGTGGAGGCTATATACAGGGTGTTACGGTACAGAGTCAATGTGGAGGCTATATACAGGGTGTTACGGTACAGAGTCAATGTGGAGGCTATGTAGAGGTGTGTGTATGTGTGTATATATGTATACCTTCCTCTCAAGTTCTTGGCTCTTTCCAGAACAGTTACATTTTCCTTGAATCTCAGGAACTTGAGCATCCTGCCTGACTGGTTGCATCACTGCCTGGTATGGCAAACTGCTCGGCCTCCGACCGCAAGGCACTATAGAGGGTAGTGCATACGGCCCAGTACATCACTGAAGAGGGTCTGGACCTATAGAAGATATTTAAGTCATTAAGAGAACATCTGTTCTGTATGTGAATCCATGATAATGAGAGAAATCTGATTTTCTTCCAATCGAGGAGGAACAACATGGTTGTGGACGGAATTGCAGAATCTCCACACGAGACCTGGACAGAGTCTGAGGACAAAATGAGTAACTGAAGATGGACCACAGGAAGTTTGAGATGGAGCGCACCCACAGAACTGAAAAACCCACCACTGGCCCAAGTGACAGGCCCAGGCACTTGGTGGTCAAGTTCCTGAGATTCAAGGAAAATGTAACTGTTCTGGAAAGAGCCAAGAACTTGAGAGGAAGGTATATATTCCTCTACTAGAACTATCCTGAAGCTGTGCGCCAGAAGAGGAAAGAACTGATCCCAGCCATGAAAGCTGCCAGAACTGAAAAACCCACCACCAGCAACGTTGCTGTTGCTGTATATATTCAGAGCCATATCCCTGTACATCCGCTATGACGGGCTCATTGTCCACCCTCCCATCCAAAAGCCTGGAAGGGATGAGGGAGCCAAGGCTATGCGTTTGTAGCTTCTACCCTGCAACACACACACTTATTTACTTAATGGACTGCTGAATGTATATATTGTGGCAGACCAGGGGGTTTGGTCAAGACGTTTACCCAGATCAGACACGGACAGAGAAGGATTAGTTTCAAGGGTGTTTATTTAAATAATAGTTATGAAAGAAAATAATAGGTCTCCCCCATGAGACCCTCTCCGGGATACCGTCTTCTGGCCTCCGGGTCTTGCTGTATCCCCCATGAGACCCTCTCCGGGATACCGTCTTCTGGCCTCCGGGTCTTGCTGTATCCCCCATGAGACCCTCTCCGGGATACCGTCTTCTGGCCTCCGGGTCTTGCTGTATCCCCCATGAGACCCTCTCCGGGATACCGTCTTCTGGCCTCCGGGTCTTGCTGTATCCCCCATGAGACCCTCTCCGGGATACCGTCTTCTGGCCTCCGGGTCTTGCTGTATCCCCCATGAGACCCTCTCCGGGATACCGTCTTCTGGCCTCCGGGTCTTGCTGTATCCCCCATGAGACCCTCTCCGGGATACCGTCTTCTGGCCTCCGGGTCTTGCTGTATCCCCCATGAGACCCTCTCCGGGATACCGTCTTCTGGCCTCCGGGTCTTGCTGTATCCCCCATGAGACCCTCTCCGGGATACCGTCTTCTGGCCTCCGGGTCTTGCTGTATCCCCCATGAGACCCTCTCCGGGATACCGTCTTCTGGCCTCCGGGTCTTGCTGTATCCCCCATGAGACCCTCTCCGGGATACCGTCTTCCCGCCTCCGGGTCTTGCTGTATCCCCCATGAGACCCTCTCCGGGATACCGTCTTCTGACCTCCAGGTCTTGCTGTATCCCCCATGAGACCCTCTCCGGGATACCGTCTTCTGGTCTATGGGTCTTGCTGTATCCTGTTTGGCACACACGCTCAAATTCCCTCGTTTCCGCTCAGGCACTGTCTCCAACTACACAGAAGTCACCTTACTTCCCCCAGTCCCCTTGTGTGCTGCCCTTCTGGCAGCTTTATGGGCCTTGCACAGCTGGTGAGCAATCAGCCCTTGATTACTCACCAACTCCCCAATCAGCCCCAATTAGTCATGGCTGGGGAGCCCGTCGAGACCTGGCACGTTGAGCAGATGGAGCCATCGCCTCGTGATGTACACTCCATCTGCTACCAGGCCTCGACGAGTCTACCCCTGGTGGCTGACCTGCTGTATGCCACAAAATATATTATCTTGCTTTGTTTACTCTTTTCCATATTATGTCTATCTCTGATAAGCTGCCCAGGAAAGGGCTGAAAATAGGCCAGTTAATGAAATCAATAACTTGCTAACATCTTAAAACAGTGGCTTGCGAAAGTATTCACCCCCTTGGCGTTTTTCCTATTTTGTTGCCATACAACCTGAAATTAAAATTGATTTTTGGTGGGGTTTGTATCATTTGATTTACACAACATGCCTACCACTTTGAAGATATAAAATAAAAAGTTTCTCTACAATAAAAATCTTTATTGTGAAATAAAAATAAAAAAACAACTTGCGCATGCATAACTATTCAACCTACTTTGTAGAGACGCCTTTTGCAGCAATTACAGCTGCATGTCTCTTGGGGTATGTCTCTAAGTTTGGCACATTTAGCCACTGGGATTTTTGCCCATTTCTTCAAGGCAAAACTGCTCCAGCTCCTTCAAGTTCCACTGGTGTACAGCAATCTTTGTCATACCACAGATTCTCAATTGGATTGAGGTCTGGGCATTGACTAGGCCATTCCAAGACATTTAAATGTTTCCACTTAAACCGCCCGAGTGTTGCTTTTAGCAGGATGCTTAGGGTCATTGTCCTGCTGGAAGTTGAACCTCTGTCCCCGTCTCAAATCTCTGGAAGACTGAAACAACAGGTTTCCCTCAATGTCCCTGTATTTAGCGCCATCCATCAGTTTCCCAGTCCCTGCCGATGGAAAAACATCCCCACAGCATGATGCTGCCATGGAGATGGTGTTCTCGGGGTGATGAGAGGTGTTGGCTTTGCGCCAGACAGCGTTTTCCTTGATGGCCAAAAAGCTACATTTTAGTCTCATCTGACCAGAGTACCTTCTTCTATATGTTTGGGGAGTCTCCCACATGCCTTCTGGCGAACACCAAACTTGTTTTTTTTTTTTTTTTTTTTTTAAGCAATGGCTTTTTTTTCTGGCCACTCTTATGTAAAGCCCAGCTCTGGAGTGTGTGCATTAAAGTGGTCCTATGGACAGATATTCCAATCTCCGCTGTGGAGCTTTGCAGCTCCTTCAGGGTTATCTTTGGTCTCTTTGTTGCCTCTGATTAATGCCCTTCTTGCCTGGTCTGTGAGTTTTGTTGGGCGGGCCCTCTCTTGGCAGGTTTGTTGTGCAATATTCTTTAAATTTTTTAATAATGGATTTAATTGTGCTCTGTGGGATGTTCAAAGTTTCTGATATTTTTTTTTATAACCCAATCTGTACTTCTCCGCAACTTTATCATTGACCTGTTTGGGGAGCTCCTTGGTCTTCATGGTGCCCCTTGCTTAGTGGTGGTGGCCCTTGCTTAGTGGTGGTGCCCCTTGCTTAGTGGCGGTGCCCCTTGCTTAGTGGTGGTACCTCTTGCTTAGTGGTGGTACCCCTTGCTTAGTGGTGGTGCCCCTTGCTCAGTGGCGGTGCCCCTTGCTTAGTGGCGGTGCCCCTTGCTTAGTGGCGGTGCCCCTTGCTTAGTGGCGGTGCCCCTTGCTTAGTGGTGTTGCAGGTTCCGGGGCCTTTCAGAACAGGTGTGTGTATATATACTGAGATCATGTGACAGATCATGTGACATAGATTGCACAGAGATGGACTTTATTTCACTAATTATGTGACTTTTATAGGTAATTGGTTGCACCAGATCTGATTTAGGGGCTTCATTGCAAAGGGGGTGAATGCATATGACCAGACCACTTTTCCGTTTTAAATAATAAATAAAAATTCACTTCACCAATTTGGACTATTTTGTGTCCAATACATGAAATCAAAAATATATTTAAATGACAGGTTGTACTGCAACAAAATGGGAAAACCACCAATGAGGATGAATACCTTTGCAAGGTACTGTATATTAGCCATTTCTGAGACTCACTTAGATAATTCATTTGACGATACAGCAGTAGCAATACAAGGATATAACATCTATAGAAGAGACATAAATGCTTATGGGGGAGGTGTTGTTGTATATATTCAGAGCCATATTCCTGTAATGCTTAGAGGAGATCTCATGGGGGAGGTGTTGCTGTATATATTTAGAACCACATCTCTGTAATGCTTAGAGAAGATCTTATGTCAAGTGTTATTGAAGTGTTGTGGTTGCAGGTTCACTTGGCACATCTAAAGCCTTTTCTTTTGGGGTGTCGCTATAGGCCACCAAGTGGTAACATTCAGTATCTAAATGTGTGAAATGCTTGATAGTGTGTGTGATGTAAACAGTGAGGTCTACTTTCTTGGACCTGAATATTGACTGGTTTTCATCAAGCTGTCCTCTCAAGAGGAAGCTTCTCACTGTAACCAGTGTCTGTAATCTGGTTCAGGTTATTAATCAACCTACCAGGGTGTTTACAAACACTACAGGAACAAGATCATCCACATGTATCGATCACATGTTTACTAATACTGTAGAACTTAGTTCTAAACCTGTATCTGAACCCATTGGATGCAGGGATCACAATATAGTGGCTTTATACAGGAAAGCCTGTAATCAATCCCACAAATGCTGATGCTCCAGATACTCAACAAGTCTATAGAAGGCCAGTTTTATTGCTTTTTTTAATCAGGACAACAGTTTTCAATTGTGCTAACATAATTGCAAAAGTGTTTTCTAATGATCAATTAGCCTTTTTAAAATGATAAACTTTGATTAGCGAACACAACGTGCCATTGGAACACAGGAGTGACGGTTGCTGATAATGGGCCTCTGTACGCCTATGTAGATATTCCATAGAAAATCTGCCGTTTCCAGCTACAATATTCATTTACAACATTACCAATGTCTCCACTGTGTTTCTGATCAATTTGATGTTAATTTAATGGACCAAAAAATAGTTTTTTTCTTTAAAAAAAAACAAGGACATTTCTAAGTGACCCCAAACTTTTGAACGGTGTGTGAGACGAGACAACACTACATAAATAGACAAAGCATCTCAGAAACCACCTGTCATTAGATCTCCTTGTATTACTGAGGAGAGTAATATAGTCGGGCGCGTTCTAGGAACAGAAATGCAAATTCCATTATTATAGAATGGATACCCGCAATCAGTCACACACCTGGCTAACTTGATGGGTCATGATCTTCTGGTGAAGTGGAGTCTTTTGTTTAGACTTGTAGCTAGCTACTAGCTAAACAATGAACCATAATGCAATCCATAGAGTATTAGCAATACAAACCGATTGTCATAACTTTAGCTGGCTAATCAAATAGGTTCAATGTTAGCTAGCAATGCAAATGGATTTCTGAGATACTATTACTACACAGATCATACATGTAATTTTAGCTAGAGAGACAGCCATCTAATGTCAGCTGGCTAGCTAACCATTAAGCTTTAACTTGCAATGAAAAATAACTTTCTGACAAAATTCAGAAACGTATGTTAAGTTCCCCAGTTTCTGTTGTAGTTCGTGTATTTGCATGTGTTTTATTTCAAGAAATGGCTTCCTGAAATCCCTCAAGCAGCTGATTGGTCAACTCCATGGCTAATTGGAGAGCTGACCCCGCCCCCTCGTCAAGACGCAGCTGTCTCCAATTACCCATTCCTTCTGAAGCTATATAAAAGCCAGTGTTCTGTTCAGGAGAGAGAGATTTTTGGAGATAGGGATTGTTGAGAGAGATCATTGCTGGGAGGTCATTGCAGAGAGATTGAATGTGAGGGAGATTCATTGCTGGGAGGTCATTGCAGAGAGATTGAATGTGAGGGAGGTCATTGCAGAGAGTTTGAATGTGAGGGAGATTCATTGCTGGGAAGTCATTGCAGAGAGATTGAATGTGAGGGAGGTCATTGCTGAGAGATTGAATGTGAGGGAGATTCATTGCTGGGAAGTCATTGCAGAGAGATTGTATCTGAGGGAGGTCATTGCAGAGAGATTGAATGTGAGGGAGGTCAGTTCAGAGAGATTGAATGTGAGGGAGGTCAGTGCAGAGAGAGGAGGCTGATGGCTGTGGATAATTTGCTGTGTTAGTTGTTGGTAGCAGTTGGTATGTTCTGTGAGTGAGTTGCTCAGATAGAGCTTATTTGATGTCCTTTGTTTCTTAGTTTGTTTGGGAAATGATTTGTTCCCGGGGGGGAAGGGGAAGGCACCTAGGGAGTGTTTAGGCAAGAGGCCCGCGGGCATACATATACCCGTAGTATATTCACTGTCTAGGCACAAAAGGTAAGACCTGGGTGGACCACCCCCTGTATTTTTAGGTTAGGGCACCAGGTGGTGCTAAATTAGGTAAGTAGTGGGTAGGCAGGTAAGATAGGAGAGGGGGGGGCTTTGAGATTTACTTTCTTTGCTTTGGTTCCGTCCAGCCCCTTTTCCCCATATTACCGTGTAAAGGAATAAAGTCCTTGTAAACGGTACCACATTCTGTCTGTTGTCATCCTTGCTTACGCCTACAGTCCATACCTCTTTCACTTCACGGAGAGTTGAGTTGTAGCAGGGTGTTGCGTTCCCTCTTCATAGAGGCGTGCGTAACAACATATAATATCTGAAACTGTATCTAGACTCTTACCTGTATACATGGATGAACGCTTCACGGCAGACCGGAACCCCTTTCATTAAATAAGCTGTCCTGTGCTGTTGTGTCAAGTCACTCCGGTTCACACTGACCGCGTGCAGAAAGTAGTCCGTCACAACTTTCTCCCACTGATCTTTGTCGATAGCGCCTGATAAATTCAGGGCAGCGACGTTATTGAGAGCAGTAGCAACACATTTGCAGTTCTCCATGGCTAATGTTTTTTTATATATTTTGAAAAAAAATAAAAAGCTGCAGTAGAAATGAATACAATTTGATAATGAATCGGGCTGGACATGGCGAGAGGAGATGCTTTTCGGAATGGTCTGCCGTGTAGCATCATTTGTACATAAAATTAACTGCTCGTTATGTGCATTTGTCACATGCGCCGAATACAACAGGTGTTGTACATTACAGTGAAATGCTTACTTACAAGCCCTTAACCAACAAGATGTTATTAAGAAGTTTTCAGATAAAAAAATAAATTAAAAGTTAAATAATTAAACTGCAGCCATAAAATAACAATTGAGGCTATATACAGGAGTCGATGTGCGGGGGCACTGGTTGTTGCCGGTCTCAGCCAATCATGGCTAGCGGGAAGGTTCCTATCTTTTTTTTTTTTTTTCTGTGGCTAAACCAACTAGGCTCATAATTTAACAAGTTTATTCATATTTACAGATGACATACACATTTGTTAAGGCACATGAAAGATCAAATGTTCCAGAAGGCATTTCTGCCCAAAAAAAAGCATTTGGATAAAGCAAAATAAACATGTGAAGTCGTGACTTGCGACATACGCCTAGTTTCCTGAAACTAGTCACTTTTTTTAAATTTATTTTTTATATAGACAGGTGTTTGCCTTTCCAAATCACGTCCAATAAATTGAATTTACCACAGGTGAACTGTGGAAACAGGATGCACCTGAGCTCAATTTAGAGTGTCATAGCAAAGGGTCTGAATACTTACGTAAACAAGGTATTTCTGTCTTTGTAATTTGCAAAAAAATGTCAACCTGTTTTTGTGTGTGTGTGTGTGTGGATATGGAAAAAAAAATTGTCATCAAGGCTTTAATGTAACAAAGTGGAAAAAGTCAAGGTGTCTGAATACTTTCTGAATGCATCGTATGTAGTTTTATCCTGGAGCTGTTCTGGTCCATTAATGTTCTGTGTTATGTCATGTTCTGTGTTGGACCCCAGGAAGAGTAGCTTCTGTTTAAGCAACAGCTAATGGGGATCCTAATAAAATAGCCAATACCAAATAGACGTTATAAAACAATGTCTATCAAGCCTTTTCAGAGTGACAGTTATACTATAGTCTAGGATTATGACAAGATAGATATAGATGTTTTTTCTTTTTTTTTTCGGTTAATTTTGTATTGTGGACAATCATTTTGGTAAAAGCACAGCACATACAGCAAATGTATGCAAGTAGTTCACATCTGAAACAGTCATGAGACACGCTGTCTTCTAGCGTTGTTGTCAGATGAAAACATCTGATCTCCAAACCAGAACAGTTTTACACGTAGTTACTGTTTTTTTTTTTCTTCAATCCACCCGACAGTGACGATGGGAAAAACCCAGGTAGGATTCTTGAACTCATAAGAAGGAAGCGGTGAATGGGTTGTCTTCACACACTGAGGTCCAAATGGTTCCCTTTATAATACAGTACTTTTGACCAGGGCCCACTTGGCTCTTTGACCAGGGCCCACTTGGCTCTTTGACCAGGGCCCACTTGGCTCTTTGACCAGGGCCCACTTGGCTCTTTGACCAGGGCCCATTTGTCTCTTTGACCAGGGCCCATTTGTCTCTTTGACCAGGGCCCACTTGGCTCTTTGACCAGGGCCCATTTGTCTCTTTGACCAGGGCCCATTTGTCTCTTTGACCAGGGCACACTGGGCTCTTTGACCAGGGCCCACTTGTCTCTTTGACCAGGGCCCATTTGTCTCTTTGACCAGGGCCCACTTGGCTCTTTGACCAGGGCCCATTTGTCTCTTTGACCAGGGCCCATTTGTCTCTTTGACCAGGGCCCACTTGGCTCTTTGACCAGGGCCCATTTGTCTCTTTGACCAGGGCACACTGGGCTCTTTGACCAGGGCACACTGGGCTCTTTGACCAGGGCCCATTTTGTCTCTTTGACCTGGGCTCTTTGACCAGGGCCCATTTGTCTCTTTGACCTGGGCTCTTTGACCAGGGCTCTTTGACCAGGGCCCATTTGTCTCTTTGACCTGGGCTCTTTGACCAGGGCCCATTTGTCTCTTTGACCAGGGCCCACTGGGCTCTTTGACCAGGGCCCATTTGTCTCTTTGACCAGGGCCCACTTGTCTCTTTGACCTGGGCTCTTTGACCAGGGCCCACTTGTCTCTTTGACCTGGGCTCTTTGACCAGGGCCCATTTGTCTCTTTGACCAGGGCCCACTGGGCTCTTTGACCAGGGCCCACTGGGCTCTTTGACCAGGGCCCACTGGGCTCTTTGACCAGGGCCCATGGGGCACATTTTGGGACACAACTTTGTAAGTGCCTGTAGGGCCCTTGTCTTTTCACCCTAGTCAGTGCGTTTGTGGATGGTGATAAAACCAAGGATTTATGACTCAGTGAGGCAGTCTGTGTTCAGCTGCTAAGGAAAGGACGTGTTTATGCTAAAATATCAACGGAATAAACCCTGCTGGCTACAAATGTCTTACAAATGTGGGCGGAGGAGTTCTGTTCTCTCTCTGTCTTTGTCTCCATCTCTCTCTGTGTGTGTGTGCGCTCAAGTGTGGACAATCCTTTAGCTTCAGATGTTAGTCTCACTACAAAGTGACTGTACGTTGACATTGCTTTCAACTGATTGTCATTGTGGCTCCATCGAACGCTATATAAAAAAACTTCTATGTAGTACACAGGCCATCATTACGAGAGAGGACGACAGCAAACAGACGGAGAGCAGTATGAAAATGATTTTAAAGGCTGACTAAACATCTGCCTTTGATTGCTTGTATCATAACATTGCACCATGTTTCGGGCTTGGCCTTAGTGCTGTGGTGATGTGGGCTTTGAGAGAGGACGATGCACGATCATCATGTTGTGTGGATTTGACAATATACTGGCAAGTGGGTTATCCCCCCCCCCCACCCCCCATTCCTGTGGTGTCAGTTTGCTCAATGGAGTTGTTTTTGTCTCCCCCTGTTCCCTCTCTTTCCACTCCCCCCCCCCCCCCCCCCCCCAATTCTCCCTCGACTCTCCCCTCCTACAGCATTGCAGTGGTTGCGGGGAGCTCGCCCCCCTGGACAGTCCTGTGGTGTATGCAGAGTGGGCGGGCTACGACAAGCAGTGGCACCCGACCTGCTTCGTGTGTTCAGAGTGTGGAGAGGCTCTGGTGGATCTTGTGTACTACTGGAGGGAGGGAGAGCTGCTCTGTGGAAGACACTACTGCCAGAGGACCAGACCACGCTGTTCGGGATGTGATGAGGTGAGGGGGGGGGGGGGGGGGGACGGAGAGGAAGGGGGGCAGGAGGGGGGCGGAGCAGGGTACTCTGTGGAAGATGGTACTGCCAGAGGACCAGAACACGCTGTTCAGGGTCTGACGAGGTGAGGGGAGACTCATGGAAATAGGATGAACATTATTGTCCCAACGGGAAAATTGTCTTTGAGACACAGAACTGCTGTATACAAAATAGACTCTGTACAGTCGTGGCCAAAAGTTTTGAAGATGACACAAATATGTTTTTTCACAAAGTTTGCTGCTTCAGTGTCTTTAGATATCTTTGTCAGAAGTTACTACGGAACTATGAAGTATAATAACAAGCATTTTCTAAGTGTCAAAGGCTTTTATTGACAATTACATGAAGTTGATACAAAGAGTCAATATTTGCAGTGTTGACCCTTCTTTTTTAAGACCTCTGCAATTCGCCCTGGCATGCTGTCAATTAACTTCTGGGCCACATCCTGACTGATGGCAGCCCATTCTTGAATTTGTGGGTTCTTGTTTGTTCACCCACCTAAGGTCTGGGGAGTTTCCTGGCCATGGAACCAAAATATTGATGTTTTGTTCCCCGAGCCACTTAGTTATCACTTTGCCTTATGGCAAGGTGCTCCATCATGCTGGAAAAGGCATTGTTCATCACCAAACTGTTCCTGGATGGTTGGGAGAAGTTGCTCTCGGAGGATGTGTTAGTGCCATTCTTTATTCATGGCTGTGTTCTTAGGTAGAATTGTGAGTGAGCACACTCCCTTGGCTGAGAAGCAACCCCACACATTAATGGCCTCAGGATGCTTTACTGTTGGCATGACACAAGACTGATGGTAGCACTCACCTTGTCTTCTCCGGACAAGCTTTTTTTCTGGATGCCCCAAACAATCGGAAAGGGGATTCATCAGAGAAAATGACTTTACCCCAGTCCTCAGCAGTCCAATCCCTATACCTTATGCAGAATATCAGTCTGCCCCTGATGTTTTTCCTGGAGAGAAGTGGCTTCTTTGCTGCCCTTCTTGACACCAGGCCATCCTCCTAAAGTATTTGCCTCACTGTGTGTGCAGATGCACTCACACCTGCCTGCTGCCATTCCTGAGCAAGCTCTGTACTGGTGGTGCCCCTAAATAAACCATTTATCTGATCATCAAGAACTTCAAGGAGAGCGGTTCAATTGTTGTGAAGAAGGCTTCAGGGCGCCCAAGAAAGTCCAGCAAGCACCAGGACCGGCTCCTAAAGTTGATTCAGCTGCAGGATCGGTGCAATCTTACTGGCAGCAATATCCTTGCCTGTGAAGCCCTTTTTGTGCAAAGCAATGATGATGGCACATGTTCCTTGCAGGTAACCATGGTTGACAGAGGAAGAACAATGATTCCAAGCACTACCCTCCTTTTGAAGCTTCCAGTCTGTTATTTGAACTCAATCAGCTTGACAGAGTGATCTCCAGCCTTGTCCTCGTCAACACTCACATCTGTGTTAACGAGAGAACCACTGACATGATGTCAGCTGGTCCTTTTGTGGCAGGGCTGAAATGCAGTGGAAATGTTTTTTGGGGGATTCAGTTCATTTGCATGGCGAAGAGGGACTTTGCAATTAATTGCAATTCATCTGATCACTCTTCATAACATTCTGGAGTATATGCAAATTGCCATCATACAAACTGAGGCAGCAGACTTTGAAAATGTATATTTGTTTCATTCTCAACGTTTGGGCACGACTGTACATTACACACTAGACAAAATACATTAATTGAATGAGGGATCCCAGTGCTATTCATTCTGATTCTATGGGAGACGACCGCAGAAACTGCATCTCTGCAGTCCAGAAACTGCATCTCTGCAGTCCAGAAACTGCATCTCTGCAGTCCAGAAACTGCATCTCTGCAGTCCAGAAACTGCATCTCTGCAGTCCAGAAACTGCATCTCTGCAGTCCAGAAACTGCATCTCTGCAGTCCAGAAACTGCATCTCTGCAGTCCAGAAACGGCATCTCTGCAGTCCAGAAACGGCATCTCTGCAGTCCAGAAACGGCATCTCTGCAGTCCAGAAACTGCATCTCTGCAGTCCAGAAACTGCATCTCTGCAATCCAGAAACGGCATCTCTGCAGTCCAGAAACGGCATCTCTGCAGTCCAGAAACGGCATCTCTGCAGTCCAGAAACGGCATCTCTGCAGTCCAGAAACGGCATCTCTGCAGTCCAGAAACGGCATCTCTGCAGTCCAGAAACGGCATCTCTGCAGTCCAGAAACGGCATCTCTGCAGTCCAGAAACGGCATCTCTGCAGTCCAGAAACGGCATCTCTGCAGTCCAGAAACGGCATCTCTGCAGCCCAGAAACGGCATCTCTGCAGTCCAGAAACGGCATCTCTGCAGCCCAGAAACGGCATCTCTGCAGCCCAGAAACGGCATCTCTGCAGCCCAGAAACTGCATCTCTGCAGCCCAGAAACTGCATCTCTGCAGCCCAGAAACTGCATCTCTGCAGTCCAGAAACGGCATCTCTGCAGTCCAGAAACGGCATCTCTGCAGTCCAGAAACGGCATCTCTGCAGTCCAGAAACGGCATCTCTGCAGTCCAGAAACGGCATCTCTGCAGTCCAGAAACGGCATCTCTGCAGTCCAGAAACGGCATCTCTGCAGTCCAGAAACTGCATCTCTGCAGTCCAGAAACGGCATCTCTGCAGTCCAGAAACGGCATCTCTGCAGTCCAGAAACGGCATCTCTGCAGTCCAGAAACGGCATCTCTGCAGTCCAGAAACGGCATCTCTGCAGTCCAGAAACGGCATCTCTGCAGTCCAGAAACGGCATCTCTGCAGTCCAGAAACTGCATCTCTGCAGTCCAGAAACTGCATCTCTGCAGTCCAGAAACGGCATCTCTGCAGTCCAGAAACGGCATCTCTGCAGTCAGATGCAGTATTTTGATCTGTTTTTTTGGTTCCCTAGAGAAACATTTGATCCAATAAAGAACCCTTAGGATGTGTGTATCTTTTCTCCTCTGGTTTGCAGCTGATCTTCTGTGAGGACTACAAGAAGGGGGGAGATGGCCAGGCGTGGCACCAGGACCATTACTGCTGCTGGCGGTGTGGCCAGAGTCTTGACAGCCCCTGTTCCTGTCCCCAAACACCCAGCCCCAAGCCTGTTTAGGCCCTCCACCACCCAGCCGTAACCAAGACCGCTTCTGACAGTTCCTGTCCCCAAACACCAAGACCAGTTTGACAGGCCCATGCTCTTTACACCAAACACCAAGACTGGTTTAAACTCCCCCTTTACCCACCCACCAGCAAAGCCATTACACCAAGGCTGGCCATCTTCTAGAGATAAAATCACATAATATGTATATGATAATGATGTCACTGAGCTAACCCTTCTCTCGGGGACCTACAGTACCCCTGCAGGATTTCCATTAATTTCCTTTTAAACCTTTAATAAAGTCCTCAGTGATTGGTTGTGAACTAAGGGCTCTTCCTTAGAGGCTGAAACGCATACATGACTAGTCATGGGTGCCATGTTAGAATGCAGTAACTAGCTTATATTGGCAGTATCAGGTAGTCATTAGGAAGGGCTGTCTCGGGAGGTTCACCACTATACATTATCCAGAAATACACTATATATATACAAATGTATGTGGACACCCCATTCAAATGAGTGGATTCGGCTATTTCAGCCACACCCATTGCTGACAGGTGTATAAGCACACAGCTATGCAATCTCCATAGACAAACATTGGCAGTAGAATCACCTTACTGAAGAGCTCAGTGACTTTCAATGTGGCAATGTCATAAGATGCCACCTTTCCAACAAGTTAGTTTGTAAAGTTTCTGCCCTGCTAAAGCAGGTCAATTGTAAGTGCTGTTATTGTGAAGTGGAAATGTCTAGGAGCAAAAACGGCTCAACCGCGAAGTGGTAGGCCACAAGCTCACAGAACAGGACCTCTGAAAATCGTCTGTCCTTGGTTGCTACACTCACTACCGAGTTCCAAACTGCCTCTTGTAGCAACGTCAGCACAATAACTGTTCGTCGGGAGCTTCATGAAATGGGTTTCCATGGCCGAGCAGCCGCACACAAGCATCACCATGGGCAATGCCAAGGGTCAGCTGTAGTGGTGTAAAGCTCACTGCCTTTGGACCCTGGAGCAATGGAAATGTGTTCTCTGGAGTGATGAATCACACTTCACCATCTGGCAGTCAGACGGACGAATCTGGGTTTGGCGGAAGCCAGGAGAACGCTACCTGCCCGAATGCATAGTGCCAACTGTGTAGTCTGGGGTTGTTTTTCATGGTTCAAGCTTGGCCCCTAAATTTCGGGGAAGGGAAATCTAAATGCTACAGCATACAATGACATTCTAGATTCTGTTCTTCCTTTGATAACAGTTTGGGGAAGGCCCTTTCCTGTTTCAGCATGACAATGCCCAGTGCACAAAGCAAGGTCCATACAGAAATGGTTTGTTGAGATCGTGAGGAAGAACTTGACTGGCCTGCACAGAGCCCTGACCTCAACCCCATCAATCTCCT
Organism: Oncorhynchus clarkii lewisi; assembly: GCF_045791955.1. NCBI lineage: Eukaryota > Metazoa > Chordata > Actinopteri > Salmoniformes > Salmonidae > Oncorhynchus > Oncorhynchus clarkii. The sequence continues at coordinate 81,747,782 of NC_092163.1, read as the reverse complement.
TTGGGGTGAATTGGAACAAGCCAGGTCTAATTGTCCAACATCAGTGGCCGACCTCACTAATGCTCTTATGGCTGAATGGAAGCAAGTCTCCACAGCATTGTTCCAACATCTAGTGGAAAGCCTTTCCAGAAGAGTGGAGGCTGTTATAGCAGCAATGTTCCAACATCTAGTGGAAAGCCTTCCCAGAAGAGTGGAGGCTGTTATAGCAGCAATGTTCCAACATCTAGTGGAAAGCCTTCCCAGAAGGGTGGAGGCTGTTATAGCAGTAAATGGGGGGGACAAACTCCATATTAATGCTCATGATTTTGGAATGAGATGTTTGACGAGCAGGTGTCCACATACTTCTGGTAGTGTTTCCTTGTTATGTGTGCTCTTCTCAGTGAGCCTCCGTCTATTGCACTCGAATACTTTATGCACTGACTCAATGATTATCATCAACAGTCTCCACCTCCCTCATATTGCAGCAGGGTGGAAAATGTACCCAATGTTCATACTTGAGTAGAAGTGAAGATGCCTTAATAGAAAATTACTCAAGTAAACGTGAAAGTCATTCAATAAAATACTACTTGAATAAAAGTATTTGGGTTTTAAATATACTTAAATATCACAAGTAAATGTAATTTATAAAATATACTTAAGTATCAAAAGTATAAATCATTACAAATTCCTTATATAAAGCAGACCAGATGTTTTCTTGTTTAATTACAGAGAGCCAGGGGCAAACTCCAACATTCAGACATCATTTACAAAGGAAGCATTTGTGTTTAGTGATGTTCTCCTCCACATCAGAGGCAGTAGGGATGACCAGGGATGTTCTCTGTTTAGTGAGTCCTCCAGATCAGAGGCAGTAGGGAGGACCAGGGATGTTCTCTGTTTAGTGAGTCCTCCAGATCAGAGGCAGTAGGGAGGACCAGGGATGTTCTCAGTTTAGTGAGTCCTCCAGATCAGAGGCAGTAGGGATGACCAGGGATGTTCTCTGTTTAGTGAGTCCTCCAGATCAGAGGCAGTAGGGAGGACCAGGGATGTTCTCCGTTTAGTGAGTCCTCCAGATCAGAGGCAGTAGGGATGACCAGGGATGTTCTCTGTTTAGTGAGTCCTCCAGATCAGAGGCAGTAGGGATGACCAGGGATGTTCTCTGTTTAGTGAGTCCTCCAGATCAGAGGCAGTAGGGATGACCAGGCATGTTCTCTGTTTAGTTAGTCCTCCAGATCAGAGGCAGTAGGGATGACCAGGGATGTTCTCTGTTTAGTGAGTCCTCCAGATCAGAGGCAGTAGGGAGGACCAGGGATGTTCTCAGTTTAGTGAGTCCTCCAGATCAGAGGCAGTAGGGATGACCAGGGATGTTCTCTGTTTAGTGAGTCCTCCAGATCAGAGGCAGTAGGGAGGACCAGGGATGTTCTCCGTTTAGTGAGTCCTCCAGATCAGAGGCAGTAGGGATGACCAGGGATGTTCTCTGTTTAGTGAGTCCTCCAGATCAGAGGCAGTAGGGATGACCAGGGATGTTCTCTGTTTAGTGAGTCCTCCAGATCAGAGGCAGTAGGGATGACCAGGCATGTTCTCTGTTTAGTTAGTCCTCCAGATCAGAGGCAGTAGGGATGACCAGGCATGTTCTCTGTTTAGTGAGTCCTCCAGATCAGAGGCAGTAGGGAGGACCAGGGATGTTCTCTGTTTACTGAGTCCACCAGATCAGAGGCAGTAGGGATGACCAGGTATGTTCTCTGTTTAGTTAGTCCTCCAGATCAGAGGCAGTAGGGATGACCAGGGATGTTCTCTGTTTAGTGAGTCCTCCAGATCAGAGGCTGTAGGGACGACCAGGGATGTTCTCTGTTTAGTGAGTCCTCCAGATCAGAGGCAGTAGGGATGACCAGGCATGTTCTCTGTTTAGTGAGTCCTCCAGATCAGAGGCAGTAGGGATGACCAGGGATGTTCTCTGTTTACTGAGTCCACCAGATCAGAGGCAGTAGGGATGACCAGGGATGTTCTCTGTTTACTGAGTCCACCAGATCAGAGGCAGTAGGGATGACCAGGGATGTTCTCTGTTTACTGAGTCCACCAGATCAGAGGCAGTAGGGATGACCAGGCATGTTCTCTGTTTAGTTAGTCCTCCAGATCAGAGGCAGTAGGGATGACCAGGGATGTTCTCTGTTTAGTGAGTCCTCCAGATCAGAGGCAGTAGGGATGACCGGGGATGTTCTCTTGATGATTGTGCGAAATAGAACATTTTCCTGTCCAGCTCAGCATTCAAAATGTAACGAGTACGTTTGGGTGTCAGGGGAAAATGTATGGAGTAAAAATGACATAATTTTACTTCACTACATTCCTAAAGAAAACAATGTAATTAAACAAAATATAACTAGGCAAGTCCAGTTAAGAACAAATTCTTATTTACAATGACGGCCTGTCCTGTAGTCCTGTTCTGAAGTCCTGGAGTCCTGTTCTGAAGTCCTGGAGTCCTGTTCTGAAGTCCTGGAGTCCTGTTATGAAGTCCTGGAGTCCTGTCCTGGAGTCCTGTCCTGAAGTCCTTATTGGACCAGATTCACTACCCAGAGCATTGGATAAAAGTAGAGCACTATACACTGAGTATTCGAAACATTAGGAACACTCAGGCCTGCCGTCTGTCTCCTATTCACATTGGGTTTGTCTGTCACAGTTGTAGATAAAAATGTATGTCTGCCTCTCAGTCATGAGGTTGTCCATTGTGTATCTTTATGACATGATGAAACCATTTTAAGAAGATGACCATGTTAGAGAAATAAAATGTTATTTTTTTTGTAGAGCACCCTCCACTCTCTTGTAGTTTTACTTCCTTTTATAATGGTCCTAATGATCATTACAGTCCAGAGATGAAAGAAGGTCATTAGCCTGATGTGGGTCTATTTTTAAAGATCAAAGACACTTCCTCTCTGGTTCAGAAGTTAGTAAGTCTTGCCAGAGATGGTCTAAAATGTTCTAACAGGCTTTGTCTCGCTTGCCCTCTCATGTGCCTACGTTACACACACACACACACACACACACACACACACACAGAGGTTGTGGGTAGAGAATATAGAGTAGTTAGTAGACTTGGGATGACATAGACCTGGGATGATGTAGAGTAGTTAGTAGACCTGGGATGACATAGACCTGGGATGATGTAGTTAGTAGAACAGGGATTACGTAGACCTGGGATGATGTAGACCTGGGATGATGTAGTGAGTAGACCTGGGATGATGTAGAGCAGTTGGTTAAACCTGGGATGACGTAGACCTGGGATGATGTAATGCGTTAGACCTGGGATGACGTAGACCTGGGATGATGTAGAGTAGTTAGTAGACCTGGGATGATGTAGAGTAGGTAGTAGACCTGGGATGATGTAGAGTAGTTAATAGATCTGGGATGATGTAGTTAGTTAGAACTGGGATGATGTAGAGTAGTGAGTTAGACCTGGGATGACGTAGACCTGGGATGATGTAGAGTAGTTAGTAGACCTGGGATGATGTAGAGTAGTTAGTAGACCTGGGATGATGTAGAGTAGTTAATAGATCTGGGATGATGTAGTTAGTTAGACCTGGGATGACGTAGACGTGGGATGATGTAGTTAGTTAGACCTGGGATGACGTAGACATGGGATGATGTAGTTAGTTAGACCTGGGATGACGTAGACCTGGGGTGATGCAGTTAGTTAGACCTGGGATGACGTAGACCTGGGATGATGTAGAGTAGTTAGTAGACCTGGGATGATGTAGAGTAGTTAGTAGACCTGGGATGATGTAGAGTAGTTAGTAGACCTGGGATGATGTAGTTAGTTAGACCTGGGATGACGTAGACGTGGGATGATGCAGTTAGTTAGACCTGGGATGACGTAGACCTGGGATGATGTAGCGTAGTTAGTAGACCTGGGATGATGTAGAGTAGTTAGTAGACCTGGGAGGATGTAGAGTAGTTAGTAGACCTGGGATGATGTAGAGTAGTTAGTAGACCTGGGATGATGTAGACCTGGGATGATGTAGAGTAGTTAGTAGACCTGGGATGATGTAGACCTGGGATGATGTAGAGTAGTTAGTAGACCTGGACTGTGTCCCAAATGGCACCCTGTTCCCTTTAGACGGTTCTAAAGTAGTGCACTATATATGGAATAGGGTGCCAGCCCTGCTCTAAAGTAGTGCGCTATATAGGGAATAGGGCTCTGGTCTAAAGTAGTGCACTATATAGGGAATAGGGTGCCAGCCCTGGTGTAAAGTAGTGCACTATATAGGGAATAGGGTGCCAGCCCTGGTGTAAAGTAGTGCACTATATAGGGAATAGGGTGCCAGCCCTGGTGTAAAGTAGTGCTCTATATAGGGAATAGGGTGCCAGCCCTGGTCTAAAGTAGTGCTCTATATAGGGAATAGGGTGCCAGCCCTGGTCTAAAGTAGTGCTCTATATAGGGAATAGGGTGCCAGCCCTGGTCTAAAGTAGTGCTCTATATAGGGAATAGGGTGCCAGCCCTGGTGTAAAGTAGTGCACTATATAGGGAATAGGGTGCCAGCCCTGGTCTAAAGTAGTGCACTATATTGGGAATAGGGTGCCAGCACTGGTGTAAAGTAGTGCACTATGTAGGGAATAGGGTGCCAGCCCTGGTCTAAAGTAGTGCACTATGTAGGGAATAGGGTGCCAGCCCTGGTCTAAAGTAGTGCACTATGTAGGGAATAGGGTGCCAGCCCTGGTCTAAAGTAGTGCACTATATAGGGAATAGGGTGCCAGCCCTGGTCTAAAGTAGTGCACTATATAGGGAATAGGGTGCCAGCCCTGGTGTAAAGTAGTGCGCTATGTAGGGAATAGGGTGCCAGCCCTGGTCTAAAGTAGTGCACTATGTAGGGCATAGGGTGCCAGCCCTGGTCTAAAGTAGTGCACTATGTAGGGCATAGGGTGCCAGCCCTGGTCTAAAGTAGTGCACTATGTAGGGAATAGGGTGCCAGCCCTGGTGTAAAGTAGTGCGCTACGTAGGGAATAGGTTGCCAGCCCTGGTCTAAAGTAGTGCACTATATAGGGAATAGGGTGCCAGCCCTGCTCTAAAGTAGTGCACTATATAGGGAATAGGGTGCCAGCCCTGCTCTAAAGTAGTGCTCTATATAGGGAATAGGGTGCCAGCCCTGGTCTAAAGTAGTGCACTATATAGGGAATAGGGTGCCAGCCCTGGTCTAAAGTAGTGCACTATATAGGGAATAGGGTGCCAGCCCTGGTCTAACGTAGTGCACTATATAGGGAATAGGGTGCCAGCCCTGGTCTAACGTACTGCACTATATAGGGAATAGGGTGCCAGCCCTGGTCTAACGTAGTGCACTATATAGGGAATAGGGTGCCAGCCCTGGTCTAACGTACTGCACTATATAGGGAATAGGGTGCCAGCCCTGGTCTAACGTAGTGCACTATATAGGGAATAGGGTGCCAGCCCTGGTCTAACGTACTGCACTATATAGGGAATAGGGTGCCAGCCCTGGTCTAACGTAGTGCACTATATAGGGAATAGGGTGCCAGCCCTGGTCTAACGTAGTGCACTATATAGGGAATAGAGTGCCGTTTGGGAACCAGATTTTTGTTCATAAAACTGGAATTAAGTGGTAGACACCTGGAATTCCCCAAAGCAGAATATTTTTTTTAAATACACATTTTTAATAAATTCTCCAGTTTTTATTACTTTGTTATTTGACTACTCTATTAGGTTTTAGGATCATAATATGTTCAGAATTTTTTTCTCCAGGAGTGTTCGTGTGGATATGGACTAAAACGAACAAATGTGTCTTGGATGGGCTTCTGCTTTCAGAAATGCTTCTGACATGTAATAGTAGTATAATTAAAGTGATCTAAAGCAGTTTTTGTTGAAACTTTAGTTCTATGGTTAGTTATCTTGTTAGATAAGAAAGTTAATATGTTGTGGTGTTTGTTTTAAAACAGTAGATGACTGTGAGCTCTTTTTTTGCAATTTGACAATGAGTACGTTTACATGCACACTAATAATCTGATATTAAATTGATTATGGTAGAAGGCAGAGTATGGCGTTAGTCATGTAAACGCCTTTATTCTGCTTGTCTTAATTAATCAGCGTCAAAATCGAAGTAAGCAAGACACCGATTTAAAAAAACACCTGGTTTTCTGAACAATCTTTCAAATTGTTAATACAAGTAAACTGTTTAAATCGGAGTCCCAGGGGTGTATTGGAGCGGCACGTGTGCCAGCATCAGCAACGCAAGCCTCCCTCTGTATGTGCCAGTAAAGTCTGTGAGTAAAGTGAGTTGGTGAAAAACTGAATGTACATGTTTTTATAAAAAGTTATCGCATACAAACTTTTTATATGTCCCGAACTCGGAATCAAATAGTCACATTGTCACTGTGGTGTAACGTTTTATTCTGATTGGACTTTTGATAAATGCAGAAAATTGACAATCAGTAGACTGATTGCAGATATCTTTCTTCTTGCAAAGCATGTAAAAGTTTTTAAAACGATTTATATTAACCTGATTCTCCCAAATAATAATGTCATTATTGTTTGCATGTGATCGTGCTCAATATTTGCCTTGTAGAAGTACATTTTGTTAATTTTTTTTCATGTACTTTCTTCTTACCTCTCTACATATAGTAAGTATAGTTTCTCTTGGTTTGTATTTTTATTATAGATAATATAATAAAAGTATTTTGATCCCGTCTTTATGTTTGATTTGATTTTCTTGGTGTTATAAACGTCAATGTGTCAGAATACAGTCTTATTGGTCAGAGTTTTTATTCATTGTTCCACAAACGTTCATTGTTCACACACACACAGAATTAAACATCAATCCTTAGAGCTATATAAAAGGTCATATACAGTAAAATGCCATCTGAGCTGGTTTAGAACCAGACAATCTACATTGTGCAAAGGATAGGGAATAAATCCATGGTGGAGTCCAGTACACAGTAGCTCATCTCTTCAGTCTCTTGGGGGGGCTCTTCAGTCTCCTGGGGGGGGGGCTCTTCAGTCTCCTGGGGGGGGGCTCTTCAGTCTCTTGGGGGGGCTCTTCAGTCTCTTGGGGGGGCTCTTCAGTCTCTTGGGGGGGCTCTTCAGTCTCCTGGGGGGGGGGGCTCTTCAGTCTCCTGGGGGGGGGGGGCTCTTCAGTCTCCTGGGGGGGGGGGGCTCTTCAGTCTCCTGGGGGGGGGCTCTTCAGTCTCCTGGGGGGGGGGCTCTTCAGTCTCCTGGGGGGGGGGGGCTCTTCAGTCTCCTGGGGGGATCACCGTTGTCGGTGATCAGGCCTACCACTGTTGTGTTGTCGGCAAACTTAATGATGGTGTTGGAGTCGTGCCTGGCCGTGCAGTCATTAGTAAACAGGGAGTACAGGAGGGGAATGAGAACTCACCCCTGAGTGGCCCTGTGTTGAGGATTAGCATGGCATATGTGTTGTTACCTAGCCTTACCACCTGGGGGCGGCCCGTCAGGATGCCCAGGATCCAGTTGCAGAGGGAGGTGTTTAGTCCCAGGGTCCTTTGAGGGCACTATGGTGTTGAATGCTGAGCTGTAGTCAATGAATGTTCCTTTTGTCCAGTTGGGAAAGGGCAGTGTGGAGTGCAATAGAGATTGCATCATCTTTGGATCTGTTGGGGCGGTATGCAAAGTGGTCTAGGGTTTCTGGGATAATGGTGTTGATGTGAGCCATGACCAGCCTTTCAAAGCACTTCATGGCTACAGACATGAGATCTATGGGTCGGAAGTCATTTAGGCAGGTTACATTAGTGTTCTTGGGCACAGGGACTATGGTGGTCTGCTTGAAACATGTTAGTATTATAGACTCAGTCAGGGAAAGGTTAAAAATGTCAGTGAAGACACTTGCCAGTTGGTCAGCGCATGCTCAGAGTACACTTCCTGGTAAACCGTCTGGCCCTGCGGCCTTGTGAATGTTGACCTGTTTAAAGGTCTTACTCACATCGGATACAGAGAGCGTGAGTCATCTGGAACAGCTGATGCTCTCATGCATGCTTCAGTGTTGCTTGCCTTGAAGAAAGCATAGAAGTAATTTAGCTCGTGGTGGTTGGCTTGTGTCACTGGGCAGCTCACGGCTGTGCTTCCCTTTGTAGTCTAATAGTTTGCAAGCCCTGCCACATCCGACGAGGGTCGGAGCCAGTGTAGTATGATTCAATCTTAGTCCTGTATTAACGTTTTGCCTGTTGGATGGTTCGTCTGAGGGCATAGCGGGGTTTCTTATAAGCATCCGGTTTAGAGTCCCACTCCTTGAAAGTGGCAGCTCTACACTTTAGCTCAGTGTGGATGTTGCCTGTAATCCATGGCTTCTGGTTGGGGTATGTACGTACGGTCACTGTGGGGACTATCAGGAATCAAGGTAATCAAGGTAATTGGTAATAGTTTATTTTTCCAACAGGGGCAGGAAATAGACAAAGGCAGGCAGGGGTCAGGCAGGGGTCAGGCAGGGGTCAGTAAACCAGAGTGTGTGCAACGGTACCGGACAGCAGGCAGGCTCAGGGTCAGGGTAGGCAGAGGTCAACAAGCCAGAGGTGGGGCAAAGGTACAGGTCAGCAGACAGGCAGGCTCAGGGTCAGGGTAGGCAGAGGTCAACAAGCCAGAGGTGGGGCAAAGGTACAGGTCAGCAGACAGGCAGGCTCAGGGTCAGGGGCATGCAAGGGTCAAAACCACGGCCACTAGGAGCACCGCCTCTGGATGAGCTGGTTGAGTGCGGTCTTAGTGCCAGCATCGGTTTGTGGTGGTAAATAGACAGCTATGAAAAATATAGATGAACTATCTTGGTAAATAGGTCTATTGCTTATCATGAGATACTCTACCTCAGGAGAGTAAAACCTTGAGACTTTCTCAATATTAGATCATGTCATCTGACATCAAACTTGTCATTATGAAAAAGTATCAACACAGAAACTACAGGCTGACATCAGCAGCCTGGTGGTCCAAAACAACTGTTGTATTTAATTAAACACCAATATATCCACAAGTCTAAAAATGCATACCATAAGCATCTTAATAAACAGATAACGACCACATCATTAAGCTGACATCTTCACTTCAGCTCATTATTTTGTCTTCATTTTTTACTGGAAAATAATTAATTCTCATTGCACTGATCTGAAATAACTGACCAGGTGAAAAAGACAGCTTCCACCATCTTGTTTAAGTTCTAAAGAGGTTCCACAAAGAAGGACAAATGAGCTCCATTTCTTTTCCATTGTACTGAGCATGCTCTGTCCGTCACCTTCCCTTCTAGGTTCCCTGTGTATTATGGGATGGAGGCACCGTGGCAACCTTTGTAAAAAATATATATATATTTCCTTCAGTTCACGAGAGTGTGTGTCTGTGTGTGTATATGTGTGTTTGAATGCAATCCTCTACCTGCACACACTGTATATAGATTTTTCTATTGTGTTATTGACTGTACGTTTGTTTAAGTGTAACTCTGTTTGTGTTGCACTGCTTTGCTTTATCTTGGCCAGGTCGCAGTTGTAAATGAGAACTGGTTCTCAACTGGCCAACCTGGTTAAATAAAGGGTTAGGGTTATATATATAAATACCTGGTTAAATAAAGGGTTAGGGTTATATATATAAATACCTGGTTAAATAAAGGGTTAGGGTTATATATATAAATACCTGGTTAAATAAAGGGTTAGGGTTATATATATAAATACCTGGTTAAATAAAGGTGAATTAAAGATAAATAAATAAACTACATGGCGTCCTCACGCACAGTAGGAGAGATATTTAGATCACAAGGACACATGGTAGGAAAAAGCTTTCCATTCCCTATACAGGACACTACTTTTGTCCGGAACATAACGGGCCCTTGGTCGAATGTAGTGCACTACATGTACAAGCGATTAGGGGGCCATTTGGAATGCATTTCCTATGCTGGAGTAATAAGGAGCCATTTAGAAGGGAGAGATTTTGTGTGATCATGATGAACTGAGAGAGTCGTCCGACTGATCCATGTAAAGGAAAGAATGGGGCCATGTATCGTAAGATTTTGAGTGAAAGCCTCCTTCCATCAGCAAGGGCATGGAATGTTCTTGTTATTGACCAAATACTTATTTTCCACCATAATTTGCAAATAAATTCATAAAAAATCCTACAATGTGATTTTCTGGATTTTTTTTTCTCATTTTGTCTGTCATAGTTGAAGTGTACCTATGATGAAAATTACAGGCCTCTCATCTTTTTAAGTGGGAGAACTTGCACAATTGATGGCTGACTAAATACTTTTTTTGCCCCACTGTACCTAGTGTATTTCCTTGAAACTAATGAAAAACAAACGAAAAACAGCTGCATTTTGTTGAGTGAAATTAGTTTCACTTTAAACTCCTCTGTGCTTGATAATTTTAATGAATTGCCATCTGCTGTAAAAAACATCAAACATTTACTGTTGTTAAAAAATCTCTCACATCAGTCCCAGAACCCCAAATAACACATTTGGACAATGTGCAGTTGTGCATATACAGTACAGCGAGATCACATATCCCTTACCTACTTTCACTCATAGACGTTTACCCCCCCCCCTGGACAAACGTTGAATACTGAAGTGAGAACGTGAGATCTCATTGGCATGTATCCATACATCCATTTATCCAAGTCATATGAGGGACATAAAACCTAAACCAAGTGGAATTTCAGACTCTGTGGCTTAGCTTTTTATTTGCACAGACCTGAGAGTCTGTACCCTGTGTCCCAAATGGCACTCCGTCCTTATGTAGAGCACTACATTTGACCAGATGGGCCCTAAAGTCATCAGGGCACTAAATATGGAATTGGTTGCCATTTGGGACACACCCTGTGATGTTGGTTTTGACATTCGCTCAAGTCATATCTGGGGCTTCGGAAAGGAGTATTGATTTAATTCTCCCCAAACCTCCTAAACTCCTGGCATTGGTCCGCGAAAGGACATCTGTTTTGATCCTCAGCCACAATAATGTCCCGCATGGGCCCCCGTAGTCTAAATATCCACATCACTCTGTGGCTACGGTGCCCAATACATAAAAAAAAAACAAGGTGCTACTTGATTGCTGCATGAGATCAACTGGTACCTGTCAGTATATTTTGTGTGTGTGCATATGTGAGTGTGTTTGCTGGCTTGGAACATGGACCATTTTTACTATGCACCACTGCCCAGCTAAGCATCAACACGCAGGATACTTTCTTCTTGATTTTACAGTTCTTGGATTCCAGTTCCTTGGCAAGTGATAGGATACCTCAGAACCTAACCTCAAAGACAGACAGACAGGTAAATGGTCCTAGCCTCTCGTATCCCCTCCTGCTGACTCCGTCTGCCTGTCTGTCTACCCATCCATCCGTCTACCCATCCATCCAGACAGACAGACAGACAGACAGACAGACAGACAGATGGGTAAACAGACAGACAGATGGATGGGTAGACGGACGGACAGACTGACGGACGGGAGGATGGGTAGACAGACAGACAGAGTCAGACAGACAGACAGACAGACAGAGTCAGACAGAGTCAGAGTCAGACAGACAGACAGTGACAGACAGACAGTGTCAGACACAGAGTCAGACAGACAGACAGTGTCAGAGAGACAGACAGAGTCAGACAGACAGACAGTGTCAGACAGAGTCAGACAGACAGTGTCAGACAGAGTCAGACACAGTGTCAGACAGAGTCAGACAGACAGACAGACAGTGTCAGACAGACAGACAGAGTCAGACAGACAGAGTCAGACAGACAGACAGAGTCAGACAGACAGACAGTGACAGACAGTGACAGACACAGTGTCAGAGAGACAGACAGTGTCAGACAGACAGTGTCAGACAGACAGTGTCAGACAGAGAGAGAGTCAGACAGAGTCAGACAGACAGACAGTATCAGACAGTCAGTGTCAGACAGACAGACAGACAGTTAGTTAGTTGGCAAGCGATAAGATAACTTAGACCCTAAACCCATGCTTCTTTATTTGATGACAGACTGCAGGGCTAACAATAACCCATGTGTGTTGACATAGCCCCAGTAAGAATCCCTGATATTCCACCTTCTAGAACTCATTCTACATTGTCAGGTCCTTACGTCATCCACAATTAACCAGACCTACCCATTTCCTTCCTGGATAAAAAAAAGAAAGAGACAAAATAAATGATTGTGATATTTCATAGGATTGAAATGGAGCTATGCAGGCTGCTATTTTGGGGGGCCGAACTGCATAACATAATGGAGATGGAATGTTCTTTATTCAGGTTGATTATCTATTTCCAGCTCAGATGAGATGCCCAATGCCATGCTTTATAATATTATTCTACGCTGGCGTTGCGTAAGGACGATTGCCAGGGCTCTTTAAGCTGCTTTAGTGGTTTAACGAACCTCAGTCAACGCAGCCTTTATAACCTTGTTACTGATGCGTCATTCACCAGTCCACGGGGGACATACCATTCTACAAACACCTCATGCAATAATTAGCTGCCTGCTGAACACCAGCTCAGCATCCGGGATTAAAACCTTTCGGTTTAGTTTCATGTCAAGTCAAACAGCAGTTACAGAGCCAAAGCAATCTACTACAGCCACCTTTACTTTGGCTCTGTTTTGAGAGAAAAAGTTGTGCTGTTCCCTGTAGCTTCATTGATGCCCTCGCCAGCCAGCCAGCCAGCCAAACAAACGGCCTTCCCTCCACTCCCAGACATCCACATGGTGCTAAAGACTAACCTGCGTTTTGTCTTTTAATGGGGATTGGCATGATTTTGGTGGATCTATTTTAAATTGTTGGTGTTGAACTAGGGTGTGGCACGTACCCAGTTTATGCCCCGATGGTCACTCTGACAGAGCTTCAGAGTTCCTCAGTGGAGACGGGAGAACCTTCCAGAAGGACAACCATCTCTGCAGCACCCCACCAATTAGGCCTTTATTGTAGAGTAGCCAGACGGAAGCCGAAAGGCACCTAAAGACTCTCAGACCATGAGATACAAGATTCTCTGGTCTGATGAAACTCTTTGGCCTGAATGAACTCTCAGCCCATGACAAACAGCATTCTCTGGTCTGATGAAACTCTTTGGCCTGAATGAACTCTCAGACCATGACAAACAACATTCTCTGGTCTGATGAAACTCTTTGGCCTGACTGCCAAGCGTCACGTCTGGAGGAAACCTGGCACCATCCCTACGGTGAAGCATGATGGTGGCAGAATTATGCTGTGGGGATGTTTTTCAGCAGTAGGGACTGTGTGACTAGTCAGGATCAACGGAACGGTGAACATAGCAAAGTACAGAGAGATCCTTGATGAAAACCTGCTCAAAACCTGGAGTGAAGGTTCACCTTCCAACAGGACAACGACCCTTAACACACAGGCAAGACAATGCAAGAGTGGCTTCAGGACAAGTCTCTGAATGTCCTTGAGTTGCCCAGCCAGAGCCCTGACTGGAACCTGATCGAACATCTCTTGACAGACCTGAAAATAGCTGTGCAGCGACGCTCCCCATCCAACCTGACCGAGCTTGAGAGGATCTACAGAGAAGAATGGGAGAAATACTCCCCAAATACAGGTGTGCCAAGCTTGTAGCGTCATACCCAAGAAGACTCAAGGCTGTAATCGCTGCCAAAGGTGCTTTAACACAGTACTGAGTAAAGGGTCTGAATACTTATGTAAATGTGACATTTCCTATTATTGTATTTTTTTTAAATACATTTTGAAATAATTTTACAAAACTCTTTTTGCTTAGTCATTATGGGGTATTCTGCTTAGTCATTATGGGGTATTCTGCTTAGTCATTATGGGGTATTCTGCTTAGTCATTATGGGGTATTCTGCTTAGTCATTATGGGGTATTCTGCTTAGTCATTATGGGGTATTCTGCTTAGTCATTATGGGGTATTCTGCTTAGTCATTATGGGGTATTGTGATGTCATTATGGGGTAGTCTGCTTAGTCATTATGGGGTATTCTGCTTAGTCATTATGGGGTATTCTGCTTAGTCATTATGGGGTATTCTGCTTAGTCATTATGGGGTATTCTGCTTAGTCATTATGGGGTATTGTGATGTCATTATGGGGTAGTCTGCTTAGTCATTATGGGGTATTGTGATGTCATTATGGGGTAGTCTGCATAGTCATTATGGGGTATTCTGCTTAGTCATTATGGGGTATTCTGCTTAGTCATTATGGGGTATTCTGCTTAGTCATTATGGGGTATTCTGCTTAGTCATTATGGGGTATTCTGCTTAGTCATTATGGGGTATTCTGCTTAGTCATTATGGGGTATTGTGATGTCATTATGGGGTATTCTGCTTAGTCATTATGGGGTATTCTGCTTAGTCATTATGGGGTATTGTGATGTCATTATGGGGTAGTCTGCTTAGTCATTATGGGGTAGTCTGCTTAGTCATTATGGGGTATTCTGCTTAGTCATTATGGGGTATTCTGCTTAGTCATTATGGGGTATTCTGCTTAGTCATTATGGGGTATTCTGCTTAGTCATTATGGGGTATTCTGCTTAGTCATTATGGGGTATTCTGCTTAGTCATTATGGGGTATTCTGCTTAGTCATTATGGGGTATTCTGCTTAGTCATTATGGGGTATTCTGCTTAGTCATTATGGGGTATTCTGCTTAGTCATTATGGGGTATTGTGATGTCATTATGGGGTAGTCTGCTTAGTCATTATGGGGTATTCTGCTTAGTCATTATGGGGTATTCTGCTTAGTCATTATGGGGTATTCTGCTTAGTCATTATGGGGTATTCTGCTTAGTCATTATGGGGTATTGTGATGTCATTATGGGGTAGTCTGCTTAGTCATTATGGGGTAGTCTGCTTAGTCATTATGGGGTATTCTGCTTAGTCATTATGGGGTATTCTGCTTAGTCATTATGGGGTATTCTGCTTAGTCATTATGGGGTATTCTGCTTAGTCATTATGGGGTATTCTGCTTAGTCATTATGGGGTATTCTGCTTAGTCATTATGGGGTATTCTGCTTAGTCATTATGGGGTATTCTGCTTAGTCATTATGGGGTATTCTGCTTAGTCATTATGGGGTATTCTGCTTAGTCATTATGGGGTATTGTGATGTCATTATGGGGTAGTCTGCTTAGTCATTATGGGGTATTCTGCTTAGTCATTATGGGGTATTCTGCTTAGTCATTATGGGGTATTCTGCTTAGTCATTATGGGGTATTCTGCTTAGTCATTATGGGGTATTGTGATGTCATTATGGGGTATTCTGCTTAGTCATTATGGGGTATTCTGCTTAGTCATTATGGGGTATTCTGCTTAGTCATTATGGGGTATTGTGATGTCATTATGGGGTATTGTGATGTCATTATGGGGTATTCTGCTTAGTCATTATGGGGTATTCTGCTTAGTCATTATGGGGTATTCTGCTTAGTCATTATGGGGTATTCTGCTTAGTCATTATGGGGTATTCTGCTTAGTCATTATGGGGTATTCTGCTTAGTCATTATGGGGTATTGTGATGTCATTATGGGGTATTTTGCTTAGTCATTATGGGGTATTCTGCTTAGTCATTATGGGGTATTGTGATGTCATTATGGGGTATTCTGCTTAGTCATTATGGGGTATTCTGCTTAGTCATTATGGGGTATTCTGCTTAGTCATTATGGGGTATTCTGCTTAGTCATTATGGGGTATTCTGCTTAGTCATTATGGGGTATTCTGCTTAGTCATTATGGGGTATTCTGCTTAGTCATTATGGGGTATTCTACTTAGTCATTATGGGGTATTGTGATGTCATTATGGTGTATTCTGCTTAGTCATTATGGGGTATTCTGCTTAGTCATTATGGGGTATTGTGATGTCATTATGGGGTATTCTGCTTAGTCATTATGGGGTATTCTGCTTAGTCATTATGGGGTATTCTGCTTAGTCATTATGGGGTATTTTGATGTCATTATGGGGTAGTCTGCTTAGTCATTATGGGGTATTCTGCTTAGTCATTATGGGGTATTGTGATGTCATTATGGGGTATTCTGCTTAGTCATTATGGGGTATTCTGCTTAGTCATTATGGGGTATTGTGATGTCATTATGGGGTATTCTGCTTAGTCATTATGGGGTATTCTGCTTAGTCATTATGGGGTATTCTGCTTAGTCATTATGGGGTATTCTGCTTAGTCATTATGGGGTATTCTGCTTAGTCATTATGGGGTATTCTGCTTAGTCATTATGGGGTATTCTGCTTAGTCATTATGGGGTATTCTGCTTAGTCATTATGGGGTATTGTGATGTCATTATGGGGTAGTCTGCTTAGTCATTATGGGGTATTGTGATGTCATTATGGGGTATTCTGCTTAGTCATTATGGGGTATTGTGATGTCATTATGGGGTAGTCTGCTTAGTCATTATGGGGTATTGTGATGTCATTATGGGGTAGTCTGCTTAGTCATTATGGGGTATTGTGATGTCATTATGGGGTAGTCTGCTTAGTCATTATGGGGTATTGTGATGTCATTATGGGGTATTCTGCTTAGTCATTATGGGGTATTGTGATGTCATTATGGGGTATTCTGCTTAGTCATTATGGGGTATTGTGATGTCATTATGGGGTATTCTGCTTAGTCATTATGGGGTATTCTGCTTAGTCATTATGGGGTATTGTGATGTCATTATGGGGTATTCTGCTTAGTCATTATGGGGTATTCTGCTTAGTCATTATGGGGTATTCTGCTTAGTCATTATGGGGTATTCTGCTTAGTCATTATGGGGTATTCTTCTTAGTCATTATGGGGTATTCTGCTTAGTCATTATGGGGTATTCTGCTTAGTCATTATGGGGTATTCTGCTTAGTCATTATGGGGTATTCTGCTTAGTCATTATGGGGTATTCTGCTTAGTCATTATGGGGTGTTGTGATGTCATTATGGGGTATTGTGATGTCGTTATGGGGTATTCTGTGTAGATTGATGAGGGAAACAACTGTTTAATACATTGTAGAATAAGAATGTAAAGTAAAAAAAACTTGGAAAAAGTCAAGGGATCTGAATACTTTCTTAGTGCAATGTATATGAATATGGACAGTGTTTTGTGAACGAGTCATGTACGGCCTTGTGTCATTTGAGAACGGTTGATTTAGTCAGTAGTTCTTATAATTCTCTCATCAGGGACCCTCAGCTATTCCAGAGTTTTCAACTTGTTAATGAACACAATAATAAAGATTATTAACGAAGAAAACTGTACAGTTCTACAAAGAACCTTTTGAGATTGAGAAAGGTTCTTTATAGAACCATTCTCCATAAAAAAAAAGGGTTGTAGCCATAGCGGAACCCTTTTTTGGTGTGATATATAAACTGTTTTATAATGGTTCGTTACAGAACCTTAGGAATTGGTTATTTTATAGCACCATATGAGCATGGTTCTTTATTGAACCTTGAAACAAAGTTTCCATTTATCATCGAAAAGGGTTTCTTCTTCTATGGTTACAAGCCAAAGAAGTTGGCACTATATAGAACCATTTTGAGAAGCAGACATAGTCATTTATATAGTGATTTTATCACGCCTGTCCGGCGCTAGGAAACCCTAAAGAACACTGCGTGACGAGGTGTTTTATCGGTCGCTATGAAGAGAAGCCTTAGCCGATTGAGAGTAACTGCTATCCGAATTAAAGAGATCTTATCTACAGGCATGGCTCTAGATTTGGCATGGCATGTGAACCTGGAATGAATCTCTGTGTTATTCATTTTATGAATCGTAAATCACAGAAGCAATGTGAAACGTAAGAACTCTTGAGACACAAAAGATTACTAGAAACTAATAATAAATCATGTACATACTTAGAGACGAACACGGTAACTAGTCAACAATACAAAGTCATTAGTTACTTCAAAGTCTTGTCTAATACATCTGGGTAATTTCTACCATTTGAGTTATACATGTCTCACTGCTGATTTATAAACTAAATATGAACAAAAAAATTAACAGTTTTAGCTGCTTCAAAAACACTTAAACACAGGGACTTGACGTTCTAGTCATTATTTTAACCTTCTCTAGTTTGATTCATGTCCAGACACACACTTCTAGTTACTCACTGTTTCTGTTTCCACATATCATCTTTCTATGAGGAGTCAATGGTAACTTCCAAATGGCACCTTCATCCTTCTACAGACCTATGGACCCTGGTCGAAAGTAGTGCACGATATAAGGGAATAGAGTGCCATAGGGCTCTGGTCTAAAGCACTATATAGGGAATAAGGTGCCATTTGGGATGCCGACACTCTATCTGTTAGTGTGTGGACACGATCTACTGGGACTGGGAGAGGATTAGGAGAGGTAGGACTAGGAGAGGTAGGACTAGGAGAGGTAGGACTAGTAGAGGTAAGAATAGGAGAGGACTAGGAGAGGGCTGGGAGAGGTAAGACCCGGAGAGGTAAGACCCGGAGAGGTAGGACTAGGAGAGGTAGGACTAGGAGAGGTAGGACTAGGAGAGGTAAGATTAGGAGAGATTGGACTAGGAGAGGTGGGACCAGGAGTGGTCGGACTAGGAGAGGTAAGACTAGGAGAGGTAAGACTAGGAGAGGTAAGACTAGGAGAGGACTAGGAGAGGACTAGGAGAGGTAAGACTAGGAGAGGACTAGGAGAGGTAAGACTAGGAGAGGACTAGGAGAGGTGAAACAGAGGTAGGACTATGAGAGGTAAAACAGAGGTAGGACTAGGAGAGGTAAAACAGAGGTAGGACTAGGAGAGGTAGGACTAGGAGAGGACTAGAAGGGGTAGGACTGGGAGATTTAGGACTAGGATAGGCAGGACTATCAAGGGAGGACTAGGAGAGGTAAGATTAGTAGAGGACGAGGAGAGGTAGGATTTGGAGTGGACTTGGAGAGGTAGTGCTAGGAAAGGTAGGACTATTAGAGGTAAGACTAGGAGAGGTAAGACTATGAGAGGTAGGACTAGGAGAGGACTAGGAGAGGCTTGACTAGGAGAGGCTTGACTAGGAGAGGTAAGACTAGGAGAGGTAAGACTAGGAGAGGTAAGACTAGGAGAGGTAAGACTAGGAGAGGTAAGACTAGGAGAGGTAAGACTAGGAGAGGTAAGACTAGGGGAGGTAAGACTAGGAGAGGTAGGACTAGGAGAGGTAGGACTAGGAGAGGTAGGACTAGGAGAGGTAAGACTAGGAGAGGTAAGACTAGGAGAGGTAAGACTAGGAGAGGTAAGACTAGGAAAGGTAAGACTTGGAAAGGTAAGACTAGGAGAGGTAAGACTAGAAGAGGTAGGACTAGGAGAGGCTTGACTAGGAGAGGTAAGACTAGGAGAGGTAGGACTAGGAGATGTAGGACTAGGAGAGGTATGCGTCCTTGACTGCAGTTGTTAGGATCAACCCTACTCCTCGGCCAGAGCGTCCAGTTTAAAACGAAAAGCGAAAACGCTCTGAATTTACAAACGGACTATCTGACTAGCTCTGAGTTTACGAGCGGGGCTATAGTTTAAGAGGGTGTGAACGATGAGGGTGTGAACAATGCTGACTGGGTGTAGACAAAGAAGAGCTCTCCAGTTGGTGTACCAAAACATTCAAAGGCCGTTTTCACAAAAGTGTAGCAAAGTTTCTTTACCAAAGAAACTTCTAGGGTCGTATGTATCAAGCATCTCAGAGTAAGAGTGCGGTTCTAGAATCAGGGGGGTCCCCATGTCCATGTAATATATTGTTAATTTTGATCCAAAAGTTAAAATGGATCCTAGATAATCACTCCTACTCGGACCTGCTTCATGAATAAGGCCCATAGTCAGTAAATGAGCAGAGATTTGATTTTGACTTTGTCTCCATTTAGTTGTGGAAATCTATAATTTATAAAAAGCTTACTGCAGGTGGCGGTAGTGAGTCAACAGCAGGTCTGCAACAGCGTTTCATCATTGAAGAGAATGGTGCTGGAGGGGGATGGCCGTCGTTTTACTCCTGACCAATTGTGCTATTTTATGTGTTTTTTTTCGCATTGTTTGTAACTTATTTTGTACATAATGATTATGCTACTATCTATAATGACAGAAAAGAGCTTCAGGATATATCAGAATAGCGACTCACCTCGAACAATTTTGTTTTTCTTTAATGAGTCTTCCGCAGATGATATAATGCTGCTCCCAGACAAGGCCCAAATCCCTGTCATTCGCGTGAAGAAAATAAGGAATTACAAGGGGCGGAGATCAGGGTGCCTTGTGAGAATTTGTTGGCGTAACCACTTATCCAGAATGAACTGGATAAGCTCCATTCGAGACTATCCTACCAACGGGACATAAAACATTTTAAAATCTTATATTTCACAGAGTCATGGCTGAACAAAAACATGGCTGTGTTTTCATCGGCAGGACAGAACAGCTACGTACGGTAAGACGAGGGCTAGGGGTGTTTGTCAATAACAGCTAGATGTCTAGACCACACTATCTACCAAGAGAGTTTTCATCTATATTTTTAGCCATCTACCACCACAAACCGACGCTGGCACTAAGACTGCTTTCAACCAACTCCTATAAGGCCATAAGCAAACAAGAAAATTCTCATCCAGAAGCGTCTCTCCTAGTGGCCGGGGACTTTAATTCAGGCAAACTTAAATCCGTTTGACCTTATTTCTACCAGCATGTTGCATGTGCAACCAGAGGGAAAAAAACTCTAGACCACCTTTACTCCACACACAGAGACGCGCACAAAGCTCTCCCTCGCTCTCCATTTGGCAAATCTGACCATGGTTCTATCCTCCTGATTCCTGCTTACAAGCTAAAACTAAAGCAGGAAGTACCAGTGACTCGCTCAATACGGAAGTGGTCAGATGACGCGGATGCTACGCTACAGACTGGAATATGTTCCAGAATTCATCCAATGGCATTGAGGAATACACCACCTCAGTCATTGGCTTCATCAATAACTGATTTGATTACGTCATTCCCACAGGGACCGTACGTACATATCCCAACCAGAAGCCATGGATTACAGGCAACATCCACACCGAGCTAAAGGCTAGAGCTCCCGCGAGATGCCCAGCGACTCGAACCTACCAGATAGGCTAAATGCCTTTTATGCTCGCTTCAAGGCAAGCGACACTGAAGCATGCATGACAGCACCAGCTGTTCTGGATGACTGTATGATCACGCTCTCCATAGCCTTGAGCAAGACCTTTAAACAGGTCAACATACACAAGGGCCAGACGGATTAACAGGAGGTGTACTCAGAGCATGCGCGGGTCAACCTTTCCCTGAGGTTTCAGCCTCTCCTTGACCGAATCTGTAATACCTACATGTTTCAAGCAGACCACCATAGTCCTTGTGCCCAAGAAAGTGAAGGTAATCTGCCTAAATTACCCATTCCAATTCGCATACCCCTCCAATAGATCCACAGATGACGCAATCTCAATCACACTATAAACTGCCCTTTCCCACCTGGACAAAAGGAACACCTATGTGAGAATGCTGTTCATTGACTACAGCTCAATGTTCAACACTATGGTGCCCACGAAGCTCATCACTAAGCTAAGGACCCTGGGACTAAACACCTCCCTCTGCAACTGGATCCTGGACTTCCTGACAGGCCACCCCCCAGGTGGTAAGGGTAGGTAACAACACATCTGCCGTACTGATCCTAAACACGGGGCCCCTCAGGGGTGCGTGCTCAGTGCACTCCTGTACTCTCTGTTCACCCACGACTGCGTGGCCACGCACGACTCCAACACCATCATTAAGTTTGTTGACGATACAGCAGTGGTAAGCCTGATCACCGACAACGATGAGACAGCCTATAGGGAGGAGGTCAGAAACCTGTCAGTGTGGTGCCAGGATAACAACCTCTCCCTCAACGTGATCAAGACAAAGGAGATGATCATGGCCTACAGGAAAAGGAGGACCGAACACACCCCCATTCACATCGACAGGTCTGTAGTGGAGCGGGTCGAGTTTCAATTTCCCTGGTGTCCACATCACCAACAAACTATCGTGGCCCAAATACACCAAGACAGTCGTAAAGAGGGCACGACAAAGCCTATTCCCCCTCAGGAAACTAAAAAGATGTGGCATGGGTACCCAGATCCTTAAAAAGTTCTACATCTGCACCATCGAGATCATCCTGACTGGTTGCATCACAACCTGGTATGGCAACTGCTCGGCATCCAACCAGAAAGCACTACAGTGGGTAGTGTGTACTGCCCAGCACTGGGGCCAAGTTTCCTGCCATCCAGGACCTATTATACTTGGCGGTTTATAGGTCCTGTCAAATACTTGAGTCACCCAAGTTAAAGACTGTTCTCTCTGCTAGAACAGTGGTAATTAGTGGTACCGGAGTGCCAAGCCTTAAGGACCTTAAGGCTCCTTAACAGCTTCTACCCCGAAGCCATAAGACTGCTGAACAATTAATCCAATGGCTACCCGGACAATTTGCATTGACATCCCTCCCCTTTGTTTTTACACTGCTGCTAAATCACTGTTTACTATGTATGCATAGTCACTTCACCTCTACCTACATGTACAAATCATCTCAATGAATTAACCTGTACCCCCGCACGTTGACTCGGTACCCCCTGTTTATAGCCTTATTATTGTGTAACTTTTTTACATTTTATTTTTCACTTTAGATGATTTGGTAAATATTTTCGTAACTCTTCTTGAACTGTATTGTGGGTTAAGGGCTTAGTAAGTAAACATTTCTTGGTTGTATTCGGCGCATGTGACAAATACTGTTTGATCATTTGATTTTAACTGTCGATGTAGAAGAGAATGATCGCATGGTGGCGGCAGGGGTTGAAAAGCAGGACCCAGATATTTTATATGTCAAGAAGGTAGACTTTGTGTGGCCTTTATAGATATGGTGGATAACGGCACTGCCAAAGTGGAGCAAAAGACCAGGAAAATAGCCATCCATCATTGTGGAATCGTCAGTTCCTGGGACTGGAAGACTTCTCAGCAGAGGAGTTGCATGTAGTCAGGCCAAGTCCTGTCCGTTCTGCCGCCCTGGGTGAGACAAAAGAAATGCCCTCCTCCTTTACCCCACAAAACTAGATTAGTCCCAGTAAGCGAAATTTCTTTGAAAATACTTATAAAATACACATTTTTCAGAGGTTAATTCAGAAGACACCTTAGTCCAATGACTCTTATGTGTAATGGAACTGAAAGTCACGATCAAGGGTTAGAGCAAAACAAAACATCAATAGGAACACCAACGTACACAATACATCAAACAACCAATAGGAACACCAACATACACAATACATCACACAACCAATAGGAACACCATCCTACACAATACATCACACAACCAATAGGAACACCATCATACACAATACATCACACAATCAATATGAACACTACAACACAACCAATAGGAACACTACAACACAACCAATAGGAACACTACCGTACACAATACATCACACAACCAATAGGAACACTACCGTACACAATACATCACACAACCAATAGGAACACTACAACACAACCAATAGGAACACTACCGTACACAATACATCACACAACCAATAGGAACACTACCGTACACAATACATCACACAACCAATAGGAACACTACCGTACACAATACATCACACAACCAATAGGAACACTACAACACAATACATCACACAACCAATAGGAACACTACAACACAATACATCACACAACCAATAGGAACACTACAACACAACCAATAGGAACACTACCGTACACAATACATCAAACAACCAATAGGAACACTACAACACAACCAATAGGAACACTACCGTACACAATACATCACACAACCAATAGGAACACTACCGTACACAATACATCACACAACCAATAGGAACACTACCGTACACAATACATCACACAACCAATAGGAACACTACAACACAACCAATAGGAACACTACCGTACACAATACATCACACAACCAATAGGAACACTACCGTACACAATACATCACACAACCAATAGGAACACTACAACACAACCAATAGGAACACTACCATACACAATACATCACACAACCAATAGGAACACTACAACACAACCAATAGGAACACTACCGTACACAATACATCAAACACTACCGTACACAATACATCACACAACCAATAGAAACACCATCCTACACAATACATCACACAACCAATAGGAACACTACAACACAACCAATAGGAACACTACCGTACACAATACATCAAACACTACCGTACACAATACATCACACAACCAATAGAAACACCATCCTACACAATACATCACACAACCAATAGGAACACTACAACACAACCAATAGGAACACTACCGTACACAATACATCAAACACTACCGTACACAATACATCACACACTACCATACACAATACATCAAACACCATCCTACACAATACATCACACAACCAATAGGAACACTACAACACAACCAATAGGAAAGGAACACCATCCTACACAATACATCACACAACCAATAGGAACACTACCGTACACAATACATCAAACACTACCGTACACAATACATCACACACTACCATACACAATACATCAAACACCATCCTACACAATACATCACACAACCAATAGGAACACTACCGTACACAATACATCAAACACTACCGTACACAATACATCACACACTACCATACACAATACATCAAACACCATCCTACACAATACATCACACAACCAATAGGAACACCAACATACACAATACATCAAACACTACCGTACACAATACATCAAACACTACCGTACACAATACATCACACACTACCATACACAATACATCAAACACCATCCTACACAATACATCACACAACCAATAGGAACACTACAACACAACCAATAGGAAAGGAACACCATCCTACACAATACATCACACAACCAATAGGAACACTACCGTACACAATACATCAAACACTACCGTACACAATACATCACACACTACCATACACAATACATCAAACACCATCCTACACAATACATCACACAACCAATAGGAACACTACCGTACACAATACATCAAACACTACCGTACACAATACATCACACACTACCATACACAATACATCAAACACCATCCTACACAATACATCACACAACCAATAGGAACACTACAACACAACCAATAGGAACACCATCCTACACAATACATCACACAACCAATAGGAACACTACCATACACAATACATCACACAACCAATAGGAACACTACCATACACAATACATCACACACTACCGTACACAATACATCAAACACTACCGTACACAATACATCACACAACCAATAGGAACACTACCATACACAATACATCACACACTACCGTACACAATACATCAAACACTACCGTACACAATACATCACACAACCAATAGGAACACTACAACACAACCAATAGGAACACTACCGTACACAATACATCACACACTACCATACACAATACATCACACAACCAATAGGAACACTACCGTACACAATACATCACACAACCAATAGGAACACTACCGTACACAATACATCACACAACCAATAGGAACACTACAACACAACCAATAGGAACACTACCGTACACAATACATCACACAACCAATAGGAACACTACCGTACACAATACATCACACAACCAATAGGAACACTACAACACAACCAATAGGAACACTACAACACAACCAATAGGAACACTACCGTACACAATACATCACACAACCAATAGGAACACTACAACACAATACATCACACAACCAATAGGAACACTACAACACAATACATCACACAACCAATAGGAACACTACCGTACACAATACATCACACAACCAATAGGAACACCATCATACACAATACATCACACAACCAATAGGAACACCACAACTGTTTATTTTTACTTATTTAATACATAATGTTGCCGCTAACGTCTCTTATGACTGAAAATGACTAATAGACATCAGGACTGCTATTACTCACCACGAACTAGCAGAATCCTTTTTTCCCTTTCATGACAGACGAGCCCGACCGATATACTGCTTCCTGGGGAACAGGTCCCGATCTCTACACCAGGCGGTGTCAGAGGAAGGCCCTAAAAGTTGTCTTTAGACTCCAGCCATCCTAGTCATAGACTGTTCTCTCTGCTACCACACGACAAGCGGTACCGGAGCACCAAGTCTAGGTCCAAGAGGCTTCTAAACAGCTTCTACCCCCAAGTCCCAAGACTGCTGAACATCTAGTCAAATGGCTACCCAGACTATGTGCATTGTTCCCCCCCCCCACCCTCTTTTACATCACTGCTACTCTCTGTTGTTATCATCTATGTATAGTCACTTTAATAACTCTACCTACATGTACATATTACCTCAACTAACCGGCGCCCCCAAACATTGACTCTGTACCGGTACCCCCCTGTATATAGTCTCACTATTGTTATTTTACTGCTGCTCTTTAATTACTTGTTACTTTTATTTATTATTCTTATCTGTATTTTTTTGAAACTGCATTGTTGGTTAGGGGCTCGTAAGTAAGCATTTCACTGTAAGGTGTAAGGTGTATTCGGGCATGTGACTAATAAAATGTTATTTGATAATGATGAAATAACTTCACGGCTATTACCCACAATACACCCTGTCTTCATCTACCACCTGCATGGTAATGCTAGTCCTCTCCTCCAGAAGCCTACAGCATGTTCCCCCTCAGCTCGTCTGCAATGGGAAGGTGGATTACTGTGACACAATACACATATGTGAATTAGAAATGTGTGTTTTGTATATTCCAACTCAACCAATCAATCAAATGTATTCATAAAGCCCTTCGTACATCAGCTGATGTCACAAAGTGCTGTACAGAAACCCAGCACTAAAACCACAAACAGCAAGCAATGCCGATGTAGAAGCACGGTGGCTAGGAAAAACTCCCTAGAAAGGCCAAAACCTAGAGAGGAACCCGGCTATGAGGGGTGGCCAGTCCTCTTCTGGCCGTGACCCCAGCGAGAGTGGGTTGCCAATGTCAACCCTTATCAACAGTGATCCTGGAGCAGTCAGGGGTGAGTGCCTTGCTCAAGGGCACATCAACAGATTTTTTTTCCTTCTTCACCTTCTTGACTCAAGGATTCAAACTAGCGACCTTTTGGTTACTGGTCCAACGCTCTAACCTCCTGGGCTACCTGCCGCCTCTACACTCTAACCTCCTGGGCTACCTGCCGCCTCTACACTCTAACCTCCTGGGCTACCTGCCGCCTCTACACTCTAACCTCCTGGGCTACCTGCCGCCTCTACACTCTAACCTCCTGGGCTACCTGCCGCCTCTACACTCTAACCTCCTGGGCTACCTGCCGCCTCTACACTCTAACCTCCTGGGCTACCTGCCGCCTCTACACTCTAACCTCCTGGGCTACCTGCCGCCTCCACACTCTAACCTCCTGGGCTACCTGCCGCCTCTACACTCTAACCTCCTGGGCTACCTGCCGCCTCTACACTCTAACCTCCTGGGCTACCTGCCGCCTCTACACTCTAACCTCCTGGGCTACCTGCCGCCTCTACACTCTAACCTCCTGGGCTACCTGCCGCCTCTACACTCTAACCTCCTGGGCTACCTGCCGCCTCTACACTCTAACCTCCTGGGCTACCTGCCGCCTCTACACTCTAACCTCCTGGGCTACCTGCCGCCTCTACACTCTAACCTCCTGGGCTACCTGCCGCCTCTACACTCTAACCTCCTGGGCTACCTGCCGCCTCTACACTCTAACCTCCTGGGCTACCTGCCGCCTCTACACTCTAAACCTCCTGGGCTACCTGCCGCCTCTACACTCTAACCTCCTGGGCTACCTGCCGCCTCTACACTCTAACCTCCTGGGCTACCTGCCGCCTCTACACTCTAACCTCCTGGGCTACCTGCCGCCTCTACACTCTAACCTCCTGGGCTACCTGCCGCCTCTACACTCTAACCTCCTGGGCTACCTGCCGCCTCCACACTCTAACCTCCTGGGCTACCTGCCGCCTCTACACTCTAACCTCCTGGGCTACCATGGGCGTTTGATGAGATAATACACTTTCTTAGTGTGTCTTTAAATAAGAAGGACCTCAACGTGAATCAGGACTTTCTCCATATTTATTTAGACAGCAATTTGTTTGATGAATCCTATGATTCAGTGAGGGACACTTTGTTCTTGTAGATTTTGGATGCGTTATGTGTTTGTAACAGAAGGTGTGAATAGTTGACACATTATCGACAGCTTATTAAGTAAACTTCTCTTTCGTTTCCAGGGAACATCAATGAGACAACATTGACACGACGAGATGTGACGAGATGTGACGAGATGTGATTCCCAATAAGTCCTTTAAGATCATGCGCGTGTCCTTAAAGAAGGTCGTTATGATTTAAAGATTTAAAACGTTTAGTTGTATTTTTATTTTATTTTTACATGCTATTTTTTTGAACGCGTGGCTAATATCTGCACTTTGAAGTAAAGTATCATTAAGAAATACGTTTGTGAGAGTAGGGACAAGTCTTTAAAAAAAGGATCCCTATTCCCAATATAATGCATTACTTTTAGCTAACACATTGGAGGTCAACCTGTTCAATACAGTACAGGGAGGGAGGAATAGTACTGCCTGTCCCAAATGGCATCCTATAAGTCCCATGGGCTCTGACCAAAAGTAGTGCACGATATACAGTTGGGAAGAGTGTGATACTCAGTTGATCCACTAGAGGGGGGTGTATTATTTGTCTCTGTCTCCAACCACAATGTCTCTCTGTCTCCAACCACAATGTCTCTCTGTCTCCAACCACAATGTCTCTCTGTCTCCAACCAGACTGTCTCTCTGTCTCCAACCAGACTGTCTATGTCTCCAAACACAATGTATCTCTGTCTCCAAACACAATGTCTCTCTGTCTCCAACCACAATGTCTCTCTGTCTCCAACCACACTGTCTCTCTGTCTCCAACCAGACTGTCTCTCTGTCTCCAACCAGACTGTCTCTCTGTCTCCAACCAGACTGTGTCTCTGTCTCCAACCAGACTGTCTCTCTGTCTCCAACCAGACTGTCTCTCTGTCTCCAACCAGACTGTCTCTCTGTCTCCAACCAGACTGTCTCTCTGTCTCCAACCAGACTGTCTCTCTGTCTCCAACCACACTGTGTCATTGGTTACTGTCACCCTCCCAGTACCTAGTGTCACATAAACATCCCCACTGGTTCTCCTTTCTGTTTCCTGTGTGTCCAGTGAATTATATGACCGAGGGCCAACCTCCTCCTTTCTATCCCATGAATCCTGACCCAGTAACCTCCGCCAATACAGTAGTCTTTCTATCCCATGAGTACTGACCCTGTAACCTCCTCCAATACAGTAGTCTCTCTATCCCATGAATCCTGACCCAGTAACCTCCGCCAATACAGTAGTCTTTCTATCCCATGAGTCCTGACCCTGTAACCTCCTCCAATACAGTAGTCTTTCTATCCCATGAGTACTGACCCTGTAACCTCCTCCAATACAGTAGTCTCTCTATCCCATGAGTCCTGACCCTGCATTCTAACCACATCCTGAGCTACCAGTGGTGGCAACACTCTAGCAGTTTTATCATAGTAGAGTTTTATGTTGCCTTCAACTGCAGGGCCCTGTCCTGCACATCTAATGGGCAGTCATCCCTGCAGAGAATAGGCCACCTGGAATGCATCTTGCGTCCCATTAGGATTTCTGCATGTGACAGGCCACACTCAAAGGGCTCTACTCTGTAAGACAAAGTTTTGGATCAGTCCAACTGTCTACTTCCTTGTTTAAGAGTCTCTTCACAACCCCTTTTCAAGCCTTTCTGTTACTTTTAGGATATAGCCTGACAAGAGGTTATATGTCTGAGCTCATAATGCTCTGCAACAATCTTAAACTGACTGCAAGCAAACTGGGGCGCGTTATCAGAAACCACCACTAGGGGGATCCCAAGCCTAGCAACAACAACAACACAAATCCAATCCAAAAGGATATTTGCTGTACTACTGGACAAGAGTGCAATTTCAGGGTAATTTGCAGTGGTGTAAAGTACTTTCAAGTAAAAATACTTGAAAGTACTTCTTAAGTTGTTTTTTTTTGGGGGGGGGGGTATCTGTACTTTACTTGACTATTTCTATGTTTGCTTTTACTCCACTACATTCCTACTTTTTACTCCGTACATTTTCACCGACATCCAAAAGTACTCGTTACATATTAAATGCTTAGCAGGACAGGAAAATGGTCACATTTGCACACTTATCAAGAGAACATCCCTGGTCATCTACTGTGTTGCACTGAACACAAATGCTTTGTTGGTAAATTATGTCTGAGTGTTGCAGTGTGCCTCTGGCTATCCTCAAATTAAAAATATATTGTGCCGTCCGGTTTGCTTAATGTAATAATTGTTCTAATTTTCATACTTTATCTTTTGATATTTAAGTATATTTTCGCAACTACATTTGTCACTTATACTCTCTCTCCGGCCTCTACGTCGTCAGGCTGCTGATTCTCCCGCACACCTGTCACCATCGTCTCTCGCACCTGCGCCCCATGACACTCACCTGGACTCCATCACCACCTTGATTATCTTCCCTCTATCTGTCACTCACCTGGACTCCACCTCCTTGATTATCTTCCCTCTATCTGTCACTCACCTGGACTCCACCTCCTTGATTATCTTCCCTATATCTGTCACTCCTCTTGGTTCTTTCCTCAGGTGGCATTGACTCTGTTTTCATGTCGGTGCGTTGTTTGTGTTTTGTGTTCATTGTTTCTTTTATCTATTAAAACACTCCCTGAACTTGCTTCCTGACACTCAGCGCACTCGTTACAGAATAACGCCTCACCTAATGGAGGCATCAGTGAGTGTTTTTTTTTATTTTATTTTTGGGTCAGATTTATGACGTTGGGTCCGGGAACTGCTACAGGCTCTCCTGCCTCAGCCGGCTCGTCGGGCTTTCATGCCTTAGTCGGATCACCAGGCTCCCCTGCCTCAACCGAAACCTTGAGAGGAGTGATACACAGGAAGTGGTTGTTGTGATCAGCTCTCAGACATATGAGGATGGATATCGATTGTTCTCGAGTTAGTAGTTGGACTAATTGGTGTTCGGGACAGGAAGGACAGGAAGGACAATATTGAATGTTTACAGGAAGGGGCAGTAATGAATAGAAACCTACAGTAATTCATACAACATAATGTCATGTTGACCTGACCTGACCAGGTGAAAGGTCATATAGCATAATGTCATGATTACCAGGGGAAAGGTCATATAACATAATGTCATGTTGATCTGACCAGGGGAAAGGTCATATAACCAGGGGAAAGGTCATATAACATAATGTCATGGTGATCTGACCAGGGGAAAGGTCATATAACATAATGTCATGTTGACCAGGGGAAAGGTCATATAACATAATGTCATGTTGACCTGACCAGGGGAAAGGTCATATAACATAATGTCATGTTGATCTGACCAGGGGAAAGGTCATATAACATAATGTCATGTTGACCAGGGAAAGGTCATATAACATAATGTCATGTTGATCTGACCAGGGGAAAGGTCATACAACATAATGTCATGTTGACCAGGGGAAAGGTCATAACATAATGTCATGTTGATCTGACCAGGGGAAAGGTCATATAACATAATGTCATGTTGATCTGACCAGGGGAAAGGTCATGTAACATAATGTCATGTTGATCTGACCAGGGGAAAGGTCATATAACATAATGTCATGTTGACCAGGGGAAAGGTCATACAACCAGGGGAAAGGTCATATAACATAATGTAATGTTGACCAGGGGAAAGGTCATATAACATAATGTCATGTTGACCAGGGGAAAGGTCATACAACATAATGTCATGATTACCAGGTGAAAGGTCATATAACATAATGTCATGTTGACCTTACCAGGGGAAAGGTCATAACATAATGTCATGTTGACCTGACCTAACCAGGTGAAAGGTCATATAACATGTCATATAACCAGGGGAAAGGTCATACAACATAATGTCATGTTTACCAGGGGAAAGGTCATAACATAATGTCATGTTGACCTGACCTAACCAGGTGAAAGGTCATATAACATAATGTCATGATGACCTGGGAAAGGTCATACAACCAGGGGAAAGGTCATATAACATAATGTCATGTTGACCTGACCAGGGGAAAGGTCATAACATAATGTCATGTTGACCAGGGGAAAGGTCATATAACATAATGTCATGTTGACCTGACCAGGGGAAAGGTCATATAACATAATGTCATGTTGACCTGACCAGGGGAAAGGTCATATAACATAATGTCATGTTGACCAGGGGACAGGTCATATAACATAATGTCATGTTGACCAGGGGAAAGGTCATACAACCAGGGGAAAGGTCATATAACATAATGTCATGTTGACCAGGGGAAAGGTCATATAACATAATGTCATGTTGATCTGACCAGGGGAAAGGTCATATAACATAATGTCATGTTGACCAGGGGACAGGTCATATAACATAATGTCATGTTGACCAGGGGAAAGGTCATACAACCAGGGGAAAGGTCATATAACATAATGTCATGTTGACCAGGGGAAAGGTCATATAACATAATGTCATGTTGATCTGACCAGGGGAAAGGTCATATAACATAATGTCATGTTGATCTGACCAGGGGAAAGGTCATATAACATAATGTCATGTTGATCTGACCTGACCAGGGGAAAGGTCATATAACATAATGTCATGTAATCTGACCAGGGGAAAGGTCATATAACCAGGGGAAAGGTCAAATAACATAATGTCATGTTGATCTGACCAGGGGAAAGGTTATATAACATAATGTCATGTTGACCAGGGGAAAGGTCATATAACATAATGTCATGTTGATCTGACCAGGGGAAAGGTCATATAACATAATGTCATGTTGACCTGACCAGGGGAAAGGTCATATAACATAATGTCATGTTGACCAGGGGACAGGTCATATAACATAATGTCATGTTGACCTGACCAGGGGAAAGGTCATATAACATAATGTCATGTTGATCAGGAGAAAGTAGTTCCCCTCTATATAGCTTCTCTCTTTAAACTAGTTTGACATTACATTGTGTACACATGAATAATCTCAAGATGTTAACCTCTTTAGTGTTAGGAGATGAAACAGCTGGCTGGTGATGGGCAGGACCAGGATCCTTAGCTTAGTGATGAGCTTTGAGTGTACTATGGTGTTGAACGCTGAGCTGTAGTCAATGAATAGCATTCTCACATAGGTGTTCGTTTTGTCCAGGTGGAAAAGGGCAGTGTGGAGTGCAATAGAGATTGCATCATCTGTGGGTTTTGTTTGGGCGGTATGCAAATTGGAGTGGGTCTAGGGTTTCTGGGATAATGGTGTTGATGTGAGCCATGACCAGCCTTTCAAAGCACTTCATGGCTACGGACGTGAGTTCTACGGATCTGTAGTCATTTAGGCAGGTTGCCTTTGTGTTCTTGGGCACAGGGACTATGGTGGTCTGCTTGAAACATGTTGGTATTACAGACTCAATCAGGGACATGTTGAAAATGTCAGTGAAGACACCTGCCAGTTGGTAAGCACATTCCTGGAGCACACGTCCTGGTATTCCATCTGGCCCCGCAGCCTTGTGTATGTTGACCTGTTTAAAGGTCTTACTCATGTCGGCTACGGAGAGCGTGATCACACAGTCATCCGGAACAGCTGATACTCTCATGCATGCCTCAGTGTTGCTTGCCTTGAAGCGAGCATAGAAGTGATTTAGCTCGTCTGGTAGGCTCGTTTCACTGGGCAGCTCGCGGCTGTGCTTCCCTTTGTAAACCCTGCCACAAGTAATACCAGTCTGTTGTAACAAAAAGAAGCATAGAAAAGATGAAAAACATTGACATTTGTTAAATTGCTTAGTCTGACACGTTGTGGTTGCATGCAGCTGGGAGCTCACGGAATCAGTAGGCTGTTAAACACTCCAACAGGAAACAGAAGCAGGATCGGTCTTATTTCTGTAGATTTATAAAGCCAGGTGCATTTATTACCAGTTACGACTATTGATTATAGACCTAATTCAGTTGGGGTTTCCTCTCTCCTCAATTAAGACGAGGGCTGTTTTCTCCTCTCCTCACTCTGCTGCTGCCTCCACCACATTGTTCTCAACACCAATATGCTGGTTAACATTATGCACGTAGCAAGATTGAATTGGCACCTTTCCCAACGGCACACTGAAGATTATACTTCAGAAACGTAGACAGCAACCGATATCCAACGTAGGAGAAACTGCATTTGTTATACAATAATATTATATTGCTGCAAAATTATTTAAAAAAAAATAATGTAACCATATACAATTTCAGAATCTCATGTCTTAGAGTGATGGACTGTGCCATCTCCATGGCCTCCGCAATGGATTAGTCCACTTAGACAGGGTGAAGAATCAGACAGGTGTCTTGTGCACCATGGGAAACAAAATCAATTTGCTCGACGAAATACATTTTGGCCGACCAACAGCCTATCGACCAGTCGACCAACAGCCTATCAACCAGTCGACCAACAGCCTATCGACCAGTCAACTAAATGGGGTCGACCAACAACCTGTCGACCAGTCAACTAAATGGGCTCGACCAACAGCCTATCGACCAGTCAACTAAATGGGGTCGACCAACAACCTGTCGACCAGTAAACTAAATGGGCTCGACCAAAAGCCTATCGACCAGTCAACTAAATGGTGGACGACCAACAACCTGTCGACCAGTCAACTAAATGGTGGACGACCAACAACCTGTCGACCAGTCAACTAAATGGGCTCGACCAACAACCTGTCGATCAGTCAACTAAATGGGCTCGACCAACAACCTGTCGACCAGTCAACTAAATGGTGGACGACCAACAGCCTATAAACCAGTCGACCAACAGCCTATCGACCAGTCAACTAAATGGTGGACGACCAACAACCTGTCGACCAGTCTACTAAATGGGCTCGACCAACAACCTATCGACCAGTCTACTAAATGGGCTCGACCAACAACCTATCGACCAGTCTACTAAATGGGCTCGACCAACAACCTATCGACCAGTCAACTAAATGGTGGACGACCAACAACCTATCGACCAGTCAACTAAATGGGCTCGACCAACAACCTGTCGACCAGTCAACTAAATGGTGGACGACCAACAACCTATCGACCAGTCAACTAAATGGGCTCGACCAACAACCTGTCGACCAGTCAACTAAATGGTGGACGACCAACAACCTGTCGACCAGTCAACTAAATGGTGGACGACCAACAACCTGTTGACCAGTCAACTAAATGGGCTCGACCAACAACCTATCGACCAGTCAACTAAATGGGCTCGACCAACAGCCTATCAACCAGTCAACCAACAACCTATCGACCAGTCAACTAAATGGGCTCGACCAACAGCCTATCAACCAGTCGACCAACAGCCTATCGACCAGTCAACTAAATGGTGGACGACCAACAACCTGTTGACCAGTCAACTAAATGGGCTCGACCAACAACCTATCGACCAGTCAACTAAATGGGCTCGACCAACAGCCTATCAACCAGTCGACCAACAGCCTATCGACCAGTCAACTAAATGGTGGACGACCAACAGCCTATCGACCAGTCAACTAAATGGTGGACAACCAACAACCTATCGACCAGTCTACTAAATGGGCTCGACCAACAACCTGTCGACCAGTCAACTAAATGGTGGACGACCAACAACCTATCGACCAGTCTACTAAATGGGGGTCAACCAACAACCTATCGACCAGTCTACTAAATGGGGGTTGACCAACAACCTATCGACCAGTCTACTAAATGGGCTCGACCAACAACCTATTGACCAGTCAACTAAATGGTGGACAACCAACAACCTATCGACCAGTCTACTAAATTGGCTCGACCAACAACCTATCGACCAGTCAACTAAATGGGCTCGACCAACAGCCTATCGACCAGTCAACTAAATGGTGGACGACCAACAGCCTATCGACCAGTCAACTAAATGGGCTCGACCAACAACCTATCGACCAGTCAACTAAATGGGCTCGACCAACAGCCTATCGACCAGTCAACTAAACCTATCGACCAGTCAACTTTTTTTCTGCAGTAGTTTAGGACCTGAATTCATAGGCAGCAGTAGCAACAGGAGCCTTCCCACCAAGCCATGATTGACAAGTGTCTGTTGCCATAGCACCGGGAGGTGTAACCTGTTGAGTTATATTCAATAAGATGTTCCTCTGCCCTTAGTTCAGCCCCCTTCCTTCACCTATCTGATAGGACTGGATAATATGAAAGCAATATGGGCGGAAAATAGGTAGAACCACAACGGGGAGAGATTAAGTGAAGGAGGACAGATTGAAAGAAAATGAATATTGTCCCCTCATTTAAAATGTCATTACACAGTGTTGAAATGATGTGAAAATAGTTAAAGTACAAAAGGGAGAAAAAAATAAACATAAATATGGGTTGTATTTACAATGGTGTTTGTTCTTCACTGGTTGCCCTTTTCTTGTGGCAACAGGTCACAAATATTGCTGCTGTGATGGAACACTGTGGTATTTCACCCAGTAGATATGGGAGTTTATCAAAATTGGATTTGTTTTCGAATTCTCTCTCTCACTCACCCTCTATGTCACGGGCGTCCTCCTCTTCATCTGAAGAGGAGAGGCGAGAACGATCGGAGGACCAAAATGCGGCGTGGTTTGTGTTCATGATGAATATTTAATAAAAGAAAACACTGAATACAAACTATACAAAAACAATAAACAAATAACGACCGTGAAGCTATAAATGAGACCTGTGCTGAACACAAGCAACTAACATAGACAATCACCCACAAACAAACAGTGAAACCCAGGCTACCTAAGTATGATTCTCAATCAGAGACAACTAATGACACCTGCCTCTGATTGAGAACCATACTAGGCCGAAACATAGAAATCCCCCATTTCATAGAAAAACAAACATAGACTGCCCACCCCAACTCACGCCCTGACCATACTAATGACAAAACAAAGGAAATAAAGGTCAGAACGTGACACTCTATTCAATTCAAAGGGCTTAATTGGCATCGAAACGTGTTTACATTACCAAAGCAATTAAACAAAACGAAGACAAAAACAACCAGACATTAATTAACAGTGAACATTACACACACAAAACGTTTGAAGAGAATAACAACATTTATTATTATTAGAGTATAACACCATTTATATTATTAGTGGTTAAAAAAAAGTATTGTATTGTAGTGGGCAATAATATTTGAGATGTGTATATACAGTATATTATATACAGTTGAAGTCTGAAGTTTACATACACCTTAGCCAAATACATTTAAACTCAGTTTTTCACAATTCCTGGCATTTAATTGAATGGTCAGTTAGGATCACCACTTTATTTTAAGAATGTGAAATGTCAGAATAATAGTAGAGAGAATGATTTATTTCAGCTTTTTCTTTCATCACATTAACAGTGCGTCAGAAGTTTACATAAACTCACTTAGTATTTGGTAGCATTGTCTTTAAATTGTTGAACTTGGGTCAAACGTTTCAGGTAGCCTTCTACAAGCTTCCCACAATAGGTTGGGTGAATTTTGGCCCATTCCTCCTGACAGAGCTGGTGAAACTGAGTCAGGTTTGTAGGCCTCCTAGCTTGCACACGCTTTTTCAGTTCTACCCTCAAATTTTCTATAGGATTGAGGTCAGGGATTTGTGATGGCCACTCCAATACCTTGTATTTGTTGTCCTTAAGCCATTTTGCCACAACTTTGGAAGTATGCTTTGGGTCATTGTCCATTTGGAAGACCCTTTTGCGACTAAGCTTTAACTTCCTGACTGATGTCTTAAGATGTTGCTTCAATATATCCATATAATTTTCATCCCTCATGAAGCCATCTATTTTGTGAAGTGCACCTGTTCCTCATGCAGCAAAGCACCCTCACAACATGATGCTGCCACCCCCGGGCTTCACGGTTGGGATGGTGTTCTTCGGCTTGCAAGCCTCCCCCTTTTTCCTCCAAACAAAACGATGGTCATTATAGCCAAACAGTTCTAATTTTGTGTAGAGTGTAGAGAAGGCAGGGTAGTCTAGTGGTTAGAGTGTAGAGGCGTCAGGGTAGCCTAGTGGTTAGAGTGTAGAGGAGGTAGGTAGCCTAGTGGTTAGAGTGTAGAGGCGGCAGGGTAGCCTAGTGGTTAGAGTGTAGAGGCAGGTAGCCTAGTGGTTAGAGTGTTGAGGCAGGTAGCCTAGTGGTTAGAGTGTAGAGGCAGGTAGCCTAGTGGTTAGAGTGTAGAGGTAGTTAGCCTAGTGGTTAGAGTGTAGAGGCGGCAGGTAGCCTAGTGGTTAGAGTGTAGAGGCAGGTAGCCTAGTGGTTAGAGTGTAGAGGCAGGTAGCCTAGTGGTTAGAGTGTAGAGGTAGGTAGCCTAGTGGTTAGAGTGTAGAGGCGGCAGGTAGCCTAGTGGTTAGAGTGTAGAGGCGGCAGGGTAGCGTAGTGGTTAGAGTGTAGAGGCGGCAGGTAGCCTAGTGGTTAGAGTGTAGAGGAGGCAGGTAGCCTAGTGGTTAGAGTGTAGAGGTGGCAGGTAGTCTAGTGGTTAGAGTGTAGAGGAGTCAGGTAGCCTAGTGGTTAGAGTGTAGAGGCAGGTAGCCTAGTGGTTAGAGTGTAGAGGTGGTAGGTAGCCTAGTGGTTAGAGTGTAGAGGCGGCAGGTAGCCTAGTGGTTAGAGTGTGGAGGCGACAGGTAGCCTAGTGGTTAGAGTGTAGAGGAGGCAGGGTAGTCTAGTGGTTAGAGTGTAGAGGTGGTAGGTAGCCTAGTGGTTAGAGTGTAGAGGCAGGTAGCCTAGTGGTTAGAGTGTAGAGGCAGGTAGCCTAGTGGTTAGAGTGTAGAGGCAGGTAGCCTAGTGGTTAGAGTGTAGAGGCGGCAGGTAGCCTAGTGGTTAGAGTGTAGAGGTGGCAGGTAGCCTAGTGGTTAGAGTGTAGAGGCAGGTTAGCCTAGTGGTTAGAGTGTAGAAGTAGGTAGCCTAGTGGTTAGAGTGTAGAGGCGGGTTGCCTCGTGGTTAGAGTGTGGAGGCGACAGGTAGCCTAGTGGTTAGAGTGTAGAGGAGGCAGGGTAGCCTAGTGGTTAGAGTGTAGAGGCAGGTAGCCTAGTGGTTAGAGTGTGGAGGCGGCAGGTAGCCTAGTGGTTAGAGTGTGGAGGCGACAGGTAGCCTAGTGGTTAGAGTGTAGAGGAGTCAGGGTAGCCTAGTGGTTAGAGTGTAGAGGCAGGTAGCCTAGTGGTTAGATTGTAGAGGCGTTAGGTAGCCTAGTGGTTAGAGTGTAGAAGTAGGTAGCCTAGTGGTTAGAGTGTAGAGGCGGCAGGTAGCCTAGTGGTTAGAGTGTAGAGGCAGGTTGCCTCGTGGTTAGAGTGTGGAGGCGACAGGTAGCCTAGTGGTTAGAGTGTAGAGGAGGCAGGGTAGCCTAGTGGTTAGAGTGTAGAGGCAGGTAGCCTAGTGGTTAGAGTGTGGAGGCGGCAGGTAGCCTCGTGGTTAGAGTGTGGAGGCGACAGGTAGCCTAGTGGTTAGAGTGTAGAGGAGTCAGGGTAGCCTAGTGGTTAGAGTGTAGAGGCAGGTAGCCTAGTGGTTAGAGTGTAGAGGCGTTAGGTAGCCTAGTGGTTAGAGTGTAGAGGCAGGTAGCCTAGTGGTTAGAGTGTAGAGGCAGGTAGCCTAGTGGTTAGAGTGTAGAGGCGGCAGGTAGCCTAGTGGTTAGAGTGTAGAGGCAGGTAGCCTAGTGGTTAGAGTGTAGAGGCAGGTAGCCTAGTGGTTAGAGTGTAGAGGCAGGTAGCTTAGTGGTTAGAGTGTAGAGGTAGGTAGCCTAGTGGTTAGAGTGTAGAGGCGGCAGGTAGCCTAGTGGTTAGAGTGTAGAGGCAGGTAGCCTAGTGGTTAGAGTGTAGAGGCAGGTAGCCTAGTGGTTAGAGTGTAGAGGCGGCAGGTAGCCTAGTGGTTAGAGTGTAGAGGCAGGTAGCCTAGTGGTTAGAGTGTGGAGGCGGCAGGGTAGCCTAGTGGTTAGAGTGTAGAGGCGGCAGGGTAGCCTAGTGGTTAGAGTGTAGAGGAGGCAGGTAGCCTAGTGTTTAGAGTGTAGAGGCGGCAGGGTAGTCTAGTGGTTAGAGTGTAGAGGAGGCAGGGTAGCCTTGTGGTTTGAGTGTAGAGGTGGCAGGTTAGCCTAGTGGTTAGAGTGTGGAGGCGGCAGGGTAGCCTAGTGGTTAGAGTGTAGAGGAGTCAGGGTAGCCTAGTGGTTAGAGTGTAGAGGAGGCAGGTAGCCTAGTGGTTAGAGTGTAGAGGCAGGTAGCCTAGTGGTTAGAGTGTAGAAGTAGGTAGCCTAGTGGTTAGAGTGTAGAGGCGGCAGGTAGCCTAGTGGTTAGAGTGTAGAGGCAGGTTGCCTCGTGGTTAGAGTGTGGAGGCGACAGGTAGCCTAGTGGTTAGAGTGTAGAGGAGGCAGGGTAGCCTAGTGGTTAGAGTGTAGAGGCAGGTAGCCTAGTGGTTAGAGTGTGGAGGCGGCAGGTAGCCTAGTGGTTAGAGTGTGGAGGCGACAGGTAGCCTAGTGGTTAGAGTGTAGAGGAGTCAGGGTAGCCTAGTGGTTAGAGTGTAGAGGCAGGTAGCCTAGTGGTTAGAGTGTGGAGGCGGCAGGTAGCCTAGTGGTTAGAGTGTGGAGGCGACAGGTAGCCTAGTGGTTAGAGTGTAGAGGAGTCAGGGTAGCCTAGTGGTTAGAGTGTAGAGGCAGGTAGCCTAGTGGTTAGAGTGTAGAGGCGTTAGGTAGCCTAGTGGTTAGAGTGTAGAAGCAGGTAGCCTAGTGGTTAGAGTGTAGAGGTAGGTAGCCTAGTGGTTAGAGTGTAGAGGTGGCAGGTAGCCTAGTGGTTAGAGTGTAGAGGCAGGTAGCTTAGTGGTTAGAGTGTAGAGGCAGGTAGCCTAGTGGTTAGAGTGTAGAGGCGGCAGGTAGCCTAGTGGTTAGAGTGTAGAGGCAGGTAGCCTAGTGGTTAGAGTGTAGAGGCGGCAGGGTAGCCTAGTGGTTAGAGTGTAGAGGCGGCAGGGTAGCCTAGTGGTTAGAGTGTAGAGGAGGCAGGTAGCCTAGTGTTTAGAGTGTAGAGGCGGCAGGGTAGTCTAGCGGTTAGAGTGTATAGGAGGCAGGTAGCCTAGTGGTTAGAGTGTAGAGGAGGCAGGTAGCCTAGTGGTTAGAGTGTAGAGGTGGCAGGATAGCCTAGTGGTTAGAGTGTGGAGGCGGCAGGGTAGCCTAGTGGTTAGAGTGTAGAGGCGGCAGGTAGCCTAGTGGTTAGAGTGTAGAGGTGGCAGGTAGCCTAGTGGTTAGAGTGTAGAGGCAGGTAGCCTAGTGGTTAGAGTGTAGAAGTAGGTAGCCTAGTGGTTAGAGTGTAGAGGCGGCAGGTAGCCTAGTGGTTAGAGTGTAAAGGCAGGTTGCCTCGTGGTTAGAGTGTGGAGGCGACAGGTAGCCTAGTGGTTAGAGTGTAGAGGAGGCAGGGTAGCCTAGTGGTTAGAGTGTAGAGGCAGGTAGCCTAGTGGTTAGAGTGTGGAGGCGGCAGGTAGCCTAGTGGTTAGAGTGTGGAGGCGACAGGTAGCCTAGTGGTTAGAGTGTAGAGGAGTCAGGGTAGCCTAGTGGTTAGAGTGTAGAGGAGTCAGGGTAGCCTAGTGGTTAGAGTGTAGAGGCAGGTAGCCTAGTGGTTAGAGTGTAGAGGCGTTAGGTAGCCTAGTGGTTAGAGTGTAGAGGCAGGTAGCCTAGTGGTTAGAGTGTAGAGGCAGGTAGCCTAGTGGTTAGAGTGTAGAGGCAGGTAGCCTAGTGGTTAGAGTGTAGAGGCAGGTAGCTTAGTGGTTAGAGTGTAGAGGTAGGTAGCCTAGTGGTTAGAGTGTAGAGGCGGCAGGTAGGCTAGTGGTTAGAGTGTAGAGGCAGGTAGCCTAGTGGTTAGAGTGTAGAGGCAGGTAGCCTAGTGGTTAGAGTGTAGAGGCGGCAGGTAGCCTAGTGGTTAGAGTGTAGAGGCAGGTAGCCTAGTGGTTAGAGTGTGGAGGCGGCAGGGTAGCCTAGTGGTTAGAGTGTAGAGGCGGCAGGGTAGCCTAGTGTTTAGAGTGTAGAGGTGGCAGGGTAGTCTAGTGGTTAGAGTGTAGAGGAGGCAGGTAGCCTAGTGGTTAGAGTGTAGAGGCGGCAGGGTAGCCTAGTGGTTAGAGTGTGGAGGCGGCAGGGTAGCCTAGTGGTTAGAGTGTAGAGGCGGCAGGGTAGCCTAGTGGTTAAAGTGTAGAGGTGGCAGGGTAGCCTAGTGGTTAGAGTGTAGCGGTGTCAGGGTAGCCTTGTGGTTAGAGTGTAGAGGTGGCAGGGTAGCCTAGTGGTTAGAGTGTGGAGGCGGCAGGGTAGCCTAGTGGTTAGAGTGTAGAGGAGTCAGGGTAGCCTAGTGGTTAGAGTGTAGAGGAGGCAGGTAGCCTAGTGGTTAGAGTGTAGAGGCGGCAGGGTAGCCTAGTGGTTAGAGTGTGGAGGCGGCAGGGTAGCCTAGTGGTTAGAGTGTAGAGGCGGCAGTGTAGCCTAGTGGTTAAAGTGTAGAGGTGGCAGGGTAGCCTAGTGGTTAGAGTGTAGAGGTGGCAGGGTAGCCTTGTGGTTAGAGTGTAGAGGTGGCAGGGTAGCCTAGTGGTTAGAGCGTTGGACTAGTAACTGGAAGGTTGTGAGTTCAAATCCTCGTTCTGCCTCTGAACAGGCAGT
The DNA here is from genome assembly GCF_045791955.1 of Oncorhynchus clarkii lewisi. Classification (NCBI taxonomy): domain Eukaryota; kingdom Metazoa; phylum Chordata; class Actinopteri; order Salmoniformes; family Salmonidae; genus Oncorhynchus; species Oncorhynchus clarkii. The sequence continues at coordinate 81,705,245 of NC_092163.1, read as the reverse complement.
TAAACCCACTGTTCCTAGGCTGTCATTGAAAATAAGAGTTTGTTCTTAACTGCTTAGTTAAATACACGTAAAATATAATAACATTTACATTGAGCTGATTTCTGACGTGTTGTTCTTTCTATTTCTGTATTGTTTTAGTGATTCACCATAGTGAAGACGTAGACTCAGGTTTTCTAGGATTCTATATTTTTGCTCGGACAGGTTTCTCAATGTCTTTCTTAGTTTTTTTTGCATATTTCATCAAACCATTTGTCGTTGTTCTTCATTTTGTTAGGTTGTCTGCTTGGAATTCTTAGATTTGATAGGGAAGCTAAAAGGTATGTTTTCTAAAGTTTACACCTTCAATACTACAGTGAAATGTTTAGTCCAGGAAGTTGTCTAAAAGGGATTGAATTTGTTTTTGAGTTATGTCTGCTTTATACCAAATTAGCATACCGCCTGAGTCTCTTCACTGTGTAACACCTGGTAGTTTGGTGGATGCGACAACCAACTTTCTGTAATCTAGAGGACAACCAGTGGGTCCATCTCCTCTATACCATGTTTCTTGTAGGATGACAAAGCCTGTATTTCCGATTGCTTTGGGTTCCTGCTCTTTAGGCCAAAGGCAGATGACCTCAGACCTTGTATATTCCAGGATGAGATAGTAAAAGCTTTGTGTTCCATATTGTCTAGTGTTGTTTTCTTGTGGTTTCGGAACCTTTAGGTTTGAGCAGAGCATGCTGAGCAGGTGTATTAGTGGGCCTGTTGCTCCTCTCTGTCTCTCTGTCTCTCTGTCTCTCTGTCTCTCCCTCTGTCTCTCTCTCCCTCTGTCTCTGTCTCCCTCTGTCTCTGTCTCTCTCTCTCTCTCTCTCTCTCTCTCTCTCTCTCTCTCTCTCTCTCTCTCTCTCTCTCTGTCTCTCTCTCTCTCTCTCTCTCTCTGTCTCTCTCTCTCTCTCTCTCTCTCTGTCTGTCTGTATGTCTGTCTGTCTGTCTGTCTCTCTCTCTCTCTCTCTCTCTCTCTCTGTCTCTCTCTCTCTCTCTCTCTCTCTCTCTGTCTCTCTCTCTCTCTCTCTCTCTCTCTCTCTCTCTCTCAATTCAATTCAATTCAATTCAAGGGCTTTATTGGCATGGGAAACATGTGTTAACGTTGCCAAAGCAAGTGAGGTAGATAATATATAAACTGAATATATAAAGTGAAATAAACAATAAAATGAACAGTAAACATTACACATACAGAAGTTTCAAAACAATAAAGACATTACAAATGTCATATTATTTATATACAGTGTTTTAACAATGTACAAATGGTTAAAGGACACACGATAAAATAAATAAGCATAAATATGGGTTGTATTTACAATGGTGTTTGTTCTTCACTGGTTGCCCTTTTCTCGTGGCAACAGGAACACTGTGGAATTTCACCCAGTAGATATGGGAGTTTATCAAAATTGGATTTGTTTTCGAATTCTTTGTGGATCTGTGTAATCTGAGGGAAATATGTCTCTCTAATATGATCATACATTGGGAAGGAGGTTAGGAAGTGCATCTCAGTTTCCACCTCATTTTGTGGGCAGTGAGCACATAGCCTGTCTTCTCTTGAGAGCCATGTCTGCCTACGGCGGCCTTTCTCAATAGCAAGGCTATGCTCACTGAGTCTGTACATAGTCAAAGCTTTCCTTAATTTTGGATCAGTCACAGTGGTCAGGTATTCTGCCGCTGTGTACTCTCTGTGTAGGGCCAAATAGCATTCTAGTTTGCTCTGTTTTTTTGTTAATTCTTTCCAATGTGTCAAGTAATTATCTTTTTGTTTTCTCATGATTTGGTTGGGTCTAATTGTGTTGCTGTCGAGGGGCTCTGTGGGGTGTGTTTGTGAACAGAGCCCCAGGACCAGCTTGCTTAGGGGACTCTTCTCCAGGTTCATCTCTCTGTAGGTGATGGCTTTGTTATGGAAGGTTTGGGAATCGCTTCCTTTTAGGTGGTTATAGAGTTTAACAGCTCTTTTCTGGATTTTGATAATTAGTGGGTATCGGCCTAATTCTGCTCTGCATGCATTATTTGGTGTTCTACGTTGTACACGGAGGATATTTTTGCAGAATTCTGCGTACAGAGTCTCAATTTGGTGTTTGTCCCATTTTGTGAAGTCTTGGTTGGTGAGCGGACCCCAGACCTCACAACCATAAAGGGCAATGGGCTCTATGACTGATTCAAGTATTTTTAGCCAAATCCTAATTGGTATGTTGAAATGTATGTTTCTTTTGATGGCATAGAATGCCCTTCTTGCCTTGTCTCTCAGATCGTTCACAGCTTTGTGGAAGTTACCTGTGGCGCTGATGTTTAGGCCAAGGTATGTATAGTTTTTTGTGTGCTCTAGGGCAACAGTGTCTAGATTTAATTTGTATTTGTGGTCCTGGTGACTGGACCTTTTTTGGAACACCATTATTTTGGTCTTACTGAGATTTACTGTCAGGGCCCAGGTCTGACAGAATCTGTGCATAAGATCTGGGTGCTGCTGTAGGCCCTCCTTGGTTGGTGACAGAAGCACCAGATCATCGGCAAACAGCAGACATTTGACTTCGGATTCTAGCAGGGGGAGGCCGGGTGCTGCAGACTTTTCTAGTGCCCGCGCCAATTCGTTGATATATATGTTGAAGAGGGTGGGGCTTAAGCTGCATCCCTGTCTAACCCCACGACCCTGTGTGAAGAAATGTGTGTGTTTTTTGCCAATTTTAACCGCACACTTGTTGTTTGTGTACATGGATTTTATAATGTCGTATGTTTTACCCCCAACACCACTTTCCATCAGTTTGTATAGCAGACCCTCATGCCAGATTGAGTCGAAGGCTTTTTTGAAATCAACAAAGCATGAGAAGACTTTGCCTTTGTTTTGGTTTGTTTGGTTGTCAATTAGGGTGTGCAGGGTGAATACATGGTCTGTTGTACGGTAATTTGGTAAAAAGCCAATTTGACATTTGTTCAGTACATTGTTTTCATTGAGGAAATGTACGAGTCTGCTGTTAATAATAATGCAGAGGATTTTCCCAAGGTTACTGTTGACACATATTCCACGTTAGTTATTGGGGTCAAATTTGTCTCCACTTTTGTGGATTGGGGTGATCAGTCCTTGGTTCCAAATATTGGGGAAGATGCCAGAGCTAAGTATGATGTTAAAGAGTTTTAGTATAGCCAATTGGAATTTGTTGTCTGTATATTTGATCATTTCATTGAGGATACCATCAACACCACAGGCCTTTTTGGGTTGGAGGGTTTTTATTTTGTCCTGTAACTCATTCAATGTAATTGGATAATCCAGTGGGTTCTGGTAGTCTTTAATAGATGATTCTAAGATCTGTATTTGATCATGTATATGTTTTTGCTCTTTATTCTTTGTTCTTTGTCTCTCTCTCTGTCTCTCTCTCTCCCTCTGTCTCGTTCTCTCTCTGTCTCTCTCTCTCTGTCCCTCTCTGTCTCTCTCTCTCTCTCTGTCTCTCTGTCTCTCTCTGTCTCTCTCTCTCTCTCTCTGTCTCTCTGTCTCTCTGTCTCTCTCTCTCTCTCTCTCTCTCTCTCTCTCTCTCTCTCGCTCTCTGTCTCTCTGTCTTTCTCTTTTAACCAACATCTTTTTTTTCCTTCCCTCACCTCCAGTCGAGGGAAGCCATGGTAACGACGGCCTGTTGCCGGGGCAACCATTGCTTGAGCCGGACCAGCCAATCACTACTGGAGATTCTAGATGGGATTGTGATTATGTACAACCTAAGTGTTCATCAACAGCTCGTAAGAGGCTGTCTGTTCATTGTATGGGCTCCAACAAGGGAACCATTGTATTAGAAGTGCTCTGTAGATCAAGGTAGGAGGCAAAAATGTCTGTCCCAAATGACACCCAATTCCCAGTGCATTTCTCCACATTTCGCTACGTTACAGCCTTATTCTAAAATGGATTAAATTGTATTTTTCCTTTAATCAATCTACACACTATACCCCATAATGACATCACAATACCCCATAATGACATCACAATACCCCATAATGACATCACAGTACCCCATAATGACATTATAATACCCCATAACGACAAAGCAAAAACAGGTTATTAGTCATTTTAGCAAATTAAATATTACATTGACATAAGTATTCAGACCCTTTACTCAGTACTTTGTTGTAGCACCTTGTGCAGCGATTACAGCATCGAGTCTTCTTGGGTATGACACGACAAGCTTGGCACACCTGTATTTGTGGAGGTTCTCCCATTCTTCTCTGCAGATCTTGGGCTCTGGCAAGGCCACTCAAGGACATTCAGAGACTTGTCCCGAAGCCACTCCTGCGTTGTTTTGCCTGTGTGCTTAGTTGTTGTTGTCCTGTTGGAAGGTGAACCTTCGCCCCAGTCTGAGGTCCTGAGCGCTCTGGAGCAGGTTTTCATCAAGGATCCCTCTGTACTTTGGTCTGTTCAGTTTTCCCTCGTTGCTGACTAGTCTCCCAGTCCCTGCCGCTGAAAAATATACCCACAGCATGATGCTGCCACCACCATGCTTCTCCCTAGGGATGGTGCCAGGTTTCCTCCAGATGTGAAGCTTGGCATTTAGGCCAAAGAGTTTCATCAGACCAGAGAATCTTGTATCTCATGGTCTGAGAGTTCTTTAGGTGCCTTTCGGCTTCCGTCTGGCCACTCTAAAGGCCTGATGGGTGGAGTGCTGCAGAGATGGTTGTCCTTCTGGATAGTTCCAGAGCCCTGTAACCCGGCCCGGAGCCCTGTAACCCGGCCCAGAGCCCTGTAACCCGGCCCAGAGCACAGTAACCCAGCCCAGAGCCCTGCAACCCGGCCCGGAGCCCTGTAACCCGGCCCAGAACACAGTAACCCGGCCCAGAGCCCTGTAACCCGGCCCAGGGCCCTGTAACCCGGCCCAGAGCCCTGTAACCCGGCCCAGAGCACAGTAACCCAGCCCAGAGCCCTGCAACCCGGCCCAGAGCCCTGTAACCCGGCCCAGAGCACAGTAACCCGGCCCAGAGCCCTGTAACCTGGCACAGAGCACAGTAACCCGGCCCAGAGCCCTGTAACCCGGCCCAGAGCACAGTTACCCGGCCCAGAGCCCTGTAACCCGGCCCAGAGCACAGTAACCCGGCCCAGAGCCCTATAACCCGGCCCAGGGCCCTGTAACCCGGCCCAGAGCCCTGTAACCCAGCCCAGAGCACAGTAACCCAGCCCAGAGCCCTGAAGAACAGAAACAGATGCAGCACAGTGGAACAAATGTATATCTATTGACTATGTGATGTTGTCTGTAATCTCCCTGTCGTTTGTGTGTGTGCACGTGTGTGTGCACGTGTTTCCTATCCCCAGGCTATGAGGACACCCTGACTCAACTCGATGTTGTCCTCTCTAAGCACCCATGCATCGTCAGGACAGATCAGTGGGAGCCAATCAGAAACATATCCATCAAAATTATAAATCTATGGCCTTAATAACCATCGTATTATAAACCACACTATAAATCAATCACATTTATTAGTAGGGGCCCAGAGTTTTCCTGAACACATTACTGAAGAGAATCGACTTGACCACGAGGAACTCAGTTACTATGGCCTGGAGTTTTACCTGCTCACGTCACATGGTCAGAGAGGAATAACTCTGATTTATCGTCCGTTAGTCAGCACCTCATCTAAAATGGTCTTTATTTCTTTGCCTTTTTATTAGCTGACCGGTTTAGGTAAGAGGAATGACACGTTCATCTCTACACACAGCAACAACGTGTAAATGAGTCACCCTAGGTTGTATCCCAAATTGAGACTACGCGTTCATCTCTACACACAGCAACAACGTGTAAATGAGTCACCCTAGGTTGTATCCCAAATTGAGACTACGCGTTTATCTCTACACACAGCAACAACGTGTAAATGAGTCACCTTAGGTTGTATCCCAAATTGCACCACATTGCTTGAACAAAGCACCACACACACACACACACACACCGTCTCATCTGTCTGTACTGATGTCTACCCCAGCCTTATTACGTACAGCTGCATGACAAATTAAGGAAGCAGGATAAAGCTGCCCGGTAACACAAAGAGTCATTCCTTACCAGTTATTTTAATTGGAAATGTAGACCTAATATAGCTACCGGCCCTGCTATTCCTCAACACGATTCATTTCTTCATATAAACGGATAATTACATTTTTTTATTTTTTTTACAATTGAGCTCCAGCCAGACAGAGGGAAAGCAAGGAAATGTCTGTCTGCCCTTTTCCTTCCCCTTCATCTTCTAGTGGCTTGTGTTTTATAATCCTATTTAAAGTTGACCTGAGCGTAGCTTTCATTAGAAAGAAGGAGGTGTTGTTTCTGTTAAAGGAACTGTAATGTTCGGTGATTATTGTGGAAGAAAGAAGGTGGGTTTTTTATATTCAGGGTTCAGCACACTATGGGTTCAAAAACTATTTGAAATCTTTCAAATGCTTTGAGTGTTTGCTTTAGACCTGTCTGCTGGCCAGAGGGGTGGGGTTAGAGTTATGGAACTATTCTATTGGTCCATTAAGCCAGGCAAACACAATCAAGCCAAGGCAATGGATTGAAAATAATTTCAAATAGTATTTGAACCCAGGTCTGATATTCATTATTGATTTGTATCCTTGTGTTCTTCATGCTTGTTAGGCACTGTCTAATAGTCTAACAGTCTAACTGTAATCTAACCTGGTCTGACACTGTCTAATAGTCTAACAGTCTAACTGTAATCTACCTGGTCTGACACTGTCTAATAGTCTAACAGTCTAACTGTAATCTAACCTGGTCTGACACTGTCTAATAGTCTAACAGTCTAACTGTAATCTACATGGTCTGACACTGTCTAATAGTCTAACAGTCTAACGGTAATCTAACCTGGTCTGACACTGTCTAATAGTCTAACAGTCTAACGGTAATCTAACCTGGTCTGACACTGTCTAACAGTCTAACGGTAATCTAACCTGGTCTGACACTGTCTAATAGTCTAACAGTCTAACGGTAATCTAACCTGGTCTGACACTGTCTAATAGTCTAACAGTCTAACTGTAATCTAACCTGGTCTGACACTGTCTAATAGTCTAACAGTCTAACTGTAATCTAACCTGGTCTGACACTGTCTAATAGTCTAACAGTCTAACGGTATTCTAACCTGGTCTGACACTGTCTAATAGTCTAACAGTCTAACGGTATTCTAACCTGGTCTGACACTGAGAATAGACTAACAGTCTAACTGTAATCTAACCTGGTCTGACACTGTCTAATAGTCTAACAGTCTAACTGTAATCTAACCTGGTCTGACACTGTCTAATAGTCTAACAGTCTAACGGTATTCTAACCTGGTCTGACACTGAGAATAGACTAACAGTCTAACTGTAATCTAACCTGGTCTGACACTGTCTAATAGTCTAACAGTCTAACGGTAATCTAACCTGGTCTGACACTGTCTAATAGTCTAACAGTCTAACTGTAATCTAACCTGGTCTGACACTGTCTAATAGTCTAACAGTCTAACTGTAATCTAACCTGGTCTGACACTGTCTAATAGTCTAACAGTCTAACGGTAATCTAACCTGGTCTGACACTGTCTAATAGTCTAACAGTCTAACGGTAATCTAACCTGGTCTGACACTGTCTAATAGTCTAACAGTCTAACTGTAATCTAACCTGGTCTGACACTGTCTAATAGTCTAACAGTCTAACGGTAATCTACCTGGTCTGACACTGTCTAATAGTCTAACAGTCTAACTGTAATCTAACCTGGTCTGACACTGTCTAATAGTCTAACAGTCTAACTGTAATCTACCTGGTCTGACACTGTCTAATAGTCTAACAGTCTAACTGTAATCTAACCTGGTCTGACACTGTCTAATAGTCTAACAGTCTAACTGTAATCTAACCTGGTCTGACACTGTCTAATAGTCTAACAGTCTAACTGTAATCTAACCTGGTCTGACACTGTCTAACAGTCTGACAGTCTAACGGTAATCTAACCTGGTCTGACACTGTCTAATAGTCTAACAGTCTAACGGTAATCTACCTGGTCTGACACTGTCTAATAGTCTAACAGTCTAACTGTAATCTAACCTGGTCTGACACTGTCTAATAGTCTAACAGTCTAACGGTATTCTAACCTGGTCTGACACTGTCTAATAGTCTAACAGTCTAACGGTATTCTAACCTGGTCTGACACTGAGAATAGACTAACAGTCCAACTGTAATCTAACCTGGTCTGACACTGAGAATAGTATGTCTTAGTATGTATCACAAATGGCACCCTTTTCCCCAAATAGGGCACTACGTTTGACCAGAGCCCATAGGCATTCACTTTTATGACACGCTATTTTTTAAATCAAATCGATTGAATTGAAAAAATAAAAAATACAGATACGCTTTAACTTGTAATGAAAAACTACTTTCTGACAAAAGTAGGAACGTATATTATCTGAAAATGTAGCTAGCTAGACTCTCTTACCCGTATATATGGATAAATGCTTCTCCCACTCTGTCGCAGATGTAATGGTTGTCCTTAGCTTGAAGATGTAATCCGGAGAAAGATGCAATTTGCAATCAAATACAAGAATCTCCAGCTCCTTAGCTATCATACTTTGCTTCCACCGGGCATTCCACTTATTTCAAAACTCGGTCCTGCAGAAAGTGGAGAGCATTAGCAGCACTTTAGCAGTTATTCATCATCTTTAAAGAAAGCTGCGTTAGATTACCTATACATACTGACCAGTTCATATTATAGACAGAGGCATGCTACATGGCCAATCCGAACTCAACTCTTGGCATGCCCAGCCCACCCATTATCTCAGCCAATCATGGCTAGCGGGAAGGTTCCTGTCTTTTTCTGTGGCTAAACCAACTAGGCTCGTAATTGAACCATTTTATTCATATTTACAGATGACATACACGTTTGTTATTAAGGCACATGAAAGTTCACATGTTCCAGGGAGCCTTTAGGCTAAAAACATTTACATTCAAATGACTCTCCTGTGAAGTAATGAAGCGCGACGTACACCTAGTTTCCTGGAACTAATGACTCTCCTGTGAAGTAATGAAGTGCGACGTACACCTAGTTTCCTGGAACGAATGACTCTCCTGTGAAGTAATGAAGCGCAACGTACACCTAGTTTCCTGGAACGAATGACTCTCCTGTGAAGTAATGAAGCGCGACGTACACCTAGTTTCCTGGAACGAATGACTCTCCTGTGAAGTAATGAAGCACGACGTACACCTAGTTTCCTGGAACTAATGAATCTCCTGTGAAGTAATGAAGTGCGACGTACACCTAGTTTCCTGGAACGAATGACTCTCCTGTGAAGTAATGAAGCGCGACGTACACCTAGTTTCCTGGAACGAATGACTCTCCTGTGAAGTAATGAAGCGCGACGTACACCTAGTTTCCTGGAACGAATGACTCTCCTGTGAAGTAATGAAGCGCGACGTACACCTAGTTTCCTGCAACGAATGACTCTCCTGTGAAGTAATGAAGCGCGACGTACACCTAGTTTCCTGGAACGAATGACTCTCCTGTGCAGTAATGAAGCGTGACGTACACCTAGTTTCCTGGAACGAATGACTCTCCTGTGAAGTAATGAAGCGCGACGTACACCTAGTTTCCTGGAACGAATGACTCTCCTGTGAAGTAATGAAGCGCGACGTACACCTAGTTTCCTGGAACGAATGACTCTCCTGTGAAGTAATGAAGCGCGACGTACACCTAGTTTCCTTGAACGAATGACTCTCCTGTGCAGTAATGAAGCGTGACGTACACCTAGTTTCCTGGAACGAATGACTCTCCTGTGAAGTAATGAAGCGCGACGTACACCTAGTTTCCTGGAACGAATGACTCTCCTGTGAAGTAATGAAGCGCGACGTACACCTAGTTTCCTGGAACGAATGACTCTCCTGTGAAGTAATGAAGCGCGACGTACACCTAGTTTCCTGGAACGAATGACTCTCCTGTGAAGTAATGAAGCGCGACGTACACCTAGTTTCCTGGAACGAATGACTCTCCTGTGAAGTAATGAAGCGCGACGTACACCTAGTTTCCTGGAACGAATGACTCTCCTGTGAAGTAATGAAGCACGACGTACACCTAGTTTCCTGGAACGAATGACTCTCCTGTGAAGTAATGAAGCGCGACGTACACCTAGTTTCCTGGAACGAATGACTCTCCTGTGAAGTAATGAAGCGCGACGTACACCTAGTTTCCTTGAACGAATGACTCTCCTGTGAAGTAATGAAGCGCGACGTACACCTAGTTTCCTGGAACGAATGACTCTCCTGTGAAGTAATGAAGCGCGACGTACAACTAGTTTCCTGGAACGAATGACTCTCCTGTGAAGTAATGAAGCGCGACGTACACCTAGTTTCCTTGAACGAATGACTCTCCTGTGCAGTAATGAAGCGTGACGTACACCTAGTTTCCTGGAACGAATGACTCTCCTGTGAAGTAATGAAGCGCGACGTACACCTAGTTTCCTGGAACGAATGACTCTCCTGTGAAGTAATGAAGCGCGACGTACACCTAGTTTCCTGGAACGAATGACTCTCCTGTGAAGTAATGAAGCGCGTCGTACACCTAGTTTCCTGGAACGAATGACTCTCCTGTGAAGTAATGAAGCACGACGTACACCTAGTTTCCTGGAACGAATGACTCTCCTGTGAAGTAATGAAGCACGACGTACACCTAGTTTCCTGGAACGAATGACTCTCCTGTGCAGTAATGAAGCGTGACGTACACCTAGTATCCTGGAACGAATGACTCTCCTGTGAAGTAATGAAGCGCGACGTACACCTAGTTTCCTGGAACGAATGACTCTCCTGTGAAGTAATGAAGCGCGACGTACACCTAGTTTCCTGGAACGAATGACTCTCCTGTGAAGTAATGAAGCGCGACGTACACCTAGTTTCCTGGAACGAATGACTCTCCTGTGAAGTAATGAAGCGCGACGTACACCTAGTTTCCTGGAACGAATGACTCTCCTGTGAAGTAATGAAGCGCGTCGTACACCTAGTTTCCTGGAACGAATGACTCTCCTGTGAAGTAATGAAGCACGACGTACACCTAGTTTCCTGGAACGAATGACTCTCCTGTGAAGTAATGAAGCACGACGTACACCTAGTTTCCTGGAACGAATGACTCTCCTGTGCAGTAATGAAGCGTGACGTACACCTAGTATCCTGGAACGAATGACTCTCCTGTGAAGTAATGAAGCGCGACGTACACCTAGTTTCCTGGAACGAATGACTCTCCTGTGAAGTAATGAAGCGCGACGTACACCTAGTTTCCTGGAACGAATGACTCTCCTGTGAAGTAATGAAGTGCGACGTACACCTAGTTTCCTGGAACGAATGACTCTCCTGTGAAGTAATGAAGCGCGACGTACACCTAGTTTCCTGGAACGAATGACTCTCCTGTGAAGTAATGAAGCGCGACGTACACCTAGTTTCCTGGAACGAGTCACAGGGAGAAGGGTGCCATTTGGGATGAACTTAACTCTGTTGGTAAGATACACGTATCAGTATTCCTAAATAACATATGTGAGGTAATGTAATATCTTCAGTGTTAATCATTATTCTCAGACCCTGTATGTGTTCAAATACTTTGTTATCAGAGACACATGAGCCTGGTAAAATGAAATGCACTAAATAGGGAATAGGGTGCTATGGGCCCTGGTTCAATGCAATGCACTAAATAGGGAATAGGGTGCTATGGGCCCTGGTTCAATGCAATGCACTAAATAGGGAATAGGGTGCTATGGGCCCTGGTTCAATGCAATGCACTAAATAGGGAATAGGGTGCTATGGGCCCTGGTTCAATGCAATGCACTAAATAGGGAATATGGTGCTATGGGCCCTGGTTCAATGCAATGCACTAAATAGGGAATAGGGTGCTATGGGCCCTGGTTCAATGCAATGCACTAAATAGGGAATAGGGTGCTATGGGCCCTGGTTCAATGCAATGCACTAATAGGGAATAGGGTGCTATGGGCCCTGGTTCAATGCAATGCACTAAATAGGGAATAGGGTGCTATGGGCCCTGGTTCAATGCAATGCACTAAATAGGGAATAGGGAATAATCCTCGCCCAGATCTATATCTCCTAGTCCTCTCCTAGTCCTCTCCTAGTCTTACCTCTCCTAGCCCTCTCCTAGTCCCACCTCTCCTAGTCCTCTCCTAGTCCCACCTCTCCTAGTCCTACCTCTCCTAGTCCTCTCCTAGTCCTCTCCCAGTCCTCTCCTAGTCTTACCTCTCCTTGTCCTACCTCTCCTAGTCTTACCTCTCCAAGTCCTCTCCTAGTCTTACCTCTCCTAGTCCTCTCCTAGTCCTACCTCTCCTAGTCCCACCTCTCCTAGTCCTCTCCTAGTCCAACCACTCCTAGTCCTACCTCTCCTAGTCCAACCACTCCTAGTCCTACATCTCCTAGTCCTACATATCCTAGTCTTACCTCTGCTAGTCCTCTCCTAGTCCTCTCCTAGTCCTCTCCTAGTCTTACCTCTCCTAGTCCTACCTCTCCTAGTCCTACCTCTCCTAGTCCAACCACTCCTAGTCCAACCACTCCTAGTCCTACCTCTCCTAGTCCAACCACTCCTAGTCCTACATCTCCTAGTCCAACCACTCCTAGTCCTACCTCTCCTAGTCCAACCACTCCTAGTCCTACCTCTCCTAGCCCAACCACTCCTAGTCCTACATCTCCTAGTCCTACCTCTCCTAGTCCTACCTCTCCTAGTCCAACCACTCCTAGTCCAACCACTCCTAGTCCTACCTCTCCTAGTCCTACCTCTCCTAGTCCTTCCTCTTATAGTCCTCTCCTAGTCCTCTCCTAGTCCTACCTCTCCTAGTCTTACCTCTCCTAGTCCTACCTCTCCTAGTCTTACCTCTCCTAGTCCTACCTCTCCTAATCCTCTCCTAGTCCTACCTCTCCTAATCCTCTCCTAGTCCTACCTCTCCTAATCCTCTCCTAGTCCTACCTCTCCTAATCCTCTCCTAGTCCTACCTCTCCTAGTCCTACCTCTCCTAGTCCAACCACTCCTAGTCCTACCTCTCATAGTCCTACCTCTCCTAGTCCTACCTCTCCTAGTCCTACCTCTCCTAGTTCTACCTCTCCTAGTCCTACCTTTCCTAGTTCTACCTCAACTAATCCTCTCCTAGTCTTACCTCTCCTAGTCCTACCTCTCATAGTCCTCTCCTAGTCTTACCTCTCCTAGTCCTACCTCTCAAAGTCTTACCTCTCCTAGTCTTACCTCTCCTAGTCCTACCTCTCCTAGTCCTACCTCTCCTAGTCCTCTCCTAGTCCTACCTCTCCTAGTCCTCTCCTAGTATTACCTCACCTAGTCCTACCTCTCCTAGTCCTACCTCTCCTAATCTTACCTCTCCTAGTCTTACCTCTCCGAGTCTTACCTCTCCTAGTCTTACCTCTCCTAGTCCTTCCTCTCCTAGTCTTACTTCTCCTAGTCTTACCTCTCCTAGTCCTACCTCTCCCAGTCTTACCTCTCCTAGTCCTACCTCTCCCAAGTCTTACCTCTCCTAGTCCTCTCCTAGTAGTACCTCTCCTAGTCCTTCCTCTCCTAGTCTATCTCCTAATCTTACCTCTCCTAGTCCTACCTCTCCCAGTCTTACCTCTCCTAGTCCTACCTCTGCCAGTCTTACCTCTCCTAGTCCTCTCCTAGTCTTACCTCTCCTAGTCCTACCTCTCCCAGTCTTACCTCTCCTAGTCCTACCTCTCCCAGTCTTACCTCTACTAGTCCTCTCCTAGTAGTACCTCTCCTAGTCTTACCTCTCCTAGTCTTACCTCTCCTAGTCCTACCTCTCCCAGTCTTACCTCTCCTAGTCCTCTCCTAGTAGTACCTCTCCTAGTCTTACCTCTCCTAGTCTTACCTCTCCTAGTCCTACCTCTCCTAGTCCTACCTCTCCTAGTCCTACCTCTCCTAGTCTTACCTCTCCTAGTCCTACCTCTCCTAGTCTTCTCCTAGTCTTACCGCTAGTAGTACCTCTCCTAGTCCTACCTCTCCTAGTCTTACCTCTCCTAGTCCTACCTCTCCTAGTCCTACCTCTCCTAGTCTTACCTCTCCTAGTCCTCTCCTAGTCTTCTCCTAGTCTTACCTCTCCTAGTCCTACCTCTCCTAGTCTTACCTCTCCTAGTCCTGCCTCTCTTAGTCCTACCTCTCTTATTCCTACCTCTCCTAGTCCTCTCCTAGTCCTACCTCTCCTAATCCAACCTCTCCTAGTCCTACCTCTTTTAGTCCTCTCCTAGTCCTACCTCTCCTAGTCCTCTGCTAGTAGTACCTCTGCTAGTCTTACCTCTCCTAGTCTTACCTCTCCTAGTCTTACCTCTCCTAGTCCTACCTCTCCTAGTCCTCTCCTAGTTCTACCTCTCCTAGTCCTACCTTTCCTAGTCTTACCTCTCCTAGTCTTCTCCTAGTCCCACCTCTCCTAGTATTACCTCTCCTAGTCTTACTTCTCCTAGTCTTACCTCTCCTAGTCTTACCTCTCCCAGTCTTACCTCTCCTAGTCCTCTCCTAGTATTACCTCTCCTAGACTTACCTCTCCTAGTCCTACCTCTCCTAGTCCTACCTCTCCCAGTCTTAACTCTCCTAGACCTCTCCTAGTCCTACCTCTCCTAGTGCTCTCCTAGTTCTACCTCTCATAGTCCTACCTTTCTTAGTCTTACCTCTCCTAGTCCTCTTCTAGCCTTACCTCTCCTAGTCTTACCTCTCCTAGTCCTCTCCTAGTCTTACCTCTCCTAGTCTTACCTCTCCTAGTCCTTATTCTTCTAGTCCTCTCCTAGTCCTATCTCTCCTAGTCTTACCTCTCCTAGTCTTTCCTCTTCTAGTCCTCTCCTAGTCCTACCTCTCCTAGTCCTCTCCTAGTCCTATCTCTCCCAGTCTTACCTCTCCTAGTCCTTCCTCTTCTAGTCTTCTCCTAGTCCTACCTCTCCTAGTCCTCTCCTAGTCCTACCTCTCCTAGTCTTACCTCTCCTAGTCCTATCTCTCCTAGTCCTACCTCTCCTAGTCCTACCTCTCATAGTCTTCTCCTTGTCCTACATCTCCTAGTCTTACCTCTCCTAGTCTTCTCCTAGTCTTACCTCTCCGAGTCTTACCTCTCCTTGTCCTTCCTCTCCTAGTCTTACCTCTCTTAGTCTTCTCCTAGTCTTACCTCTCCTAGTCTTATCTCTCCTAGTCTTACATCTCCTAGTCCTACCTCTCCTAGTCCTCTCCTAGTCCTACCTCTCCTAGTCCTCTCCTGGTCCTACCTCTTCTAGTCCAACCTCTCCTAGTCCTACCTCTCCTAGTTCTACCTCTCCTTGTCCTACCTTTCCTAGTTCTACCTCTCCTAATCCTCTCCTAGTCTTACCTCTCCTAGTCCAACCTCTCCTAGTCCTCTCCTAGTCTTACCTCTCCTAGTCCTACCTCTCAAAGTCTTACCTCTCCTAGTCTTACCTCTCATAGTCCTACCTCTCCTAGTCCTCTCCTAGTCCTACCTCTTCTAGTCCTCTCCTAGTATTACCTCGCCTAGTCCTACCTCTCCTAGTCCTACCTCTCCTAATCTTACCTCTCCTAGTCTTACCTCTCCGAGTCTTACCTCTCCTATTCTTACCTCTCCTAGTCTTACCTCTGATAGTCCTTCCTCTCCTAGTCTTACTTGTCCTAGTCTTACCTCTCCTAGTCCTACCTCTCCCAGTCATACCTCTCCTAGTCCTAACTCTCCCAGTCTTACCTCTCATAGTCCTCTCCTAGTAGTACCTCTCCTAGTCCTTCCTCTCCTAGTCTTACGTCTCCTAATCGTACCTCTCCTAGTCCTACCTCTCCCAGTCTTACCTCTCCTAGTCCTACCTCTGCCAGTCTTACCTCTCCTAGTCCTCTCCTAGTCTTACCTCTCCTAGTCCTACCTCTCCCAGTCTTACCTCTCCTAGTCCTACCTCTCCAGTCTTACCTCTCCTAGTCCTCTCCTAGTAGTACCTCTCCTAGTCTTACCTCTCCTAGTCTTACCTCTCATAGTCCTACCTCTCCTAGTCTTACCTCTTCTAGTCCTACCTCTCCTAGTCCTACCTCTCCTAGTCTTACCTCTCCTAGTCCTCTCCTAGTCTTACCTCTCCTAGTCTTACCTCTCCTAGTCCTTCCTCTTCTAGTCCTCTCCTAGTCCTATCTCTCCTAGTCTTACCTCTCCTAGTCCTTCCTCTTCTAGTCCTCTCCTAGTCCTACCTCTCCTAGTCCTCTCCTAGTCCTATCTCTCCCAGTCTTACCTCTCCTAGTCCTTCCTCTTCTAGTCCTCTCCTAGTCCTACCTCTCCTAGTCCTCTCCTAGTCCTACCTCTCCTAGTCTTACCTCTCCTAGTCCTATCTCTCCTAGTCCTACCTCTAATAGTCCTACCTCTCCTAGTCTTCTCCTTGTCCTACATCTCCTAGTCTTACCTCTCCTAGTCTTCTCCTAGTCTTACCTCTCCCAGTCTTACCTCTCCTTGTCCTACCTCTCCTAGTCTTACCTCTCCTAGTCTTCTCCTAGTCTTACCTCTCCTAGTCTTATCTCTCCTAGTCTTACATCTCCTAGTCCTACCTCTCCTAGTCCACTCCTAGTCCTACCTCTCCTAGTCCTCTCCTAGTCCTACCTCTTCTAGTCCAACCTCTCCTAGTCCTACCTCTCATAGTTCTACCTCTCCTAGTCCTACCTTTCCTAGTTCTACCTCTCCTAATCCTCTCCTAGTTTTACCTCTCCTAGTCCTACCTCTCCTAGTCCTCTCCTAGTCATACCTCTCCTTGTCCTACCTCTCAAAGTCTTACCTCTCCTAGTCTTACCTCTCCTAGTCCTACCTCTCCTAGTCCTCTCCTAGTCCTACCTCTTCTAGTCCTCTCCTAGTATTACCTCGCCTAGTCCTACCTCTCCTAGTCCTACCTCTCCTAATCTTACCTCTCCTAGTCTTACCTATCTGAGTCTTACCTCTCCTAGTCTTACCTCTCCTAGTCTTACCTCTGATAGTCCTTCCTCTCCTAGTCTTACTTGTCCTAGTCTTACCTCTCCTAGTCCTACCTCTCCCAGTCATACCTCTCCTAGTCCTAACTCTCCCAGTCTTACCTCTCCTAGTCCTCTCCTAGTAGTTCCTCTCCTAGTCCTTCCTCTCCTAGTCTTACTTCTCCTAATCTTACCTCTCCTAGTCCTACCTCTCCCAGTCTTACCTCTCCTAGTCCTACCTCTGCCAGTCTTACCTCTCCTAGTCCTCTCCTAGTCTTACCTCTCCTAGTCCTACCTCTCCCAGTCTTACCTCTCCTAGTCCTACCTCTCCCAGTCTTACCTCTACTAGTCCTCTCCTAGTAGTACCTCTCCTAGTCTTACCTCTCCTAGTCTTACCTCTTCTAGTTCTACCTCTCCCAGTCTTACCTCTCCTAGTCCTCTCCTAGTAGTACCTCTCCTAGTCTTACCTCTCCTAGTCTTACCTCTCATAGTCCTACCTCTCCTAGTCTTACCTCTCCTAGTCCTACCTCTCCTAGTCATACCTCTCCTAGTCTTCTCCTAGTCTTACCTCTCCTAGTCCTCTCCTAGTAGTACCTCTCCTAGTCCTACCTCTCCTAGTCTTACCTCTCCTAGTCCTACCTCTCCTAGTCTTACCTCTCCTAGTCCTCTCCTAGTCTTCTCCTAGTCTTACCTCTCCTAGTCCTACCTCTCCTAGTCTTACCTCTCCTAGTCCTGCCTCTCTTAGTCCTACCTCTCATAGTCCCACCTCTCCTAGTCCTCTCCTAGTCCTACCTCTCCTAATCCTACCTCTCCTAGTCCTACCTCTTTTAGTCCTCTCCTAGTCCTACCTCTCCTAGTCCTCTGCTAGTAGTACCTCTGCTAGTCTTACCTCTCCTAGTCTCACCTCTCCTAGTCTTACCTCTCCTAGTCCTACCTCTCCTAGTTCTACCTCTCCTAGTCCTACCTTTCCTAGTCTTACCTCTCCTAGTCTTCTCCTAGTCCCACCTCTCCTAGTCTTACCTCTCCTAGTCTTACCTCTCCCAGTCTTACCTCTCCTAGTCCTCTCCTAGTATTACCTCTCCTAGACTTACCTCTCCTAGTCCTACCTCTCCTAGTCCTACCTCTCCCAGTCTTACCTCTCCTAGTCCTCTCCTAGTCCTACCTCTCCTAGTCCTCTCCTAGTTCTACCTCTCATAGTCCTACCTTTCCTAGTCTTACCTCTCCTAGTCCTCTTCTAGCCTTACCTCCCCTAGTCTTACCTCTCCTAGTCCTCGCCTAGTCTTACCTCTCCTAGTCTTACCTCTCCTAGTCCTTCCTCTTCTAGTCCTCTCCTAGTCCCATCTCTCCTAGTCTTACCTCTCCTAGTCCTTCCTCTTATAGTCCTCTCCTAGTCCTCTCCTAGTCCTATCTCTCCCAGTCTTACCTCTCCTAGTCCTTCCTCTTCTAGTCCTCTCCTAGTCCTACCTCTCCTAGTCCTCTCCTAGTCCTACCTCTCCTAGTCTTACCTCTCCTAGTCCTATCTCTCCTAGTCCTACCTCTCCCAGTCCTACCTCTCATAGTCTTCTCCTTGTCCTACATCTCATAGTCTTAACTCTTCTAGTCTTCTCCTAGTCTTACCTCTCCCAGTCTTACCTCTCCTTGTCCTACCTCTCCTAGTCTTACCTCTCCTAGTCTTCTCCTAGTCTTACCTCTCCTAGTTTTATCTCTCCTAGTCTTACCTCTCCTAGTCCTACCTCTCCTAGTCCTCTCCTAGTCCTACCTCTCCTAGTCCTCTCCTAGTCTTACCTATCCTAGTCCTACCTCTCCTAGTCCTACCTCTCCTAGTCTTACCTCTCCCAGTCCTACCTCTCCTAGTCTTACCTCTCCTAGTTCTACCTCTCCCAGTCTTACCTCTCCTAGTCCTCTCCTAGCCTTACCTCTCCTAGTCTTACCTCTCGTTGTCCTCTCCTTGTCTTACTTCTCCTAGTCTTACCTCTCCTAGTCTTACCTCTCCTAGTCCTTCCTCTCCTAGTCCTCTCCTAGTCTTATCTCTCCTATTTCTACCTCTCATAGTCCTTCCTCTCCTAGTCGTATCTCTCCTAGTCCTACCTCTCCTAGTCTTACCTCTCCTAGTCTTCTCCTAGTCCTACCTCTCCTAGTCTTACCTCTCCTAGTCTTACCTCTCCTAGTCTTCTCCTAGTCCCACCTCTCCTAGTCCTACCTTCCTATTCCTTTCTCTCCTAGTCCTACCTCTCATAGTCCTACCTCTCCTAGTCTTACCTCACCTAGTCTTCTCCTAGTCCTACCTCTCCTAGTCCTACCTCTCCTAGTCTTACCTTTCCTAGTCTTCTCCTAGTCCTACCTCTCCTAGTCTTACCTCTCCTAGTCTTCTCCTAGTCCCACCTCTCCTAGTCCTCTCCCAGTCCCAGGGCTCACAACAAATAGGCTACCTTGATGGCTCAGAAACTACATAGTGGTCGGAGGATAAAAACAAAGAGTGAAATGAGGACAGAGGAATAAGGAACAGCTCTGAATTAAACATTTCACCAGAATTAAATTCTGCTGTCTGTTTAACGTAGTCTGTATTTTAATGTTGAATTTGTGTGTGTTTGTGTGTGTGTGGTATGTGTGTGTGTGTGTTTGTGTGTGTTTGTGTTTGTTTGTTTCTTTCCCCGTAGACCCCGTGCAGGATATGGACATTCATTTGTGTTACCCACAATCCCTCAGGAGTGTAGAGAGAATACCAGAGGAAGAGTGAGTACTGTCTCTGTTTGTTTGTGTATTTTGTGTGTGTTCTTTCCTCAAGCTCTACTTATCAGACCAAAAATAGAGCACAGCACCAGATGTCATTTCCTGTCTCTTATTTTCAGCAACCTGTATATATCTTCCAAGCTACGTCTTCTACTTTGTGAAACTACCAGCTCTATTATGTAGCAAATATGTGAATGAACAATTGACCCTTCGTCAAACCCACCCCCTTTTGGTAACAGGAATGACAGAGTCCATCCAAATCATCTCGGCTCCTGGACTCATTTCAAGGCAGCGTTGAAACAATGACCCCAAGACCAGCTCAGTTAATCCCTACAGCTGTGACAATGAGTCGTCATAATGCTGCATCAAATGTACATTATCCTAAGGGGTGTTGGCAGACACAATGGAAGTAACTTAAATGTATGTCTGCCTAATTTCCCTGTTAATCCTACAGCTACGGTATGCAGTACTCATGGAGGGTACGTACTCTTAACACCACAGCGCCCCCCCCCCCCCGAAAACCCTCTTCTCCTTCTACCACTGACGTTGATGATAACTACTTCATCGGGGGAAAATGTTCCTGCTACAACAGAGACATGTGGTTGTCTCTTTCTTTTAAGATGACGATGCATAATTGCATAGTAATATGATGATAGTAATAAGAATAAGAATAATTGTAAGATTGCTCTGGATAAGAATGTCTGCTAAATTACTAAAATGTCTACACACACACACACACACACACACACACACACACACACACACACACACACACACACACACACACATACACACACACACACACACACACACATACACACACACACACGCACATCTAATCAAAATCAAATAACATTTTATTTGTCACATGCTTTGTAAACAACAGGTGTGGACTAACAGTGATGTTAACTTATAGGCCCCAGCAATGCAGAGAGAAAGACAATAGAGAAATCAAAGATACAACACTTAATAATACAAGTTATAATAAATATACAATGATTAACGATAACTAGGCTCTATACACGGGGTACCAGTACAGAGTGGATGTGCAGGGGTACGAGGTAATGGAGGTAGATATGTACATTATAACTAGGCCCTATACACGGGGTACCAGTACAGAGTGGATGTGCAGGGGTATGAGGTAGATATGTACATTATAACTAGGCCCTATACACGGGGTACCAGTACAGAGTGGATGTGCAGGGGTACGAGGTAATGGAGGTAGATATGTACATTATAACTAGGCTCTATACACGGGGTACCAGTACAGAGTGGATGTGCAGGGGTACGAGGTAATGGAGGTAGATATGTACATTATAACTAGGCTCTATACACGGGGTACCAGTACAGAGTGAATGTGCAGGGGTACGAGGTAATGGAGGTAGATATGTACATTATAACTAGGCTCTATACACAGGGTACCAGTACAGAGTGGATGTGCAGGGGTACGAGGTAATGGAGGTAGATATGTACATTATAACTAGGCTCTATACACAGGGTACCAGTACAGAGTGGATGTGCAGGGGTACCATGTAATGGAGGTAGATATGTACATTATAACTAGGAATAAAGTGATACTAATTAACAGTAGCAACAGCGACGTATGTGATGAATCAAAAAAAGTAAAAGCAAACAAAAAAGGTCAATGCAGATAGTTGGAACAGTTGGTTCTCTCGAAGAGAGCATAGAAAACATTTTGCTCGTCTGGAAGGCTCACGTCACTGGGCAGCTCCATGGAAGGTCTTATATAACGGCGCCGGAGGGGATGGCTGCCGTTTTATGGACCAATTGTGTTATTTTGTTATTGTTTTTCTCACATTGTTTGTACATAATATTGATGCTACTTTCTCTTATGACCGAAAATAGCTTCAGGATATAAGAACAGCAATTACTAACTGCAAACTGGAGGAAGATATTTATTTAATGAGTCGGAAGCGAAGGATATAATGTTTGCTCCCAGACAAGGCCCAAATCCCCTTCATCAACGTAAAGAGAAAACGGAGGAAAAGGGGGAGGAGGGTGGGGTGCCTTGCAAGAATTCACCGACTAGCAGGTAAACCACCACTTCCCTCCGTATTATTGGCCAACATGCTATCATTGGAAAATAAACCTGGACTATCTATGATTAAGATTATCCCCCCCAACAAGACTTTAAAAACTCTAATATCTTATGTTTCACCGAGACGTTGCTGAACGATGATATGGACTATATAGAGCTGGCTGGCTGGCTTCTCTGTGCATTGGCAGGACAGAGCAGCTACGTCTGGTAAGATGAAGGACGGGGGTGTGTTTGTCAATAACTGCTAGTGCACCGTGCTTTCAATGAGCGGCACGCTAATCCGGACGATTATAAGAAATCCTGCTTCACCTTCTCTGACGCTTGTTAGATGTGGCAGGGCTTGAAAAATATGAAGGACTACAAAGGGAAACCAAGCCGGGTGCTGCCCAGTGATGTGAGCCTACTAGATGATGCTCGCTTCGTGGCAAGCAACACTGAAGCATGCATGAGAGTCCTAGCTGTTCTGGACAACTGTGTGATCACGCTCTCCATAGCCGATGTGAGCAAGACCTTTAAACAGGTCAACATTCACAAAGCCGAGGGACCAGGACGTGTACTCAAAGATTGTGCTGACCAACTGGCAAGTGTCTTCACTGACATTTTCAACCTCTCCCTGACCAAGTCTGTAATAGCTATATGTTTCAAATAGACCACCATAGTCCCTGTGCCCAAGAGTACTAAGGTA